>NC_135807.1:128301124-128621749 GCF_964213995.1 Mustelus asterias
GCAGACTCGATGGGCTGAGTGGCCTCCTTCTGCACTGTAGAGATTCTATGATAATATTAAATTTTGACTTAAATTTATTGAGGCTGCCACTGCATACTGAGGGACCAAACTATGTTTCCATCCTGCATGCCATAGAAACTCTGCTATACGTTAGTATGGAGAGATACAGTTCGGTTTGACTGGCTTCCTCTGTAATCTGTTCAGAATTGACCATAGGTTCTATTCTTTCCATTCAATGAATAGGAAATAAACTCTCGGAATGGCTAAATGCTATACGAACAAACATCACTTCCTTTTGAGGTCCTGAAATTGAAATAAACAAGCTCAGGATATGAGATGCATATACACTGCAGTTATTTTATTGTTGGAGATTGTGGTGAGGAAGAGGGGATGGGGGGAGCGTCCTAGTCCCAGTCCTTGAATTTGCACAAATTTAGAATGTATATAAAATTATGTAATTATAGTTATTTTAGGGGACTAGATCATTACTTTGTGCTCACAATATATTAGCCAGATGATCAACTGGATAGTTATCACCCTACAATTTTCAGCTTGCAGCATCAACATCACTAATCTTCAGCAGCATGGCAGAGCTTAGGGCGCTGACTAACACACACAGCTTTGTGTGTGCATACTCAAACACCATTGCTAAAGCTATCCAATGATAGGCAGAAACGAAGCACAATTCTGGTGGATAATCATAATTTATCCCGGTTCTAAGCTAAGGCATGTTCTGTTAATATAATTTTATGATTCTATATGACACCCCCTTGGGGAAATAAGAAAAATGGATAACATTTAAAATAAACTAATTTTTTTTCTTACTTTTAAGGACTGGGCTTGCTGTTCCAATTTATTTTTTTCTGTTTTGATCTCAGCTAAATTCACAAGGGCCGCCTCTATCTTTTTCTCCAGTTCGGCTATAACAGCGAGCATTTGCTCATTTTCCGCTGCCGTACTATTTAGATTTGCTTGCAGATCAACACACTGATTTGCCAACTTCTTGTTCTCGCAAACCACGCACTGGTGGTTTTCCTGTATTTGACTGTAATCAGCATTCAGCTTTCCAATTTGTAAGTGCAGATTCCTGTTAGCCGCCTCCAGTTCTGTCAGGTGACACTGGATTTTGTGCAATCTAACCTTCACCGTCTCTGCAGTGTCTTCAATCGTGTCTTTTGCCAGCATGATCTTCTGGTTATACCGATGCATTTCTTCCGCGGCATTTTCCAAGTCTTTTAAGCTTACGACCAGCCGCTCCTTCTGTGATGAGCTTTTCCCCACCAGCTCTATTTCGGAATGGTCGCACTTGGGACTTGAGACTTGGTTCCGAAGAGCCTCATTTTGCTGTTCCGAGTCCTTTCCCGGATCTGGCACTTTCTCCTCCGGGCACCAGCTCCCTTCTTGTGACTTTACAGAATGAAGATAGTCATTAAGACAATTCACATCACACGTCGAGTGACATATTTCAGAGTAGCCACTGGTTTCCTCACACCGTGCCTTCGCCATCGGTACCTTTGGCAAACTGCTTTGCTGCTCCGTCACTAAGTTTTGATCATCTTCACAAACACTGGCAACAGAGGATTCCTCCCCGGGAAACATGTGAAGACTCTCACTGTCAACTTCACTAATCTCATCACCCTGGAATCTTCTGGCCTTTTTACAAAAGGAAAAGAGATAATATGTTAGGGCTGCAAGAGAAGTTTCTTCCATTTTCTTTTCTAAAACTTAGGCCGGAATCTTACTACCGTTTACGCCAGTGGGGATTTTCCCATCCCGCCGCAGTGAATGTTATCACTTCAAATTCTCCGACTTCGCTGCAGTGGGAGCGTGGCATGAACAGCCGGTAAGATCACGCCCCTAGTTATTTTTCTTTTATAAGGCATCATGAACTCTGCTTTCTCCGCTGTTTTTGGTGGCAAATTCTCCCTTTTCCATTGACCTGGTCACCAACTCACCATCCACTGGCAATAGTTTTCCCAATTTTAACTTTGTCAAAGTTCTTCGTTACTGTGGATGCTTCTATCCAATACCTTAGTCCTCCCTGCTCTAAAGAAAAGGGCCATAAGGCGGGAATTTCCAATCCTTCCCGTTGGCGGGGTCTTCCCATCCCGCTGAAAGTGACCCCCCCACCCCCCCCCAAACAATGGCTTCCTTGGTGGCATGGCCGGTTGGCAACAAAATGGTCATTGACTTTGGCGGCACCAGAAGATTCCACTGGTGGGCAACGGCAAGCCGCCTCCCACATGGGAAACATGCCGTGGGCCATCGAGAAAATCCTGCTCATTGGGCCCGATTTTACCATTGCGTCGTGCCCGTTTTCGGGTGCGGAAACGTAGTAAAGTCGGGTGTGAGGCCATTAACGTGATACACGCCCACGTCCGCGCAGATGCCCACTTTACCAAGGTCCAAAAATGGCCGCGATCCGATTCGCGCCCGAAATGGGCGCAACAGCGATTTAAATGCATTTGCATGCATTTAAATTGAATTAATAAACTGCCCGTCCAATTTTATCAGCATTTCCCCCTTTACCATCACGTTCGCGCGTCCATCTCGGCAAAGGTTCTGTTTTGGGCGCTCCAGCTGCTGAAGAGGTAAGTTCAGAGCTTCTAACGGCTCTCTGACTCGGGGGGGTGGGTGGGGGCAGAGGGAGGCCAGATTCTCGTCTGGTTGGGGGGGGGGGGGGGGGGGGGGGGAGGCAGGCCTGATCATTCTCTGATGGGGTGGAGGGAGGAGAGGTCAGATGTAAGGAGGGTGGAGGGGTCAGATGTATGGAGGGTGGAGGGGTCAGATGTATGGCGGGTGGAGGGGTCAGATGTATCTCTGGTGGGGGGGGGGGCAGAAGGGAGGCCCAATCGTTGTCTGGTTGGGGTTGGGGGGGGGGGGGGGGGGTGCGGGGAAGTGGGAGCCCGAACTTTCTCTAGGGGTGGGGAGGGAGGCCAAATGGGTCTCTGGTAGGGGGGGGGGGGTGGAGGCAGGGGGACCGCTGCCATTCTGCGGGCGATCGGTGGGGGGGAAAGGGGGCAGAGGGTCACAATTGGTCTGGGGGGGTGGGGGGGGGGATGGATGAGGGGGAAAGTTATGTGGTACGGGTGGGGGTGATTTCTGTGGAGACCATCGCTCCCGGGCCGCGATATCCGCTTTTTGCAGCCCGGGAGCGATGTGACAGGGGCGCGTTTTTCAAATTTTTTTCGAACTGCGCATGCGCAGTTCAGAGCTCCAATCATTTTGGGCGCGATAAGCCCCACCCACAGCGCGAATCAGACTCACGGTTTTTTTTCAGGCTAAGTGCTAATGGAGGGGCGCCTGAAAGCAGGTTTCCAAGTCGGATCTGAATTGCGCCCAGATTCAGCATTTAGAATCAAAATGGTAAAATAGGGCCTATAGTTTCTCCCATTTCTCTTTATTATTGTCATCCCTGTTACAATGTTGATCAATTTCTTCTGGACCTCCACATAGGCCATCAGATCTTACCCAAATAGGACACAATATTCTAACTGTGCGTTAACCGGCTAATGACGGGAAAATCTGTGGCTGAATGGCCCATTTCTGTGGTGCACATCCTATCGCTAAGTAATTCTACATAATGTAGATGGGGCTTTATGTGTACTAGGGCCAGGATTTTCTAGCCCCACCACAGTGGACTTCCCCATGACAGATGGGGCAAGCTATTTAAACTTCCATTGACTTTGGTGGGACTGGAAGATCACAGCAGTGGGAGCGGCTGGTAAATCCCACTCTAAATTTCATCCTGGAAACAAACTATACATTTAGTGCAACAGTTTCATTGTGCATTGGGTCAATGAGTGAATTACAGAATCCATATAGTGCAGAAGAAGGCCATTCGGCCCATCGAGTTTGCACTGACTCTCCGTCAGAGCATCCCACCTAGACCAGATCCCCGTAACCCCGCATATTTACCTGCTATAGCCCCTAATCTACACATTTTAGGACACCAAGGGACAATTGAGCATGGGCAATCCATCTAACCTGCACATCATTGCACTGTGCGAGGAACCGGAGCACCTGGAGAAAACCCACTCAGACATGGTGAGAATGTACAAACTCCACACTGTCACCCAAGAACGGAATTGAGCCCGGGTCCCAGGCACTGTGAGGAAGCAGTACTAACCACTGTGCCACTGTATCTATCTTGATGAACTTAGGCAGCACAATGGCACAGTGGTTAGCACTGCTGCTTCACAGCTCCAGGGACCTGGGTTTGATTCCAGCCTCGGGTCAATGTCTGTGTGGAGTTTGCACATTTTCCCCGTATCTGCGTGGGTTTCCTCCAGGTGCTCCGGTTTCCTCTCACAGTCCAAAGATGTGTGGATTACGTGGATTGGCCATGCTAAATTGCCACTTAGTGTCAGGGGGACTAGCTAGGGTAGATGCACGGGGTTATGGGGATAGGGTCGGGGTGGGATTGTGGTCCGCGCAGACTCGATGGGCCGAATGGCCTCCTTCTGTACTGTACGATCCTATGTACTGAATATTCACATCTTTTTGTTCATTGCTGACACAATTGCTGTGAAGAAAATAAGGAAAAAGAGTGTTAATGAATCTCTTACTTCATTTTGTGGCATGTGGCACCATATATGAAGCAGCTTGCTTCGAAGTCCCTCTGTCAATAATTGGTTCGCCTGCATTAAAGCTTTAACATGATCCAGCTGTTTTGCCACAGTGTCATGTTGTTGCTGCATCGGTGAATTTTCAGTGATTCCTGTACCGAGCTCCTCTGGTCCTTTCTTCAGCTCATCTTCTTTGGGCCTATTTGCCTTCTAAAACATAAATCGTATTTTTAAATGACCAGTCCTGCTGTCGGGTTGCAGAGGATTACTCAGTTGAGTCAAGATTGGCAGTTTACAAGGGGCAAGAAATTGAGCTCTGTAGTGTCAAAGATTTTGGGCCCATGCATTGCCCTTTAGAGTTCCAAAATGGCATGTACGGCTTGCACACACACTTGTGATGTAAAAAGATTGCTGGACACTAAGTTGGTATACGCACAAAGTCATGATGTAAATTAGCACGTAATGCCGATTTGAGATCAGTCTTGTAGCTCAAGTTAAAGTTGATTTATTAGTGTCACAATTAGGCTTACATTAACATGGCAATGAAGTTACTGTGAAAATCCCTTAATCGCCACACTCCGGCGCCTGTTTGGGTGCACTGAGGGAGAATTTACCATGGCCAATGCACCTAGTCTGCACGTCTTTTGGACTGTGGGAGGAAACTGGAGCACCCGGAGGAAACCCACGCAGACACGGGAAGAAGGTGTAGACTCTGCACAGTGACCCAAGCTAGGAATCAAACCGCTTTGAGGCAGCAGTGCTAACCACTGGGCCACCATGCTGCCCAGGTTCAACTGATGTCTTCGCCCTTTAGCTTGCATGGCTGAATAAACTTTAAGCTGCAGGGAGGACTCCCCCATTAACAACTACCACCCTCATCATCCCACTCCAGCAGCACCATTTTTTTTATTGGTACCTTTCATACTCTATTTCTAATCAAAAAAGCTTACAAAGGGAGATAGATAGGTTAAGTGTGTGGGCAAAGATCTGGCAGATGGGGTATAACATGGGAAAATGTGAAAT
Organism: Mustelus asterias; assembly: GCF_964213995.1. Taxonomy (NCBI): domain Eukaryota; kingdom Metazoa; phylum Chordata; class Chondrichthyes; order Carcharhiniformes; family Triakidae; genus Mustelus; species Mustelus asterias. The sequence goes on from NC_135807.1 coordinate 128,306,716, forward strand.
AGTCCATTTTGGCAGGAAGAATAAAAAATAAAATTTATCTAAATGGTGAGAGATTGCAGAGCTCTGAGATTAAGAGAGATCATGTATCCTAGTGCATGAATCACAAAAGGCTACTATGCATGTACAGCAAGTAATTAGGAAAGCTATTAGAATGTTATCATTTATTGGAAGGGGAATGGGTTACAAAATTATGCTTCAGTTGTACAAGGCACTGGTGAGTCCACGGTAGTGGGTCGGATCTCAAACAATGATGAGACGGAGTACAGAAAAGAGATAGAGAATCTGGTGAACTGATGCGGTGACAATAATCTCTCCCTCAATGTCAATAAAATGAAGGAGATAGTCATCGGCTTCAGGAAGCGTAGTGGAGGACATGTCTCTGTCTACATCAACGGGGACAAAGTGGAAATGGTCAAGAGCTTCAGGTTTCTAGATGTTCAGATCACCAACAACCTGGCCCTGGTCCCTCCACACCGCGCTATAGTTAAGAAAGCCCACCAACGCCTCTACTTTCTCAGGAGGTTAAGGAAATTTAGCATGGCCACTAAGACTCTCACCAACTTTTACAGATGCACCATAGAAAGCATTCTTTCTAGTTGTATCACAGCTTGGTATGGCTCCTGCTCTGACCAAGTCTGCAAGAAACTACAAAGGGTCATGAACGAAGCCCAGTCCATCACGCAAACCAGCCTCCTATCCACTGACTTTGTCTGCACTTCCCGCTACCTTGGAAAGGCAGCCAGCATGATCAAGGACCCCATACACCCCGGACATACTCTCTTCCACCTTCTTCCGTCGGGAAAAAGATACAAAAGTCTGAGATCACGTACCAACCGACTCAAGAACAGCTTGTTCTCTGCTGCTATCAGACTTTTGAATGGACCTACTTCGTATTAAGTTGATCTTTCTCTACACCCTAACTATGACTGTAACACTACATTCTCCACTCTCTCCTTTCCTTCTCTATGTACGGTATGCTCTGTTTGTATAGCGTGCAAGAAACAATACTTTTCACTGTATACCAATACATGTGACGATAAATCAAATCAAATCTGGTGTATTGTGTAAATTGGTCTCCTTATTTAAGGAAAGATGTAAATGTGTTAGAAGCGATGCAGGTTTATTAGACTAATGCCTGAATGGGCAGGTTGTCTTATGAGGAAAGGTTAGACTTGTATTCACTGAAGCTTCGAAGAGCAAGAGGTGACATGATTGAAATATTTAATTTGAGGTGTCTTGACAGGATGGATCTGAACAGTGCATTTCCTCTTGTGGAAGAATCTAGAACTAGGGGTCACTGTTTAAGACAGAGATGAGGAAAAATGTTTGCTCTCAGAAAGTTCGGAGTCTTTGGAACTCTCTTCCTCAAAAGGCTGTAGAAGCAGAGGGCAGGATCTTGAGCCCAGACACAGACTGCGGGATCACCAGTGGGGGCGCAAAGTCCGGAGATTATGGGCATGAACCTAATTTTAATAAATTGAAATCCAATTATCTAGTCCCCGACCACATGATGCCCCCTCTCAGTGTATTCATATGTCACCAACGTGACGTCATGTCCACAAGGTTCTCCACAGGTTTTCAAAATTATAAACCTGTTGAGAGGATCCCTCTGGGGCCACAAAGGTAAGTATACCCTCGGGGGAGGGAGAGGGCCATGCCCTGGCAATGCCCATGGCACAGGCTGGCATTGCCAACCTGTGCCAGGGGATATTGCCAGACCCTAGTGGGAGCCCCACTGTTTGGTGGGGTGGTGGAATTGATTTGTGTGTGTTAGGGAGGGGGAGGGGTGTGCAGGGGTAAGTGGGGGTGCAGTCACTGAGCAGGAGGGGTTGGGCTAGTTGAAATGTTGGCGATGATTATGTTGGGGGAAATGTTGGTGATGATTGCCAAGGGAGAGCGGGGTTTAATTATATTTTTGGCTGGGGCGCCCTTTAAAGATGGTGGAGCCTGTTACCAGTTCGAAGAATCCCCGCCCCACCAGAGTGACAGCATAAACCACACCCACTTGTTTTTTTCCTTTAAAGAGATTCAAAATCTGGAGAGAAAACTGATCTGTGCAACTGGAGAGTTACAAGCCATTCTTCAAACTGAGCCTGACACTTCACCAAATTCTGGTAAGATTGCCCCCATTTTCTTTGAACATTTTTAAGACAGAGTTAATAGATTCTTGATTAAGCAGGGGGTGAATGGTTATCGGGGGTAGACAGGAATGTGGCGTTGAAGTTACAGCCATGATCTTATTGAATGGCGCAGCAGGGTCAAGCGGCTGAGTGACCGACTCCTGCTCCTAATCCGTGTGTCCATAGATATATTTTGTTATAATGGGAGTCATTGCTCTCCGAGAGACCTTACCTCTGCCATTCCGAACTTCACACATACCGATTAGGCTCAGCCACTAGTTGCCACAGCATTCCTGGTCAATTCTTGCGGTATCCCCAAATCATGGAAGTGAAATTGAGCGTTATCGGGAAAGCAAACCAATGTATAATGATCACAAAGCTGTATTTAGCTCTGATGATTGAGATGGTTGGATCAACGGGATATGAGTGCCAAGGAAGATGAAGGCCACACTGTAACATTGCAACTCTCTCATTAACAAGCATCAAAATCTACACCAATCTGTGTAGATTTTGCAATCTCATTTCTGGTAATGTGCTAGCATTCTATAATATGGAATTACAAGTATGTTTTTTCTCATGAGTCAAATCTAAGTAATATCTTCAACTGACCTCCTCTCTCGCAGCACCACATAGCTTGTCTGAGCTGAAGACCTCATCCTTCATTATGGATTCTTCACTGTCACTATCTGAGAATAAAAACAAAAATACAACACACATGTTACATATTACACTTCCCTATTTCTAGGAAAGGCACAGAATTTTATTAGGAAGCCTGGCCACCTTAAAATCCCATCATCACACTCATTCTTCACAACAGAAGACAAATATCTTTCTTAAACAAAAACACCTTAATTCTGGTCACATTTAATGATTGACAATTGAAAGTGTGATGGGTGCCATTTTTTGCAGTCAATTTGCAAAATAATTTTGCTTGTGGCAGAAAAACTAAGGGGGAGAAATGTGAAGAACAGTTGGATCCTGCTTGAAATAGTTCACTGTAATAGAAGCATATTCAAGAATTTAAAACACAGGTCTTATGAAATGAGGCTCAAATGTGCACACAGCTTGGTAAGTTCTACACAACTGTTCTTCCTTTCTCTCCATCACGTTGACTATCTAATTCGATGGCTAAAAATTCAAACAATAAAATACCTGAAGCAGAAAGACATACTGATAAATCATTCCAAAAGTTCTCCCTGCTAAGTCACTGGAAACAAACAAAAGCAAGGGACAAAAATAGTAACAGCATCTTAAAGAGCTCCTCCTATATGGAGCTTCCAATTTTAGCATTAGCAATTCTACACAATTTAGTGTGAAACCATTCTTTTGAAGTAACTAGCTCAATTGCTTTAACTTTCCCTGTGAAGATTCTATGGGCACCATCTTACCGGCCGTTCATGCCACCCTCCCACTGCAGCGAGGTTGAAGAATTTGGCACCCAGCCAAATCTCCGTTCACTGCAGTAGGATGGGAAAATCCTACCAGCGTGAACAGTGGTAACACTCTGGCCTAAATATTTTGAATATAGTACACTAAAGCATCCGAATAAACAGATCCGCCAACCTCATAGCTCTTTCATCAGTTAGAGTCAAAGATGTGGGTGTCACTGGCTAGGCCAGCATTTGTTGCCCGTCCCTGATTACCTTTGAACCGAGTGTCTTGCTGGAACATTTCAGAGAGAAGTTAAGAGTCAACCAAACTGCTGTGGGTCGGGGTAAAGCAGCAGATCCCCTTCCCTAAAGAGCATTAGTGAACCAGACTCAATAATCATTATCATGGTCACATTTACTGAGACTAGTTCCCAATTCTAAATGTAACAGTTTAATTTAAATTCTACCAGCTGTTTGAAGGGGGTGGGGGGTGCGGGAGTGGTTGGTAGTGGATGGATTTGAACCCGTGTCCTCAGAGTGTTAGACTGGGCCTCATTACCACAAAGCCACCATCACTCCATAATGAGAAGAACCCACTAGTTAAGTAAACTTACCACAGGAAAATGTCTCAGAAAAAGATGATAAATCCAGATTTTGTGAAAACTCTTCCAAAGCATCCAAGCAAAGAAGACTGCTGCTACAATCTGCTTTCCTCATTTCCTCTGGGTATGCATTACTGTTCACTTCTTCCTGGTTTGAAACCCAAGCAGAGAAACAGAGAAATAGTACATGCACCAGCTGTACAAATAATATTTTAATATCAATTCACGCATGTTCCATCACTGGCATTGTATCGTCAAAATATTGAAATTTGGTTGTGATTCTAGTTTTCTAAACTGGTGTTGGAATAAACAACTCACATGAAAACATGTCAGAAAATTTGCTTTCACGATTGCTCCTATTTTGATCATTAAGCATACCATGATTACCAATCCAAACAGTACCATTATTTAGCTAAGTATACAGGTAAATTATGCTGTTACCAAGTCAGTATATTTAACTGATAAATGAATACTTGCTATATGTTGATTACGCAGAAATTCACCAGGACGTTTTCTATCTATACCACAGCATTCAGTTGAGTTAATTAAAAATAATGCCATTTGTTAACCTCTGTGTTTATTTCACAAGTAACTCAGCTGTACAAGCCAGGGAAGCTCCTTGTGAACGCCCAGCCTACACTAAACTGATTTTAGAATAGGCTAAATGAATTGGTGTTACAGTTGACTCCAGAGTACCCTGGCTGAGGAGGGCAAAGTTCAGCAAGGGTCTCTGTCATATATTTAAAATAATTGCTTTAAGAGCTGAGCTTGTGATTTGAAGGTGATGTCATTCGGGTGTTGCCACAGGCTGCTGTTTTACTTCCAGTTTTGTATCTGTGCAGTGCAGAGAACATCCCTTTCAATAACCCACATGTGCGAACCACGTCTTTTCTTTCTGTGTAAAACTCACAACCCCCAACATAGTTCGGGCATTACAGTGTTCCCACCCCTGATTTCTATGGAAGTTCATTGAGCAAGTTTTGGTTTTACCTGCAGACAAACAGTTTACTGACTGACTCGTGGCATCAAGGCGCATACATGGAAATTAACGAAAGCTCAGCTAAAGGCTGGGCGGGTGACTGGAATCATGTCCCAATAAACATTGATAGCCAAGGAGGAATTCAGCCGTGTCATTCTTTACGGCCACCAAGAGGCACAGGGTGCATTCCCTTTGCATGAATGGTGAGGTCCAAGGTTCCCAAGATATTGCACCTTGTCCTTATTATGAGGAAGGGGCAGTGCCAAATCAGGTCACCCCAGCGACGCAATGGTGGTAATTGTGGGAACAGGGAGAGGTGAGGGAGCAGGGTCGATCGGTTTCTTTAACTTGGGATCGAGAGCGCCAGGCAAGTTTAAGGGATGGGTGAAGAGTGCTTTTTTTTTTTGTCTGTAAGCAATATGGCGGCTGTGCATTTTTTAGCCCGAAATGTGCCCATGCTTTCAGCTCCCCTAAACAGGGGCCTTAGTACATAGAACATAGAACAGTACAGCACAGAACAGGCCCTTCGGCCCACGATGTTGTGCCGAGCTTTGTCTGAAATCCAGATCAAGCTATTTCCTCCCTACCATCCCGAAGTGCTCCATGTGCCTATCCAATAGCTTCTTAAATGTTCCTAAAGTTTCTGACTCCACTATCCCTGCAAGTAATCCGGTTTGCCCCTGAAGTATGGGTGTTGCACAGATCAAATTCTACACCAATATCTCCAGAAGAGGTGGAAAGGGGCCAACAAGCAAAACTGTAACAGAAAATTCTGACAGATTGTGCTGTTAATTCTTGATGACTGAATTTGCAATGTAATGGAATGAACCAGCCTTGTTCCTTTGTATTAAAGTCGAAAGCTTCCAAAGCCCGAGGTCCAAACATTTGTGCAAATCATTCTTTAAAATGATTTGCCCTTGTACGCATTAACTTAACTAAATCGGAAAATCCATACCAGACCAGCGGTATTCCATATACACAGACAGGCTCAGAAAATATCTCAATTAAGATGATAAACCCAGATTATATCATTGTTCCAAAGCATCCAAGCAAATAAGACTGCGACCACAATCTGCTTTCCTCGCTTCCTCTGGACAATCATTACTATTCACTTTATCCTGGTTTGAAACAAGCAGAAACAGAGAAGTGGTACATGCACCAGATATATGAATAATGGCTGGAATTTTCCGACTGTTCACGCCCTGCCGCTGCCGCAAGCGAGGATGGAAAATTTGGCACTCAGTCTACTCTCCGTTCACTGCAGCGGGACCAGAGAATCCCGCCATCATGAATGGTTGGAAAATTCGGGCCAATATCTTGGATACAAGGGCACCAATCCATGCACAAAAAATCCTGCTTGCTTCTCCACATGGTATATGTATGCAACATTATGCAACAGGACGGCACGGTGGCACAGTGGTTAGCACTGCTGTCTCACAGTGCCAGGGACCCGGGTTCAATTCCGGCCTCGGATCACTGTCTGTGTGGAGTTTGCACGTTCTCCCCGTGTCTGCTTGGGTTTCCTCCGGGTGCTCCAGTTTCCTGACACAGATAAAGATGTGCGGGTTAGGTTGATTGGCCATTCTAAATTGCCCCTTAGTGTCAGGGGGACTAGGAGGGTAAATATGTGGGGTTACAGGGATAATTGTCAGTGGGATTATTGTCAGTACACTCGATGGGCCAAATGGCTTCCTTTGCATTTAGATTCTATGATTATATAAATTACCATGATATATTTGGAAAATTACTGATTTTCAATTCATTATAGTTAAGTGCAAACGACTGTGCAGTGGAAAATAAATGGGTATAAATGATAAATATACGAATGATAGGGAACAAGCCAAATGTAAAGTAGAGAGAGATCTTCTGTTTGAAATTGCAAACTACTTCATTATATTTTCCTTACAAATAGACTGGAAATGAAAATACAAACAAGATGCTATTTTAAAGATGTAATCTGAAAGAAATAGGGCTGGATTTTCAATTGCTGGTGGGACAAAACCTCACGCGAACGTGATTTCAAAATGATGGTCCCGGAGGCTGCCTCTTTATACCTGACACCTCAGGGACAGCCTGCAACTTTCAAAGTGAAGGTGAGGCAGAGAGTGCACACAGAACCTTCTCACCTCCAATTCACAGTCCATTAGACAACTTGACAGTTCCAATGAGGTTGTGCATAAGAAGTGTACAATCATGCTTACTTTTAACAATCCCAAAAGGTACCTTAACAAGGGTTCCTTACATCTCTCAAAAGGTGTTCAAAGACCCTATCCAAAGCTGTAACTTACCTCTCCAAAGGGTAACCCTGGCTCTCCATAAGAATCCGCCAAGTTCAGAACTCCTCTTACCTGTTCTATTCAGCACACTCCGGATTCCACACTACTTCCAAAATCCCACTTCAGGAGAGGTAGCTGGTGACTAACTAGCCAGCTGCCTTTGTGAATCGCGCATGTGCAAGCCGCAGCCAGGCTCCAGTCCAGCCCCTGTGAAGATAGGAAATACCAGGTACAATGGCGTGGGGGACTCAGAATTTCCGGCCATTTCTGGGAATTTCACCACAACAGAAAGACTCTCCGTTATGGCAAAAATCCGGGCCAATGTATCTCATAGAATGTGAAATAGTACCCATACTCCACTTGCAAAACTTGTCATAATGTTAACGCATCCACGTTCATGAATCCAGTCTGATGTGCAGAATATAATCAATATTACAAACATTGTTTATATCTGTGCTTCCTCCACTCAGGTATGATATAAATTCAAGTGCTCTTACCTGTGATAGTTCTGAAGATGCACTGATAGTTTCAGTTGCAAATGACAGCTCATCTTTTGTGTTGCTGATTGAGCTAGTGTCCAGTGGAGAAATACTGTCAAACTGACATTGGTTGTAGTTAGCTTCTTTTGTCTCTAAGTTATCCATTTTATGATTCCACTTTTGAACTTTTTCATTACTCATTCCCAACTGCAGGAAAATTTCTGCAAAAATATCAAATATACAATTTAATAGATTACATTTTGTTCCAAAATATTTTACACCCGTGTACACATCTTCCAGCAAATGCTTAACCACATGTACAGAATAGCGTTACATACATGATTTGATGTCCCCTTCAATTCCCAGCCTAAAACCTCCCAAAAATCAATGTCAAACATATAAAATCAAACTACAGTATAGGGCTTACTACTTCATCTCCCAGTCTGTTACCTACTCTTAAAGGGCTCCAAGTTTATTGTCCCCTTCCCTCTAATACATGGTAAGGTTATAAGACCATATTTAAAATACCATGGCTTAGATTTTCCACTTGTGTTGTGTCAGCTTCCAAGTGTTACACAAGTGGTCTTCGGCAGAAACGTCTTCTGGAACCACTCCACTAAATCCCCACTCCACTAAATCCCCACTCCACTAAATCCCCACTCCACTAAATCCCCACTCCACTAAATCCCCACTCCACTAAATCCCCACTCCACTAAATCCCCACTCCACTAAATCCCCACTCCACTAAATCCCCACTCCACTAAATCCCCACTCCACTAAATCCCCACTCCACTAAATCCCCACTCCACTAAATCCCCACTCCACTAAATCCCCACTCCACTAAATCCCCACTCCACTAAATCCCCACTCCACTAAATCCCCACTCCACTAAATCCCCACTCTCTTCTATAAAAGCAAAAATACTGCGGATGCTGGAATTTGAATCAAAAACAGGAAATGCTGGAAAATCTCAGCAGGTCTGACAGCATCTGTGGAGAGAGAATAGAGCCAACGTTTCGAGTCTGGATCCTAGATGCTGTCAAATCTGCTGAATTTTCCAGCATTCGTTAGAGGTGATGGGGATATACACTTTACCTAAAACACATAAAGCAGTTGTAGTGTAAAGTTATGCATATTATAAAATATCGGCTACCATTGTATTTTCTATCATGCTGACATAGCAACACTAAATCGGTTTCTCATGCTCTCCAGGTAGACGGGTCATTTAAATTTTAAAAAGGGTAAAAAAAAAATCTAAGGGTGGAATTTTCCTATCCTACCTGCTGTGGATATCACATACCCACCACGGGTAGCATGGCAGGCAGGAGCAGAGATTCTCGTCGGAGCTAGAAAACCACCAGTGTAAAATGGTTTGCAATTTTCCCGACGGTGGGTTAATGGTGGGTTGGGTATCTTGTTGAGTCATGACAGGAATGCCCTTCGCATTCACTACCACTCATGAATGCTCATTAGATTAGCTTCTTGCCAGAATCATGTGGTGCCTTCCAATCTTGCCCGTGGGAAATAAAGTTAAAGTTTATTTATTAGTCACAAGTAAGGCTTACATTAACGCTGCAATGAAGTTACGGTGAAATTCTCCTAGTCGCCACACCCCAGCACTTGTTCGGGTCAATGTACCTAACCAGCACATCTTTCAGGTTGTGGGAGGAAACCGGAGCACCCGGAGAAAACCCACGCACACACAGAGAGAACGTGCAAACTCCACATTGACAGTGACCCAAGCCGGGAATCGAACCCGGGTCCCTGGCGCTGTGAGGCAGCAGTGCTAACCACTGTGCCACCGTGCCACCCACATGTCGATATGAATCTCGTTTGAAAAAGAATAGCTTGCACAAGTCAGACATCAGTTTGCTCGCAACTTCAGGTGAGTGCAACATACATAACCAAACTACCACAGAGCTGTGTCAGTCTCAATGTGGTAATGGTGGAATAGCCTTGGTGGTTTAGAGTCGGTCTGCTCCTGATGGCTGTTTCTAAAGTCACCAGAACACTACTGTGCAGTGGTACTCAGGCAAGACTTAGCGTCCAGAGACCATTATGCAATTGGGGTTTGGGTGTGGGGTTGGTCCAATACAAGTGGGAACCACCATTATCTTGAAGGACATTGTTCCACAGGGCTCATTGTTCCACAGGACCAGGCTGAGGAGAAGGCAGTTGGTTTGTTCACTACATTTATTTATTTATTTTAAGTTAAATTTGTGTAAAAAATCGGAGGTTTTTTTTTAAAACAGGAAGTGGGCCCAGCAGGAGTCTGGGAAGGTTTTTGGAGGGTTTAAAAGTAGGCCGCACTTTTGAGCGGGCAGCATCGTTAGCGGGCAGCAGAGTGAGCAGGAGGCAGAGTGAAAGCTGTAGGGCTTTGGCTCACAGGGCTCGAGTGAGCAGGAGGCAGAGTGAAAGCTGTAGGGCTTTGGCTCACAGGGCTTGAGTGAGCAGGAGGCAGAGTGAAAGCTGTAGGGCTTTGGCTCACAGGGCTTGAGTGAGCAGGAGGCAGAGTGAAAGCTGTAGGGCTTTGGCTCACAGGGCTTGAGTGAGCAGGAGGCAGAGTGAAAGCTGTAGGGCTTTGGCTCACAGGGCTTGAGTGAGCAGGAGGCAGAGTGAAAGCTGTAGGGCTTTGGCTCACAGGGCTTGGGCGAGCAGGGGTGAGTTAATTCATTTTTTGCTGTTTCTACCTGGTACTGGCAAGGTATCTAGAGGGGATGGGTGTGAAGGCAGTGCAATGTTCCTCTTGCACTATGTTCGAGGTGAGGGACGACGTCAGTGTCCCTGCTGATTATACCTGTGAGAAGTGCATCCATCTGCAGCTCCTCCAAAACCGTGTAAGGGAACTGGAGCTGGAGTTGGAGGAACTTAGGATCATTAGGGATGCAGAGATGGCCATAGACAGAAGCTTCAGGGATACAGTTACTCCGCGGAATGAAAATAGATGGGTGACGGTGAGAGGGGCTGGGAAGAAGCAGTCGGTGCAGGGATCCCCTGTGGTCGTTCCCCTTAGCAATAAGTATTCCGCTTTGGATACGGTTGAGGGGGACGACATACCAGTGGTGAGCCGCAGTGAGAGGATCTCCGGCACTGAGTCCGTCCCTGTGGCTCAGGAGGGTAAGGAGGAGAGCGGGAGGGCAATAGTTATTGGGGACTCGTTAGTTAGAGGGATAGATAGGAGGTTCTGTGGCAGCAAAAGAGACTCGAGGATGGTTTGTTGCCTACCGGATGCCAGGGTCCGTGACGTCTCGGACCGTGTTTTCCGGATTCTTAAGGGGGAGGGGAAACAGTCACAAGTCGTGGTACACATTGGTACCAACGACATAGGTAAGAGAAGGGACGGGGATTTAAAACAGGAATTTCGGGAGCTCGGCTGGAAGCTGAGAGCAAAGACAAAACATGTGGTCATCTCTGGTACGCTACCGGTGCCACGTGATAGCGAGTTGAGGAACAGGGAGAGAGTGCACTTAAACATGTGGTTGCAGGGATGGTGCAGGAGGGAGGGTTTCAGATACGTGGATAATTGGAACACGTTCTGGGGAAGGTGGGACCTCTACAAACAGGACGGGGTGCACCTGAACCAGAGGGGCACCAATATCCTGGGAGGGAAATTTGCTACGGCTCTTCAGGGGGATTTAAACTAATTTGTCAGGGGAGTGGGAAAAGGAGTTGTAATCCAGAAGTCAGTGTTGAGGGTGGTGAGGTATTGGGGAAGGTATCAAGGTCAAGGGTGGGTACCGGTAGACAGGAAGATGGGTTGAAGTGTGTCTACTTCAATGCAAGGAGCATCCGGAACAAGGTGGATGAACTTGGGGCGTGGATTGCTACTTGGGACTACGATGTTGTGGCCATTACGGAGACGTGGGTAGAACAAGGACAGGAATGGTTGTTGGACGTTCCGGGGTATAGATGTTTCAGTAAGTGTAGGGAAGCTGGTAAAAGAGGTGGAGGAGTAGCATTGTTAATCAAGGATAGTTTAACGGCTGCGGAAAAGCACTTTGAGGGGGATATGCACACTGAGGTAATATGGGCTGCAGTTAGAAACAGGAAAGGAGCGGTCACGTTGCTAGGAGTTTACTATAGGCCTCCAAATAGTAATAGAGATGTGGAGGAAGAAATTGCTAAGCAGATTATGGATACGTGTGGGGGTCACAGGGTAGTTGTCATGGGGGACTTTAACTTGCCAAATATTGATTGGAACCTTTGTAGGTCAAATAGTTTGGATGGGGCACTTTTTGTGCAGTGTGTGCAGGAGGGTTTCCTGACACAATATGTGGATAGGCCGACAAGGGGTGAGGCCACATTGGATTTGGTACTGGGAAATGAACCAGGCCAAGTGTTAGATTTGGTTGTGGGAGAGAACTTTGGAGATAGTGACCACAATTCGGTGTCTTTTGTTATTGCAATGGAGAGGGATAGGGCCGGACGGCAGGGCAAGGCTTACAATTGGGGGAGAGGTAATTATGATGCGATTAGGCAAGAATTAGGGGGCATAAGATGGGAACAGAAACTGTCAGGGAAAGGCACTGATGAAAAGTGGAACTTTTTCAAGGAACAAATACTGGGTGTCCTTGATAGGTATGTCCCTGTCAGGCAGGGAGGAAATGGCCGAGTGAGGGAACCGTGGTTCACAAAAGAGGTGGAATGTCTTGTGAAAAGGAAGAGGGAAGCTTATGTAGGGATGAGGAAACAAGGTTCAGATGGCTCGATTGAGGGTTACAAGTTAGCAAGGAACGAGCTGAAAAAGGGGCTGAGGAGAGCTAGGAGGGGACATGAGAAGTCCTTGGCGGGTCGGATCAAGGAAAACCCCAAGGCTTTTTACTCTTATGTGAGGAATAAAAGAATGACCAGGGTGAGGTTAGGACCGGTCAAGGACAGTGGTGGGAACTTGTGTATGGAATCAGTAGAGATAGGCGAGGTGATGAATGAATACTTTTCTTCAGTGTTCACCAAGGAGAGGGGCCATGTTTTTCAGGAAGAGAAGGTGTTACAGGCTAATAGGCTGGAGGAAATAGATGTTCGGAGGGAGGATGTATTGGCAGTTTTGAATAAACTGAAGGTCGATAAGTCCCCTGGGCCTGATGAAATGTATCCTAGGATTCTTTGGGAGGCGAGGGATGAGATTGCAGAGCCTTTGGCTTTGATCTTTGGGTCCTCGCTGTCCACGGGGATGGTGCCAGAGGACTGGAGAGTGGCAAATGTTGTTCCTCTGTTTAAGAAAGGGAATAGAAATGACCCTGGTAATTATAGACCGGTTAGTCTGACTTCGGTGGTTGGTAAATTGATGGAAAAGGTCCTTAGGGATGGGATTTACGACCATTTAGAAAGATGCGGATTAATCCGGGATAGTCAGCACGGATTTGTGAAGGGCAAATCGTGCCTCACAAATTTGATTGAATTTTTTGAGGAGGTAACTAGGTGTGTTGATGAAGGTAGGGCGGTTGATGTCATATACATGGATTTTAGTAAGGCGTTTGATAAGGTCCCCCATGGTCGGCTTATGATGAAAGTAAGGAGGTGTGGGATAGAGGGAAAGTTGGCCGATTGGATAGGTAACTGGCTGTCTGATCGAAGACAGAGGGTGGTGGTGGATGGAAAATTTTCGGACTGGAGGCAGGTTGCTAGCGGAGTGCCGTAGGGATCGGTGCTTGGTCCTCTGCTCTTTGTGATTTTTATTAATGACTTAGAGGAGGGGGCTGAAGGGTGGATCAGTAAATTTGCTGATGACACCAAGATTGGTGGAGTAGTGGATGAGGTGGAGGGGTGTTGTAGGCTGCAAAGAGACATAGATAGGATGCAAAGCTGGGCTGAAAAATGGCAAATGGAGTTTAACCCTGATAAATGTGAGGTGATTCATTTTGGTAGGACTAATTTAAATGTGGATTACAGGGTCAAAGGTAGGGTTCTGAAGACTGTGGAGGAACAGAGAGATCTTGGGGTCCATATCCACAGATCTCTAAAGGTTGCCACTCAAGTGGATAGAGCTGTGAAGAAGGCATATAGTGTGTTAGCTTTTATTAACAGGGGGTTGGAGTTTAAGAGCCGTGGGGTTATGCTGCAACTGTACAGGACCTTGGTGAGACCGCATTTGGAATATTGCGTGCAGTTCTGGTCACCTCACTATAAGAAGGATGTGGAAGCGCTGGAAAGAGTGCAGAGGAGATTTACCAGGATGCTGCCTGGTTTGGAGTGTCGGTCTTATGAGGAAAGGTTGAGGGAGCTGGGGCTGTTCTCTCTGGAGCGGAGGAGATTGAGGGGAGACTTAATAGAGGTTTATAAAATGATGAAGGGGATAGATCGAGTGAACGTTCAAAGACTATTTCCTCGGGTGGATGGAGCTATTACGAGGGGGCATAACTATAGGGTTCATGGTGGGAGATATAGGAAGGATATCAGAGGTAGGTTCTTCACGCAGAGAGTGGTTGGGGTGTGGAATGGACTGCCTGCAGTGATAGTGGAGTCAGACACTTTAGGAACATTTAAGCGGTTATTGGATAGGCACATGGAGCACACCAGGATGGTAGGGAGTGGGATAGCTTGATCTTGGTTTCAGATGAAGGTCGGCACAACATCGTGGGCCGAAGGGCCTGTTCTGTGCTGTACTGTTCTATGTTCTATGTTCTAACTGTGCAACAGAACTCAGATAGGGCTGAACATCCAGAGACCAGCATTTTCACAGGGTACTAGGGTTGGAGGGGGAGGGTAAGCACGTGGTGGGGGTGGTGAGAGGGGGGGGTGCAAAGGGACAGGAAGGCTTTGCAAGGGGTTGGGGGAGGGGGAAACAATACAGGCAGAGAGGAGATAAAAGGGTTGGAAGCTGGAGACCGACAAGGGAAACTGAAATGCTGATAAGCAAGGGGGTGAATGTGACACCATTTGTATGGATAGGCGTGGATGCACGCAGACCCCGAAATAGGAAAAGGGGGAGGCATGTTAGTGCAGCACAAAAGGGATGAGTCACTCAGAGACTGATGGGGGTTGGGATGGGAGAAAATGTAATCTTCAGTCAAGGGGAACTCATTGAAAGTCAAAGTCCCAGGTCTGGGGCTTACAGTCAAAATGTGGAGATGCCGGCGTTGGACTGGGGTAAACACAGTAAGAGTTTTAACAACACCAGGTTAAAGTCCAACAGGTTTATTTGGTAGCAAATGCATCTGACGAAGGAGCAGCACTCCGAAAGCATTTGGTAGCAAATGCCATTAGCTTTCGGAGTGCTGCTCCTTCATCAGATGCATTTGCTACCAAATAAACCTGTTGGACTTTAACCTGGTGTTGTTAAAACTCTTACTGTGCTTACAGTCAAAGTAAGAAGTTTAACAACACCAGGTTAAAGTCCAACAGGTTTATTTGGTCGCAAAAGCCACACAAGCTTTCGGAGCCTCAAGCCCCTTCTTCAGGTGAGTGGGAATTCTGTTCACAAACAGGGCATATAAAGACACAAACTCAATTTACATGAATAATGGTTGGAATGCGAATACTTACAGCTAATCAAATCTTTAAGATACAAACAATGTGAGTGGAGAGAGCATCAAGACAGGTTAAAGAGATGTGTATTGTCTCCAGACAGGACAGCCAGTGAAACTCTGCAGGTCCAGGCAGGCTGTGGGGATTACAAATAGTGTGACATGAACCCAATACCCCGGTTGAGGCCGTCCTCATGTGTGCGGAACTTGGCTATCAGTTTCTGCTCAGCGACTGAGCTCTGCTCAGTTTGTGAACAGAATTCCCACTCACCTGAAGAAGGGGCTTGGGGCTCCGAAAACTTGTGTGGCTTTTGCTACCAAATAAACCTGTTGGACTTTAACCTGGTGTTGTTAAACTTCTTACTGTGTTTACCCCAGTCCAACGCCGGCATCTCCACATCATGACTTACAGTCAAAGTCAGAGAATAGAGACACTCCTGGGGTTCTGTGGACCTCACAGTCGAGTAAGAGAGTTGAGACATGGTGCATGGGGATAGGCTGCAGGAGTAGACATGGCACCCAGGTTGTAGTCCCTCTTTAGGGAGGGGCCAGGGACTGAGTGCCACAACTTGGTGTGCATTGGTTGCTGTCCATAGGCTTGTCTGTCTCTATATAGGACAGTAAGAAGTTTAACAACACCAGGTTAAAGTCCAACAGGTTTATTTGGTAGCAAAAGCCACACAAGCTTTCGGAGCTCTAAGCCCCTTCTTCAGGTGAGTGGGAATTCTGTTGACAAACAGGGCTATATAGGACTGCAGATGGGAAAATAATGGTTATGGGAGGAATCTGCAGTCTGTAATGGGGATAACATAATAAAGATGGGGGGGGTGGTATATGAAACTTTTCTGGGGGTGGGGGAGGTCCTCTATAGGTGACTGTGCTCACAGCCTCTTGATGGGGAGGGTAGCAGTCCACATGGGGCATGGACACGTCAACAGTGATGGGCTTGGGGGCAGGATAGGAATGCCGAACCAGCACAAATGGGATCCAGTATTACTAGGGGAGGCTGCAGAATAACACAGAGGGGCTCTACCTTCACATCAAGTGAGTCCCGGTAAATTTCTTGGACACAGACGGTGAAGGCGGGCCGGGGGGGGGGGGGGGGGGGGGGGGGGGGGGAGCGGGGGGGGGGGGGGGGGGGCGGGGGCATCAAAGCTGATTTCGGAGTAATAGCACAGAATCACCCTCTTGCATTATGAAAGTTAGCGCACTTATAAATCTAAAGTACCAGCCACTCTGCATGGGAGAGGTCATAGAAACATAGAAAATAGGAGCAGGAGGCCATTCGGCCCTTTGAGCCTGATTCGCCATTCAATATGATCATGGCTGATCCTCTATCTCAATTCCACACTCCCACGCTCTCCCCATGTCCTCTTGATGCTGTTCGGGTCTAGAAATCTATTTCTTTCTTAAACATATTCAGCCTTCTGTGGTAGAGAATTCCACAGGTTCACCACTCTCTGAGTGAAGTCACTTCTTCTCATCTCAGTCCTAAATGGTCTACACCACATCCCAAGACTGTGACCCCTTGTTCTAGACCCTAGCCCCAGCTAGAGGAAAGAATATCCCTTTAACCAGTCAATCCAGCCCTGTCAGAATTTTATACATTTCAATGAGAGTTGAACATCCATTCAATTGCTAGTGCTGTTGGACTTTGGAGGTGAGTTTTGTAGGAATATAGTGTTGAAGGCTGAGCTGTAGTCAATTAATAGGAGTCTGACATGTGTCTTTGTTATCCACGTATTCCAGGGTTGAGTGTAGGGCCAGAGAGATGGCGTCAGCTGTGGACCTGTTGTGGTGATAGGCAAATTGTAGCAGATCCAGGAATTCTGGGAGGCCGGCATTGATCTGCACCATGACCAACCTTTCAAAGCACTTCATAATGATGGATATCAGAGCCACTGGGTGGCAGTCATTAAGGCACACTGCCTGGCCTTGGAACAGGGATAATGGTCATCTTCTTGAAGCAGGTAGGGACCTTAGTCGGTATAAGGAGAGGTTAAAGATGTCTGCAAATACCCTTGCCAGCTGGTCCACACAGGATCTTAGTGCTTGTCCAGGTACCCCATCTAGGCCAGTCGTTTTCCGTGGATTGACTTTCAAGAAGGCTGATTTGATTCCCTGAAGAGAGTAGCTCTCTGAGTACATGATGGCATGATTAGAGTTTGATATTGGAGGGAATTGAAGGATGACCTACCTGGGCAGTGCAGATTACAATTGTTCATCCTCTTCCTGCATTTTCCTGCATTTTGGGTTCAGTGGCCAGCCTCAATGGCCTGCTCCCCCAGGCTGGAGAGGTGAGGCTGGAGAGGTGAGGCTTGTGCTGCCTGGAGCCCTCCCTGGTATAAAGCACATCCCTATGCGCACGCATGCCTCTGATCAAAGCCTGGAGGCCATTGTGGCTGAAGCAGAGTGTAGCTTTCTCCTTCTGGTTTTCATCCTTCTTCCTCTGGTTGACAGTCATCTCCAGCAGACTCCTGGAGACAGCACGGCTAGAGAGAGTCGGATGTTTGTAAGTGGCATTTAGGTGTGGCACCCGGAACTTCAATCCCGTCATGTAACCGCAGCACAGACAAGTCACTCCTGACCCACCAGGTGATTTGGACAGATACTTGCCTGTGCATAATTCGGATTGTGAAATCAGGCGTGATTTCCCGCCATTCCGAGCAGCAGGATACACACCATGGAACCCATCCACAGCCGCACTGCGAATAAAAAATGGAAAATTCCACCCCATGGCTTAATTTTGTAGTTGTGATGATGGCAAAACTGTCAGCATTCACAGTCATTAAAACTCTGAAATAGGCAACAAACTCTGGCACTTACACATGCACAGTTAAATACAGAAATCCAGGAGTCGCTGTCAGTTTGATTCTTCTTGCATGTCATTGACAATGAAGGGACTTAATAGGGTAAACATAGAGATCTTCCCACTAATGGGTGAGACCAGAACTAGGGGTCATAAATATAAGGTTGCTGGAAAAAGAGATGTGCCGAAGCTTTGCATCCTGCACTCATCAGGACACTTCACAACAAAAAAATTAAACTGTATGAGAAGAGAATGTTGATTGGTTGACAAGTGGACTCTAATTGGTAGGGGTGTTGCCGTGAAGAATGCACTAGTTACAAGCATTGTTTGAAATTTAAACCAGGCCACTTGACCCCGATTGGTCAAGGCATTGCCCAGGGGAATAAATCAGCAAATAGGGGTAACTTATTTTGTTTAGCTGAAACAGGTGCAATTTGTACACATTTACTTTCTGTCTGCAAAGAACAGGACCCTGTGTATTAATATATTTAGCTTCCAGTACATGCAAATGATCATTTTAAATTGGTTGTCAGCGTAATTCTTGGCACACTGTGGACTATTTAGAAAACGTTGTCCAATTGCGGAATCACATTTAATGTTGGACATTATATTTGGAGTTCTGTAAACATGGGCTGGTTGGGTACAGCCTATATTTTGCCCATTGCAAAGAGCAACTGGGACATGCTGCTAATACAATCCACAAGTCTTTCGGATATACGGCCTATATACCTGACATCACACTGGCACTGAAATTCATATACCACATTACTCAGTTGTATGATAGGCAGAGCTTCTTTTTGGTTTGATTGCAGCATCCAGTTACTGGCAAATACCACTCATGTCACTACCGCACAGTAGCAGCATGGAGCAGCCAGCTTCACCTGTTGCTCACATTTATGAGATACCCTGACTTCCAAGGTAATCCGAGGTCGACTGGGTATTTTTCAAAGCCAAAAGTGATGCCTTAGGCCTGTTCATGGGTTTGTGATATACAACACAAAATGATCTGATCAGGGTAGCCATTGTCCCGCAGGATAGCTTTGATGTACATTTTAAATGACAATTTAAAATAAGGTTTTTCTTCTTGAGTTCTCTGTCAGAAGGCAGTCCTTGGCAATTATTCACCCAACCCTGGCAGAGTGCTGTGATTTTTAACAGTGGGGAGGGCCGGAAGGCAGCCCTGACTCTATCTCAGCTGGAACAGGGATTCAACCCCGTGCTGTTGATGTTAATCTGATTGATAAATTATCAGTCTAGCCAACTGAGGTAACCAACCACCACAGGAGTGATTGAGATGACCACAGATACATCAAAAGGGAATCTAGATAGATACATAAGGAAGATATAAATAGAGGGTTATGTTGACAGGATTAGTTGATGAGTCGGGGAGGGGGCTAATGTGGAACATAAATATTAGCATGGACCTGTTGGAGCAAATAGTCGAATGCTTTGCTGAAGGTACTACCTAGCGCAGTGGGGTCTCTCAACTGAACTGTTCCAAAGCACCAAAGATACAAAGTTCCTACAGTAAGAGGACACTCCCCAGAAGTCTCTCACTCCTGACTGAGAAATACAGGACAAATGGCACACTGGGGAGCCAACCAATGCAATGTGGGACAAAATGTAAAGTTACAGGACAATCCCGTAAAATACAACTGGATTGGTTACCCTGTACACTGTTGTAGTTCACCACCAAAACTCGATTAAATTAACCCTTATGTCCTCCGAGAAAGAGTGGTTTATAAAAACCCATAAACTTGGAAAATACTGACTGCACCATGCAGCAATAAAAGAAACATGGGCAATACAAGGAAAGTGAAAATTATCTTTTTCCATTCACCATTGTGGAAGGATATTTCAAATGGACGGTGAAATGGAGAGCAAGACAAAACCTGATCCCAGCAAATGAATGGAGTCCATTCATTCCCAAAAATCACAGCAGCAGTAATGTCTAGAATTAGAAAGCATTTCGGGTGTTTTGAAAAGTTTGTGTATCTAGTTATGTGAATGGGACACTGCCCAATTGCATCTGGCCCAAAATTCAGTTTGTTCACCTCCATGGATCACAGAATGGGTAAGTTGTTAAGATTTCAATTACTTTAATCAGAATCAAAGATATCAGAACTAAAGCTTCTCCTGCACTTCCTTGATAAAGTGGCACCATAATTTTGTTTTCCAGTGGGTGGCATCACATTATTGATGATGTGGAGATACCGGCGTTGGACTAGGGTGGCACAGCAAGAAGTCTCACAACACCAGGTTAAAGTCCAACAGGTTTATTTGGAATCACGAGCTTTTGGGAGCGCTGCTCCTTCATCAGGTCCACTCACCTGATGAAGGAGCAGCACTCTGAAAGCTTGTGATTCCAAATAAACTTGTTAGACTTTAACCTGGTGTTGTGAGACATTATTGAAACACATTTCCTGTAATGTTCATGCTACGTTTCTGCATTACACCATTGTATCACAGTCAAATTTATTCAAACATATTAATTTATGTTACTAATTTATGTTGTAATCATTTGACTTATACAGCGATCTCAATTAAACTTCCTCTAGTTCACTGAATCCTAGGGAATAAATCTTCGTGGTTCTCACATATATTCATTGGTTCGAACAGCTTAGCTAAGCAGTCCAAACTACTCGGAAAATTCCATATTCTTTAATTTACTATTTTCTTCTCAATTGCAGAAATTTCTAAAATTCAAAATAAGTTTTTTAATTTAATTTAAAAAGATGAAAAATTGCACGTCACAATATGATTAATCGTATCTATAAAGTTGTCCTGTGCATGTTTAAGTAGCTTCATTAATAAAAGCCTGCAGTTAGAATTTGATATTTTGACTTTGTGCTCTCTCTCAATCTGTTGGCTCCAGGGAGAAGCCAGAGTCTAATTCTATACATTAAGTAGAGATCCGTACCATTAATCAAGAGGATTTTCTTATTACTGTTTGCCCTCTGATTACATTTTTCTTTCTTCCAAATAATCCCCAAAGGTCTTGGATAACAAATTTTCTTTTTTTTTCTCCACATAATATTTTCATTGGCCTCAAATTTGGAAAGTTCTTTTGGTTTTCCACTGTAAAATTGGCAGGACTACACACACCGACACCCACCCTGCCAAAGGAATCTTCCCCTAAAGAGCAAATGGTAAGGCTGGGTTAGAGTTATATAGGGGATATGCGGAGCAGGGGTAGGTGGGGTGATAGGGAGAGGAGGCAGATTGAGCCGTTGCTGAGGATTCCCTAATTTAGAATTCTTGCCCCTGACGTTTATCGTATAGTGGGAGATTGGTACGGTGTAATGGTCTTCATCAGAGTATGTGTGACCCCACCAGTGGGGTCTATGCTTGAGAAAATGAGCCAACCTGGAGTATTGGGGGGGGTGGGGAGGGGAACCTGGTAGGCTGGGGCATGGGTAACTCTGATTTCCATTGGTACGGGGCAAGCAGGTGCCAAAGACATAAACAAGTGGCATTGGCACCTGTCTGCTCCTTTGACTACATACAGGTCAACATGGGAGGGGAATGGCAGGTGTGATTTCAGCCCAACTATTGGGATTATCATCTGTAGAATTCCAGAGTTATTGTATCTACTGGCTACTGCTGAATTAAACAGCTTGAACTTTATCCCCAAGCGAAAGGAAGATAAACAGTAGCTGCCTACTTACAAAGCCAAACAATTAATTTATTTATCTCAGTGGGAAGTCTGAGGAAGGATTGTCGTCTCAGTTACAAGATAAAACATTGCTCCAGATTTTCCTCTGAGCTGCGACCACTCCTCTGACTAACTTTGCTGGTGTAGCATAAATTTGATTTGCACATGTTATTTTTCCGTCACATTGCCCGCAAAGTTCTGGCGGTGAATCTGGAGCAGCTATAAGGAAATTCCAGGTCACTGTTTCTGACATCTTGAGTGAAATAGTGAGCGGGAAATAGTGAGCGGGAAATAGTGAGCGGGAAATAGTGAGCGGGAAATAGTGAGCGGGAACAAGCAAGGAGATAGAACCATGAAGTGGACAAGAGGAAGGGACAAATGAAAGTATCTTCATGATGCTTTAGCACATGTTCTCTTTTCCAGACTGCTGCATCTATGAGCTCGCATGTTTTATGGTGCTATTAAAAATACAACATCAATATACAGTGCTATAAAATCATGGAATCTTTACAGTGCAGAAGGAGGCCATTCGGCCTATCGAGTCTACACCAACTCTCCGAAAGAGCATCCCACCCAGGCCCACCCCCATGCCTCATCCCCGCACATCCATCATAGCTAATGCACCGAACCTACATACTAGGGGCAATTTTGCATGGTCAATCCATCTATCCTGCGCAGACACGGGGAGAATGTGCAAACTCCACACAGGCAGTCACCCAAGGCCAGAATTGAACCGGGTTCCTGGCGGTGTGAGGCAACAATGCTAACCACTGTGCCACCCTTATGGTGGGCATGGGCATAAAGATACCAAATAAACCACCATACAGCAGGAAAATTAAAAACAAAGGATAGATTTCTTTCCAGAACGAGTACAAGTCGTCACCAGGCAAATTGCAAAGCAAGTAAGTGATCCCTGGTGCTTGACAAGGTTTCCCTCTGCAGTCTTCCACAAGGGGATTTTCACAGGAGGTGCACAATGGATACATTAGTTTCAAAAGAAAATTCAGCCGATTTTTCTTAAGTGAATCCTTAGAGGGTCAACTGAATCCTGAGAAAGACTTACCCTCAGCAAAGCCAATATTCATCCCATGTGGCTTGTTTTGTTCTGCAATGCTACTGGTGGTCTCTGCCGTCAGCATATCATTGGCACTGAGGAAAGAAGGTCATTTTCAAGACAGTTGCAAAGGCAAGGAGGACCAAGTTGACAGGGGTTATTATGGGACTTTTCAATGTTTCAGGAAATTGGGCAAACAAATAAGGTGTAAACTGCCTTTCAATATTTGTGGTTTTATCCAAGCCGGCATTAAGTTTCAAAATGCATTTTTAATATAGTTGCCAATTTGTTTGTAGTCCACTGGGTCTCTGAGCTAGGTGGTTTTGAATTTTCACCCACTATGTACTTCCAATTCACTTGCAGGTGGCATGGTGGCATAGTGGTTAGCACGACTGGGTCACAGAGGGGACCCGAGTTCAATTCTAGCCTTGGGTTACTGTCTGTGTGGAGTTTGCACATTCTCCCCACGTCTGCGCAGGTTTCCTCCGGGTGCTCCAGTTTCGTCCCACACTCCAAAGATGTGCGGGGGGGTTAGGTTGATTGCCTCTTAGTGTCAGGGAGAGTAGCAGGGTAAATACATGGGGTTGCAGGGCCCGGGTGGGATTGTCGTCGGTGCAGGCTCGATGGGCCGAATGGCCTCCTTCTGCATTTAGGGATTGTAGGATTCTGTGCGCTGAGAGAAGATACATTGTCAGAGGTGGCACTGCTTAGGGGGTGACATCTCAAACAACACAGCCCCACCTGCCTGCTCAGGTTGGCTGTAGATGATCTCATGTCCACAGGCATAGAAATTTTACTTTTTCCATTGGATGTGGACATCACTGACAAGGCCAGCATTGGTTGCCCATCCCCAAATGCCCTCAAAATGAGTGACTTGCTAGGCCAGTTTGGGGACAGTTAGGAGTCAACAACACTGCTGTGGAATGAGAGTCACATGTAGACCAGACCACATAAGGACAGCAGATCTTCTTCCCTACAGGACATTAGTGAATCAGATAGGTTTTTAAGACAATCAATGACAAATTCATGGTCACCATTACAATATTGGGACGAGCTTTCAATTCCAGATTTTCTTAATTGAATTTAAATTCCACTAGCTGCCATGGTAGGATTTGAACCTATGTCCCGACAGCAATAGCCTAGGCCTCTGGATTACCAGCCCAGCGACATTATCACTGTACCACCCTAGAAAATAGGGTCATCAGTCCTTCAGGATTGGCCTGGTGCGTCCAGAAATTGAAGATCAATCCCCAGGATATTGTTGTGTGCAACCCTCGAGAAAAGTCACTAGGACATTAAAAAACGATTTCTGTTGTCATTTTCCTTAGAGAATTTCATAAGAATGGGGCTTTAAAAACAACTGTTTGGCCAACAGTCAAGCATCATCCAATTGGGTAATGAGTCTTTTTGCTTTTCAATTGGCGTAGGAAGGCAGTACCTCACAAGGATGGATATTTTTGGCCCAGTAATGGCTAGAGCATGGGGGGCAGGTCAAGTAACCAAAACCTCCAAGGAACACATTTAATCACATTGGCAGCCCCAACAGAGAAGTAACTAATGAACAAGAAGAGGGTGGCTTGAATCATCAGTGTTGCTCTGCCCCCCTCGGGAAGTGGCCAGCTTACTCTGCCAGGCAGCTCAAGTGAAAATACTCACCATTTGCTGTTGCCCTTCATGGGGCAGAAGGAGGAGAGCCAGGTGTGCCTGTCCATCTGCGCTGTGTCTGCAGCAGCTGCTGCTGCTACCTGCCCCGCTCCCTCATCAATTCACACCTGGGGCCGTCCCGCCCCGCGCGCGCACCACGCGGCTCAGACCGCACTGACGTCACTCGCCCCACCCACCCTCTGTGACGTCACAATGGCCCCGTTTCTTTAAACCTTGCGCGTTCCATGACGTCACCCATTGGCAACATTGTGCGTGGCGGGAAAGGGCCAGCTGTAACTTTTATTATTACCTGTATCCCTATCACCCAGGCTGGATTCTGCTTTAGTATACAAACACACTATATATATGTATAAAACGAAACAGGCGACCTCAATGTTACCATCTATAATAAATCTACGATTATCAAGATTTCTATAATTTCAGCTGTATTTTCACTAATATGTATATAAAGACCAATATGTATATAAAACGATACAAGCGACCTCAAGCTTACTATCTAAAAAATATTTTTCATTACTTTTATTGCTTATCACATTACTTTTATTACCTGTATTCCTATCATCCAAGCTGGCTTCTTTAGTACGTAAACACATTATATATATGTATAAAACGGCACAGGCGACCTCAATGTTATCATCTATAATAAATGTTATTACTTTTATAGCTTATCACGTTACTTTTATTACCTGTATTTCTATAATTTCGGCTGTATTTTCCCTCATATATATAGACACATTATATATAACGGCATGGTACTTCACTGTTACCATACAAAATAATTTCAATTACTTTTAATGTTTATCACATTACTTTTATTATCTGTATTTCTACAATTTCAGCTGTATTTTTTCTCTAAAATGTATATAAACACATTATATATGTGTGTATATAAAACGGTACAGACGACCTCAATCTTATTATCCAAAAAGTACTCTTCATTACTTTTATTGTTTATCACTACTTTTATTACTCGTATTTCTATATTTTCAGCTGTATTCTTAAAATATATATAAGTATATGAACAACACAGGCAACCTCAATGCTACCATCCAAAATAATTTGTATTACTTTTATTGCTTATCACATTATTATTATTACCTGTATTTTTATAAGTTATGCTGCAACTGTACAGGACCTTGGTGAGACCGCATTTGGAATATTGCGTGCAGTTCTGGTCACCTCACTATAAGAAGGATGTGGAAGCGCTGGAAAGAGTGCAGAGGAGATTTACCAGGATGCTGCCTGGTTTGGAGTGTCGGTCTTATGAGGAAAGGTTGAGGGAGCTGGGGCTGTTCTCTCTGGAGCGGAGGAGATTGAGGGGAGACTTAATAGAGGTTTATAAAATGATGAAGGGGATAGATCGAGTGAACGTTCAAAGACTATTTCCTCGGGTGGTTGGAGCTATTACAAGGGGGCATAACTATAGGGTTCATGGTGGGAGATATAGGAAGGATATCAGAGGTAGGTTCTTCACGCAGAGAGTGGTTGGGGTGTGGAATGGACTGCCTGCAGTGATAGTGGAGTCAGACACTTTAGGAACATTTAAGCGGTTATTGGATAGGCACATGGAGCACACCAGGATGGTAGGGAGTGGGATAGCTTGATCTTGGTTTCAGATGAAGGTCGGCACAACATCGTGGGCCGAAGGGCCTGTTCTGTGCTGTACTGTTCTATGTTCTATGTTCTAAGTTCAGCTGTATTTTTCTCTACTATATATAAATATTATATATAACAACACGGTACTTCAATGTCACCTTCCAAAATTCAATATTTTTTTTACTACTTTTATTACTTATCACATTTACATTACCCGTTTTTCTATAATCGTGGCTACAATCTTCTCTAAAAATATATATTTCCAAACACATTATTTATATATCTATATATGATTGTTGTGTGTTTATAAATCAATGAAAGTCAATTCAATGTCACCATTCCAAACCCATAAAAGAAATTTACAAGCAACAGATTTTAAACAATGAATAACCTGATGGCTGTTAGGGAGATATTGAAAAATATCATAAAAGCAAAATACTGCGGATGCTGGAATCTGAAACAAAAACAGAAAATGCTGGAAATTCAGACCTGCTGACCTGAAAAGACGCGCTGGTTAGGTGCATTGGCCATGCTAAATTCTCCTTCAGTGTACCCGAACAGGCACCAGAGTGTGGCGACTGGGAGATTTTCATAGTAACTTAATTGAAGCGTTAATGTAAGCCTACTTGTGACACTGATAAGTAAACATAAACATAATTTTCCAGCATTTTATGCTTCTGTTGTAAAATATCATTTTTGGTTTGATTTCCGAGCTTTTTAAGTGGAGTTGGGCTATTGTCTGATAAAAGATGTGATTTGTTGATGAAATGAGGGGGGGCGGGGTGGAAAAAGTCAAATGAAATGGAAATGTTACGAGGGAAAATTTGATTTGATTTATTATTGTCACATTTTTCTAACTTGATGGAATCTTATTAAATTAATCTGTCAACACCTTGGCTGGGATGGAATAAGTCAAATGAAATGGAAATGTTATGAGGGCAGATGTTTCTAACACCGTGGAATATTTTTAAATTAATCTGTCAACACTGGCTGAATTGGGAAATGTTTTATTTTAAAGAAAACAAGCACTGCAATTGCTCTCTATCACGGTGGATGATGCTGAGTGGAGGAGGATATGTCCTGGTGAATGTGGGTGGGATTTCGGAAACGCGTTAGTCTGGACGCTGCTGCCGGCGGTGCGATTTGGTGCGGGGCGGCCGCCGTCGACATGGCGGCCCGGAGCCTTGTCGGTTACCAGGGGATGAGCTGCGGCGCAGCCCGGGACCTCTCCCCGCTCCCCGGGCAGTTTGACGATGCCGAGTCCGATCACAGGTGAGTGAGGAGCCGGGGGAGCGGCTCCAGTAGCGGTTACAGTGTCCCTCCGGGTCTGGACACCTTCCCTCCCCTCGTGTCCCCTCTGGGCCTGTTACCACCTGGGTCTCCATCAGTGTACAGTGCCCCAGAGTGGCAGCTGAGGGCAGGGGGAATCTCTGTCACAGTCCTGGGATGTAGGAGATCTGATTTGATTTATTATTGTCACATGCATTAGTATACACTGAAAAGTGTTGTTTCTTGTGTGTTATACAGACAGAGCATACCGTTCATAGAGAAGGAAAGGAGAGAGTGCAGGATGTAGTGTTACAGTCATTGCTAGGGTGTAGAGAAAGATCAACTTAGTGCGAGATAGATCCATTCAAAAGTCTGATGGCAGCAGGGAAGAAGCTGTTCTTAGTTGGTTATTACGTGACCTCAGACTTTTGTATAACATTGTTGGAGGGCTTAAAAGAGTTAGAATGAAGTTTTAGAAGCGAGAGTAAAAGATAGAATTAGAAGGTATGCTGGGCACAGCTTGCAAGAAGTCACTTCACTCTGGCACCATCTTGAGTTGAGATTGTACTGGGATACAATGAAAAGTATTGTTTGTTTTGTGTGCTAAACAGACAAAGTGCACCGTTCATAGAGTACATATGGGGGAAGGAGAGGAGAGTTTAAGTTTATTTATTAGTGTCACAGTAGGCTTACTTTAACTCTGCAATGAAGTTACTGTGAAAATTCCCTAGTCGCCACACTCCGGCACCTGTTCAGGTACACTGAGGGAGATTTTAGCATGGACAATGCACCTAACCAGCACATTTTTCGGACTGTGGGAGGAAACCAGAGCACCCGGAGGAAACCCACACATCATGGGGAGAACGTGCAGATTGTGCACAGACAGTGACCCAAGCTGAGAACTGAACCCGGGTCCCTGGTGCTGTGGGGCAGCAGTGCTAACCACTGTGCTGCCTGTTAATAGAGTGTTACAGTTACCGATAGGGTGTCAAAAAAAATCAGCTTAAGATGTGATAGGATCATTCAAAACTCTGATGGCAGCAGGGAAGAAGCAGTTCTTGAGTTGGTTGGTACGTGATCTCAGACTTTTAAAATCTTTTTCCTGAAGGAAGAAGCTGGCAGAGAGAATGTCTGGGATACATGGAGTCCTTGATTATATTGGCTGCTTTCCCAAGGCAGCAGGAAGTATAAACAGAGTCGGTGGATGGGAGGCTGATTTGTGTGATGGACTGGGCTATGTTCACAACTCTTTGTA
Source organism: Mustelus asterias (assembly GCF_964213995.1). Classification (NCBI taxonomy): domain Eukaryota; kingdom Metazoa; phylum Chordata; class Chondrichthyes; order Carcharhiniformes; family Triakidae; genus Mustelus; species Mustelus asterias. Next base: position 128,335,308 of record NC_135807.1, read on the forward strand.
GTTTCTTGTGGTCTTGGTCAGAGCAGGAGCCATACCAAACTGATACATCCGGAAAGAATGCTTTCTGTAGTGTATCTGTAAAAGTTTGTAAGAATCGTAGTGGACATGCTGTGGATGAGGGCAGGTGTATGATGAGTGTCCTATATGGTTGAGGGGCCCTGTCCACCACGGGGGGGGGGAGGTGAATCCTCAGCCAATGAAAAAGGAAGAATTTGATAGGTCTTTCTTTCTCTTTAACAGAGGATTGGCTTTCTAAAGAACCATCCTCCACCACCATCTCCCCCACCTCTAAGTCATAATGTTTGTTTGACTAAGTCAGGATGCTCGTTTGGCAAGTTGATGCAGACATAATGGGCCAAATAGTCCTCTTCCCCTGGAGTGTCCAAATGGCCTCCCCCTGCGCCGTAACAATTCTGTGATTCCAGCACAATGCCACCACTAAACACATCATCTGCTCCCCTCCCCAAGAGCATTCTGAAAAGCCTGTTCACTCCGCGACATTCTAGTCCACTCCTCAGTGATCTCCAACACTTTGTTCCCTTCCCATGGAATCACAGGCAATGTAAGACCAGTCCTTTTAGCTCCTCTCTCCTCACTGTCCAAGGCCCCAAACACTTCTTCCAAGTGAAGCAGCAATTTAATTGTACTTTCAGTTTAGTCTCCTGTATTTGCTGCTCCCAATGCAGTTTGCTATAAATTGGGGACACCAAATGAAGATTAGGTTACTGCTTTTTGCAACACCTCTTGCTCAGTCCTCAAGCATGACCCTACAAACTACCAGTTGTTTGCCATATTAATTCACCACCTTGCTCTCATGCTCACATCTCTGTCCTTTGCCTGCTGCAGTATTCCAGCGAAGCCCAATGCACCCTACAGCTTTCTGGACTCAATATTGAGTGCGGCAATTTCATAATTTACCCTGTCCCCATTTTGATCTGATATTTTGCCATGTACTGAATCATAGAAGAAACATAGAATCCAACAGTGCAGAAGGAGGCCATTCGGCCCATCAAGTCTGCACCGACCACAGTCCCACCTAGGCCCTACCCCTTAACCCCATGCATTTACCCGAGCTAGTCCCCCTGACACTAAGGGGCAATTTAGCATGGCCAATCCACCTAACTTGCACATCTTTGGACTGTGGAAGGAAACCAGAGCACCCGGAGGAAACCCACGCAAACACGGGGAGAATGTGCAAACTCCACACAGACAGTGACCCGAGCCAGGAATCGAACCCGGGTCCCTGGCGCCGTGAGGCAGCAGTGCTGACCACTGTGCAGCCCAATCTGAATCTTGATTTTTCATATTTTTTGCCTTCAGACAGAACAATTTGTTGTTCTGCCATTCACGCTTACCTGGAGAAATATTTCATTTCTTTACTACAATCATTATCACTTCCTTTGTTTTTGGTTCCATAAAATCTTTGTCATTTAATCGGCAATTAAAAGTCTAATGATGACCATGAAACCATTGTCGATTGTCGCAAAAACCCACATGGTTCACTAATGTCCTTTAGGGAAGGAAATTTGCTGTCCTTGCTTGGTCTGGTCTACAGGTGACTCCAGATCCACAGCAGTGTTGACTCTTAAATGCCCTCAGAGATGGGCAATAAATGGTGGTCCAGCCAATCAACGCCCATATCCTATGAACGAATAAAAAACACTCCCGTCCTCTACCCTATCCCAGACCGTCCCCTTTATTTATCCTCCCCCTCTCAATGGCATAAAACCCATCACTATTCTACTTTGCTGAAGAAAAGTCATATTCGATTTAAGACATGAATCCTGTTTCTCTCTCCAGCGTTTGCAGTATTTTGCTTTTCGCGTCCTGTCTTCACTGAATTTTTTCATTGCTTTTATTTTCTGCTCTCCATAATTAAGTCAGGAGACAATAGGGATTGAACCAGGGACCTGATAGGCTTGTATGTCTCAGCCACTCCTTAAAACTTACCTCTTTGACCAAGCTTTTAGCCATTTGCCCCAGTGTCTCCTTATGTGGCATGGTGTTAAATTTTGTTTGGTCAAGCATTTTGAGATGTTTTACCATGTTAAAGGTGCTCTATAAATGCACGTTTTTGTTGTTTAGTGATGGTGGCTGTCCCGAGCAAACAAAAGAGGCAGCGAAAAAAGTCAAGAGTGTGCATCCGAACAACTCGGACGAAGAGGAAACTTACATTGAGAGTGACGATGGTGAAGACTGGGACTGGGATGATTGTGATGGAGACCTCACCAAGCGCTACACTGCTTCCAGGGGTTACAACCAACAGGTAGTCCAATGCTTTGAAATTTCATAATGTGTTGAGATCGCTCATTTGATTGCTTACATTGGAAAATGGAAGACAGAATTGGTCCCATATAACCTATATTTCTAACAGCCTGCATGCATGATTCTGCTGCTATCAGATTTGAAGAGTTCTGATTAAATTCACTTTTCTGAAGCGCGTACCATATTCATTGATGAAATTAACCAGGAATAAAATAACAGGACAATTTTGCTAATAGTACCTTATATTATTGAATGCTTCTATGCGAGTTCCACATTTGGAAGACACATAGATGAGAAATTTTGTGTCAATTGAAAACAAATTTAAGCAAACTATGTTGTCTAAGAACATTGCATTTAGTAGCTATTTAAATAAAGCAATGGGTATTTGAGTTTTAATTGTTAGTAAAGTTCATCTATACATTTCCTTTGTTTTAAAACTTGTTATAGCGGATGCTGTAGTATTTTTCTTGTGTTAATTTTTGCCTTATATACTGTAGTTATTGTTTCTTAATATTAACATAAGCATGCAGAATCATAGAATCCCTACAGTGCAGAAGGAGGCCATTCAGTCCATCGAACCTGCACCAACAACAATCCCACCCAGGCCCTATCCCTGTACCCCCACACATTTACCCTGCTAATCCCCCTGACACTAAGGGGCAATTTTGCATGACCAATCCACCTAACCTGAATATCTTTGGAGTGTGGGAGGAAACCAGGGCACCCGGAGGAAACCCACGCAGACACTGGAAGAACGTGCAAACTCCAGACAGGCAGTGACCCAAGGCTTGAATTGAACCTGGGTCCCTTGTGCTGTGAGGCAGCAGTGCTAATTGTGCCACCTAAGATCTATCTTCCCTTGATTAATTTCAAGCTTGTGCTAAAATGTGATTCATAGCTTTTTCCGCAATGTTGTGTCGTTTCAGGCAAATAGACAGACTTCCTGTAACTCGGCAAAGATGTCCACTCCGTCAGACAAGGTCCTGAGAAGGTTTGAGCATAAAATTAATCTTGGTAAGTTTATTGGGACAGATCCTGTTCGTAATAGATATAATAAAATATTATATTTGGTTGTTTTAAGTTGTTGAACTAAATTATCTGTAATATTCAGCGGCTAAATGAGTGGGATTTCTGTGGTTTTATAACTGCAAATTATTTGTCAAGCAAATGCAAAAGACTTGTAAATCATATTAAAACTGAAAGCAGCAAATTTATTTTCTAATGCTATCTAAATTTTGTTCGTTTTGCACAAAATGAGGATTTGACCTGTGGTTTCTAATTGAGTTCAAATTCAACAAAATTATGCAAACATTTTCATTTGAGTTTTTGACCCTTTGTTAATTTATTATGCATTGAAAAATCCCTTTGTAGCATAGGAATTTGGAATGTCAATGCACCACATTACAGATTGATAGGATGAGGGTTCATGGTTACTTTTTCCTGCAAAGTTGAATTTCAAATCTCAGCGCACTAAATTATGCCGAAACGCAACTTTACAGGATGTGTCGGAAGGAAACTGGGTCGGTGTCATGTGTCTCCAAGTGGCCAATTGCAACGTAATGTTGTCAGAAGTCGAGACATGGGCCACTTCCATGCCAATTCCGTTTTGCAATGGGGCATTTGTTTAGGTGTGAAGAAGTGTCTAAAAGCTCTGATGCAGCATATGCTATAACATCATTGGAAGAAGATAGGTCTCAGAATTGGGAACAGAATTGTCTTATCTAAAGAATAATTTCTGATCTTTCGACTTTTTTTGTTAGATAAACTAAATTTTGATGACTCTGTGATAAACAGGGTAACTGAAAAGTCAAGGCAGAAACATACAGACATGTAAGTAAATCCTGGAGAGGTAGAAATTTTAAGCTAAGTATCACATTGAGCAGTTTTTATTAATGTACATAATACGATGTGTATTCTTATTTTAAAAAAATAGATTTCTACTGCATTGCGGTTATTGATAACTAAAGATAAATAGTTCCAATAGTGGCTGAACCTGTTTATCCAGTGAGTAACTGAGACATTTTATCAGATTTCAGGTTCAATCCTGAGTCTGTGATGAGTTAGGTGATGTCAACTGGCATAGAAATCAGGATGCCATAATTGATCTCCCATGCCAAGTGGTTAAGGATTAGTGATTCAGCCAGAGCTCTTACTTCTCTTTGCTGTTCATTGATTCCTGCAAATGTTAAACTTGGCTGTAATGCTCATTATCCATGGAACAGAGCCCATAAATAAGTCAAACCCCTTGAGGAAAGAAAGAAGAACCACAGGGAAAAATAGATGAAAAACAAGGCATTTAATTTGAGCTTTTTATTTTAATTTGTTCTCTGGTTCTGTGAATTGCTGGCATGACCATGTTAATTGTTGTCAGTAGTTCCCTCGATGCGGTTCCCATAGGGCTTACAGTTGAACTACTGTGGTTCTTATGGTGATTGTGTTAGCTAAGGAATCCCAGCATTTTGTTCAGCCTCTAGGTAATGTCTAATATCTCTAATTGAGGCTGGATTAGCACCAAAGTATTACTGTAAAATAATGATAGCATCTGAATGATGCAAACCGTCACTGATGTGCAAATTGTCCATCTGTCTGTGGCAAGGAAGAGAGAGCCCGTGAATTATAAATTGCTAGCTATTTGTGATGTTTCTCCCACTACGGGTTTGCTTTGCAAAGATAGTTCCTCATCCACAGCATCCACGTGGAGAAATTCATGAAATTGCTGCATTTCCACATTAATTGTTCATTCAATTTAGCACGTGGATTTTTCTAGTAACTAATCATCTAAATACCCTTTTAGCGATGCGTTACTTGTTAATTATTGCCAATCAACCTCTCTGACCCAAAAAGTGATCAATTATAAGTGTGGAGTCTCATTCCTTCAAGTAGTGAACTGTTGGAAATTTTAAAAATGCCTAATTTTAAGTTTGCTTTTTTTTTTCATTGAATTGAAAGAGAGAAAGACAACCATCTCTCTTTGGTCTTCTCTTTTATTTCCCTCTTTTTATTTCTCTTTCTGTACCTGATATTACGTGGAGTTCATTCGCTTCAATTCACCCTTCTTCTCAGGTTTTACGCTATTTAATTCTCAATCCCTTAATTTCACTGCTTAAGGAAGTACGATTATGTCCCTGTTGCCCTTGCAACACTATTGTAAGCTTGTACTTCCAGCAACTTTGTGAAAAGGTATTTTAAAATTTGCACATGCGGTAGCATGATGGTACAAAAGTTAGCCATGTCGTTGACAGTGAAGAATAAAACTGGAGATATCTGTGGATTAGTCAAGTGGGTAGAAAAATGGCAAATGGAATTCAATCCAGAGATATGAGAGGTCGTGACCCCAATTTTCCAGGACACGGCAATTACCGTTAGATTGTCACTGCGCTCCTTCTCTGTGTCACAATGGAGGTATGCATTCCTGGCCAAGTCTTCTGATCCCAGCTTCTTCAGAAACGTGGAGTGGTCTTCCATTAAACTGCTTTCTCGCCGTGCGAGATTGTTGGAGTGGGGAAGGTGGCAAGACACAGCCCCATTTTCCATTACTAGCTGCCGTCTTCTGATAAGTGTCCACTAATGCACTGAAAAGCTTTGGGACAGTTAAGCAGCATTCAGTGTGTTAGCGAGTTAGCGAATGTGTAGGTATGTAAATAGAAGGGTGGGTGGTTTGGGTAAGTGGGCAGGGTGGCAGGACGGGTGGGGATAATTGAGTTGGATTAGAAAGGGTTGTCAAGTTGGACGGTGAGTCAGTGGGTCAGGGGGTAGTTGGGGTATCAGGCAGGGAGTTGTTAGGTGAGGCAGACTAGTTGGGTGGTCAGGGAGTGGCGTCAATATCTGAGGAGTGGGTAGGGGGGGGCGGGGGGAATCAGTTGTTTAGTTATCCAGGCGATAGACTAGGATTTTTCCAACTAACATTTCAGGTAAGTAAAATTGATCAGTCCGAAGTTTTGGATTCTTAACTCGGAGCCAGAGACTTTATGGAGGGTCTTGTCGAGCAGGAGAATTGCTCATCAAACTTCCCAGGCAATTCCCACAGAGTCAGAGTGTTGGGACTTCCACAGGGTTGTGTCCCAAGATCAGAAGATATAGGTCATTGGGGAGGTCAACAAGTCAAAGGAACATTCAGTAAATGGTAGGATGTTTGAGGTGTGTAGAAGAACTTTGGGATGCATATTCAGAGATCTCTGAAGGCGACAGGGCAGGATAAGGCAATTAAGAAGGTAAATGGGATATTTTCCTTTTACATGTTTTTAAATCAGTGGTTTACCACAATTTTGTTGCATAGCAACATCCATGATCTGCATAGGACTCTTCATGACCTGAAATGTGCGTTTGAACTGGTTCAGCTTTCTTCATTATCGACCATTTGCTTTTTCAGGTTTCGAGTTAAAGATAAATCTGACCGAGCCACAGTAGAGCAGGTAATGATCAGTTATACTAATAAAAAAATGTACATGTGCTTGAGTAGCTCCGGGAAATGATGTATTTTGCAATGTTACTTTTAACCAGGGTGTAGATAATATTGGTAAGCAGCTTCAGTAAATCCACAAATTTTTAAAGAAGACTTGTAAAATAACAGCAACTTGTATTTATATAGCACCCACCTTTAATTAACAAACATCTCAAGGCACGATATATTGAGCATTTATGAAAAATATTGAATTTTTGTATTGCCATTTTAGTATCAAGTATAATTTTAAGCTTCTAGGCACCTAGCACAGAAATGTGAAGTAATTAAATATCAAATATTGTGGCAGAAAAATTGCCTTCACAATTTATCTGACATTTTTAATCTGCCGCATACAGTTTTCTTTTTGTTTTAAAAAAAAAAGAACTGTCTGGCCATTTTGATGCAGCAGCAGAAGTGACAGGAGCAGATTTGCTTTGTAATTCAATATAAAACATATTCATTATGTAGCCAGAATTAGGTTACTGACAAATGCTATTTTTTTTAAAATTAGTACAAAAGGAAATGAAAAGTTGGGGGATTATTATCTGTTCGAAAACGCTGCCATCTCCAAAATAAAATTAGATAAAATCTTTCTTTTGTGGTATTTTTTCTGATGTGACATTTCATGGACTTTGGTCTTGTAAAGACTCACTATTTTGAGTTTCCATTCCCCACCCTGCTGCCTCCAGTTGCTCCATGATGAATGTTACATGCACGTGTTTTTGGAAAGATTGCAATCGGTACACATTTGATGTATCTTCTGCATCGCTCAAGCATCTGCTCAGTTTATATAAACCACCATTTTTTTAAACTAAGTTTTTATAATTTTGTAGGTATTAGATCCGAGAACGCGAATGATCCTGTTTAAAATGCTGAGCAGAGGAGTGATCTCACAAATCCATGGATGTATCAGTACAGGCAAGGAGGTAAGTCCTACATGAAGGTGATGAGAATCACTTTGCAGTGATAAATATGTACCGTCCTCCCCCTCAATGTTACACAGCCAGTATGCCTGTAGATGGCATGGTAACCATGGTTATGGGATGAAGCCACCTAATGGAAAAATCACTCTTAACTGAATAAACAGAAAAAATCACAAAGGATAAGGAAATCTAAAACAGGCTGTTAGAACTGGTGAAGGAATGATGAAATAAATTTTGGGAGTCGTGACTTGCCATGGCCAAATACCAATTTTTTAAAAACAGAAATGTCAGTCAATAATGTCACTAACTCCTAAGGCTGCACTGTGCGTGAGTTTCCCCTGGGTGCTCCGATTTTCTTCCACAGTCCAAAAGACGTGTTAGTTAGGTACATTGGCCTTGCTAAATTCTTCCTCAGTGTTCCCGAACAGTCACCGGAGTGTGGCGACTAGGGGAATTTCACAGTAACTTCATTGCAGTGTTAATGTAAAGCCTACATGTGACACTAATAAATAAACTTTAAACAATCTGTTGACATGGAAAATATTGATGGCAAACAAAACGTAGTGTGCTGATGAGGATCCTCAAGTCAGGAGAAGATAGTGGGGTGAAGAAAATTAAAAATTAATTGATCCATTGAACGGGAAATAAACCAGTATAATTACAATGAAACCCCTCCCCTGCCACTCCCAAAATTAAATTGACCGCTGCTCACATTGAAGCTTTCTCATCTTCAACACTTTCCCATCCATATTTGGAAGCAAATTAGTTTACAGACCCTGCTGAGGCAAAATTTACATTCAGAACCAACCCCCCCCACCCACCACCCAATAGCTCACTTATCCACCTCCACCTAACGTTTTTCTATTTTGTCGTCCTCCTTCACCCCCTCTTTTTCTCTCCCACCACATCTTTCTCAGTCGCCCATTCCTCCCTACTCTCCCCTCCCACTTCCTGCACATCAGGCTGCTGCTTTAACCCTCAGTTCATTGTTTCCCTGTGACTTTGGAAATGCTATCAGGTAATCACCCTGGTTAGGTCAGCACAAACCAGGAAACAAACCTCAAACCTTTTGGTTCGGATGGTTTAGTACTAATAATTGGCAGGGGTGGGCAGGTCCTCGTAAGGGGAACTGCCCTTTGCCCCAATTAATGCCTGTAAGTGGCCATCCAGCCCCTCTTTTTGGGCTAACAGGCAGATGACAGCACAGTGGGTGATGGCAGGGGGTTTGGGGGGAAATGCGTAAATGAATGTAGCTGGATTTCAAGCGGGAAGAGGCAGGGGGTGGGGAGGGAGGGCGTCTCCATCAGAAGCCCCTTCAGATTGGGGGTTGTTCATCGAATCCCTACAGTGCCGAAGGAGGCAATTTGGCCCATTGAGTCTGCACCGACAACAATTCCACCCAGGCCCTGTCCCACATATTTACCCTGCTAACCCTTCTAACTTCACATCCTGGGACATTAAGGGCTAATTTAGCATGGCCAATGCACCTAACCCACACATCTTTGGACTGTGGGAGAAAACCGGAGCACCAGGAGAAAACCCATGCAGACATGAGGAGAATGTGCAAACTCCACACAGACAGTGACCCGAGGCCAGGAATCAAAATCCCTTTAAGAATAGTTATCCAATTAAGGCCCCAATGACCTCCAGACCTCCCTCCATCCCCCACCCCTCTCTGCCTATAGCCACAGCAGCGCTGGACGGCAGCTTTCCAAGGCTGAGCTGCTTTTCAACAGAAGGGCCTAGTACCTACCAACGCTCATCAGAGCCCCACCATCCTGATAATTCAGTCCATGGTCATTATCCAACTTATTCTTTCAAGCCCCCTTCAACAGTTTTTTGTCTCTACTAACAGGCAAATGTCTATCATGCGACTACAAACACTGGAGAAAACAGAGCAATAAAGATCTACAAAACTTCAATCTTAATTTTTAAAGATCGTGATAAATATGTTAGTGGTGAATTCAGGTAAGGTTTTCTTTTCTATTTTAAATTTCTTAGTTTATAGGCACCGTATTGGATTTGTAAACCATAGAAACAGAAGGAATGTATATTGTCCCTCACTTGTGTACAGCAATCTGTGAATTGCATATATTCATACATATCCAAAGTTAAATTTATTTTTGCGTACTGTAAACATTCAATGATTGTAGTCACCCCCCACCCTACCCTCAACAAAAATTCCCTAAGTAAAAGCCATATGCCATAGACAAATATGTGAAAGCTACGCGACTGGAACCTGAAAATAGAGTAACCAGCCTTCACTAAACCACATGAGTGTAACATATGAATTAAAGTTGTAGAACTTCAGGAAGTAACAACAATTTATTTATATAGCACCTTAAATGTGAGTAAAACATCCCTAGGTGCCTTTCAGGAAGATTACAAACAAAGTATGACACCAAGCCACGAGAGGAGGTATTAGGTCAGAGTACCTTCATTGCAGTGTTAATGTAAGCCTACTCGTGACACTAATAAATAAACTTTAAGACATCCAAAAGCTTGGTCAAATCGGTAGGTTTAAGAAGGAGGAAAGTGGATGCAGAGGCGAAAAGGGGCGGGAGAGAATTCCAGAGCTTGGAGCTGAGGTAACTAAAGGCACGCCCACCAATGATGGAACAATTATAATTGGGCATGCACAAGAAGCCAGAATTAGAAGAGCACAGATATCTCAGAGTTGTGAGGTTGAAGGAAGTTACAGAGATAGGCGGAATGCCATGGAGGGATTTGAAAACAAGGATGAGAAATTTTAAAATCAAAATGTTGCTTGACTGGGAGCCATTATAGATCAGCAAACATAGACAATAGAGTTTTGGTTAACCTCTAGTTTATGGAGAGTAGTATATGGGAGACCAGCAGGAGTGAATTGAAATAGTTGAGTTTAAAGGTAACCAAAAAAATTGGCAAAAATTTATTTACAATGATTTAAAAACTTTGATACACTACAAATTCAGAGGTATCATCAGATCTTTGAATAGAGTCTGCATATTGATGTGGTAGGGACCACATAGTAATTGTTATCCTCAATCAAGGTAAGTCTTCTGTCCTTTCCCGATCATCTTCAGTGCCATCCAAATAGTTGTTAAGCTTCCTAGTTGCAGTCCAGTAATAAAAGATGATGCAAATCCAGCTTCTTCACAAACTCACTTTATTCTCTTTTACAACTCCACATATTTCAGTAAGGCCCAATAGAAGCACAGATGTGGAGGAGCAGATTGGGAAGCAGATTCTGGAGAGATGTGATAATAACAGAGCGGTCGTGATGGGAGATTTTAATTTCCCAAATATCGATTGGAATATCCCTCTGGTAAGGGGTTTAGATGGAGAGGAGTTTGTTAGGTGTGTTCAGGAGAGCTTCCTGACACTGTATGTGGATAAGCCTACAAGAGGAGAGGCTGTGCTTGATTTGATATTAGGGAATGAACCTGGGCAGGTGTCAGATCTATCAGTGGGAGAGCATTTTGGGGATAGTGATCATAACTCTATCTCCTTTACACTAGCATTGGAGAGAGATAGGATCAGTCAAGCTAGGAAAGTGTTTATCTGGAGTAAGGGCAATTATGATGCTATTAGGCAGGAAATTAGAGGCATAAATTGGAAGGAGGTTTTCTCAGGGAAATGTACGGAAGAAATGTGGCAAATTTTCAAGGAAAATTTGTCTGGAGCTCTGCACGGCAATGTTCCGGTGCGACAGGGGAGTTATGGTAGGTTACAGGAACCGTGGTGCACGAAAGCTGTAACGGATTTAGTCAGGAAGAAAAGAAAAGCCTACAAAAGGTTCAGGGAGCTAGGTAATGTTAGAAATCTATAAGAGTATACAACTAGTAGGAAGGAACTAAAGAAGAAAATTAGAAGAGCCAGGAGGGGACATGAGAAGGCCTTGGCAGACAGGATAAAGGAAAACCCCAAGGCATTCTACAAGTATGTGAAGAGCAAGAGGATAAGATGTGAAGGAGTAGGACCTATCAAATGTGACGGTGGGAAAGTCTGTATTGAACCGGTTGAAATAGCAGAGGTACTCAATGAATACTTTGCTTCAGTATTCACAGTGGAAAGGGATCTTGGTAGTTGCAGTGCAGACTTGCAGTGGACTGAGAAGATTGAGCATGTGGGCATTAGGAAAGAGGATGTGTCAGAGCTCTTGAAAAGCATCAAGTTAGATAAATCGCCGGGACCGGATGGGATGTACCCCAGGTTACTGTGGGAGGCGAAGGAAGAGATTGCTGATCCTCTGGCGATGATCTTTGTGTCGTTAATGGAGACGGGAGAGGTTCCGGAGGATTGGAGGATGGCGGATGTGGTTCCGTTATTTAAGAAAGGGAGAAGAGATAGCCCAGGAAATTATAGACCAGTGAGTCTAACCTCAGTGTTAGGTAAGTTGATGGAGAAGATCCTGAGAGGCAGGATTTATGAACATTTTGGAAAGGAATCGTATGATCAGAAGTAGCCAGCATGGCTTTGTCCGAGGCAGATCATGCCTTACGAGTCTGATTGAGTTTTTTGAAGACACTTAGACGAGGGAAGAGCGTTAGATGTGGCTTATATGGATTTCAGTAAGGCGTTTGATAAGGTGCCCCATGCAAGGCTGATGGAGAAAGCGAAGGGGCATGGGATACAAGGGGACATTGCTTTGTGGATTCAGAACTGGTTTGCCCACAGAAGGCAAAGAGTGGTTGTAGATGGGTCTTTTTCAGAGTGGAGGTCGGTCACCAGTGGGGTGCCCCAGGGAACTGTTCTGGGACCCTTGCCCTTTGTGATTTTTATAAATGACCTGGATGAGGAAGTGGAAGGATGGGTTGACAAGTTTGCTGATGACACAAAGGTTGGAGGTGTTATGGATAGTGTAGAGGGATGTCAGCAGTTGCAACGAGACGTAGATAAGATGCAAGACTGGGCGGAGAAGTGGCAGATGGATTTCAACCCAGATAAGTGTGTGGTGGTTCATTTTGGCAGGTCGAATAGGATGGAAGAATATATTAAGGGTAAGACGCTTGGCAGTGTGGAACAACAGAGGGATCTTGGGGTCCGGGTTCATAGGACACTCAAAGCGGCATCGCAGGTAGAGGCTGTGGTTAAGAAGGCGTATGGAATACTGGCCTTCATCAATAGAGGAAATGAGTTTAGAAATCGGGAGATAATGCTGCAGCTGTAGGACCCTGGTCAGACCCCACCTGGAGTACTGTGCCCAGTTCTGGTCGCCTCATTACAGAAAAGATGTGGAAGCCATAGAACGGGTGCAGAGGAGATATACGAGGATGTTGCCGGGATTAAGTGGTATGCGTTATGAGGATAGGTTGAGAGAGCTAGGTCTATTCTCCTTGGAGAGGCGAAGGATGAGAGGTGACCTGATAGAGGTGTATAAGATGTTGAGAGGTATTGATAGAGTGGATTCTCAGAGGCTTTTACCCAGAACTGAAATGGTTGTCACGAGAGGCCATAGGTTTAGGGTGCTGCGGAGTAGGTATAGAGGAGATGTTAGGGGTAAGTTTTTCACTCAGAGGGTGGTGGGTGTGTGGAATCGGCTGCCGGTAGTGGTGGTGGAAGCGGATTCGATAGGGTCTTTTAAGAGACTTTTGGATAGGCTCATGGAGGTTAGTAAGATAGAAGATTATAGATGAGCCTAGAAGGTAAGGAAATTGTTCGGCGCAACTTGTGGGCCGAAGGGCCTGTTTGTGCTGTAGCTTTTCTATGTTCTATACACGCACCCAACACCCAGTACCACCTGTAACCCCTTCATATATCCCGGTGAGGACTATTAACCAATTAACATACAAATTATGTCTAAAGTGGAAGGTTGCAGTTAACCCATTCCTAACAGTGGTTAGACGTTCAATATTCCAGAACTATTTATAATAATCTATGAACCCAATGCATTTTCACTATTTAAAGTTACTGATATTACAGTAGAATCTAAACTTTATTTATTATTCACTATTTCATAATGCTGTTAATGTATTTCATACCAGTTCGTGTTTTAAAGTCTGTAAAAGAACTGTCATTAGCTGTAGAAAAATTAAAAGAAATTCATTTGACAAACAGTTGAAGTAGTGAGATGGAAGTATTAACTTTCTTGGAAGCAAAGTGTCTCTCCTATTAATAGACTTGTTGAATGTCATGTCCTTTCTAAACATTTTAAAACATTGAAAGAAGCAGCAATTCTTTTCTAGGTTCCGCCATGGATATTGTAAGGGAAATCCAAGAAAAATGGTGAGGACTTGGGCAGAGAAGGAAATGCGAAATTTAATCAGGTATCACAAGTAACATGTTAGAACTTTTCTATTTGCTTTGCTATCTTTATATAGAGCTGGCTGAAGATAAGAGACATAACACTTTTTATAACTAACCAGTCGGGCCTGGGTGAGGGAGTTGCATTCAGCCCTTGGGTATGGCCCAGTCAGGTCTGATGGTTTGAGAGGAACTGTGTAGGTGGGGCAGTAGCCAGGGAGTGGGGGAGACCCCTGAGGGGTTGGGGCATCCTGTTGGTGCAGGGTGAGGGATTCCACTGGGGTGCCAGGGTTATTGGGTGCAGTCCCATGGGGGTTTGGCCTGCGTCTGTGCAGTAGTTACCCAGAAGTTAAGAGGTTTTAATTGTTCCAACTTTTTCTGGGTAACTATTGATGTAACCCTGGCAGAGCCATTTGCAGTTTGCGATTTAAATCACATTTTCAGCTCGTTCCCAGCACGGGGCAATTGCCATGCAAACCTTTCCTGTGAAGTTCCGAGGAGGATTCCTGGGAGCATGTTTGGGGTACCATCCCCAATCTGATGCTGGAGAGCTTGGAAATTATGGCCTAATGGCTTGAACAATCCTGCCCCTATTCCTATCCTCCATTATTAAATGTGACTACTTCTTTCATCTAATCCAGTCATTCCTTCGGACGACAGGCAGAATATGTTGCCATAATCGGCACGGTCTACCAGCTCTTTCTAAGGAAATCGTTTACGGCAACAGCTGCTCTTTTCAGAGCAAGTTTTACATGGTGTAATAATCATCTCACTCATTCTAAAGTGTATTCATCACTCTTGTGTAAGCACACAGCAGCCAATTTTTATACAGCATGGTCTCACAGTCAGCAGTAAAATAAATGTGGTTAAAAGATAAATCTTTACAGGACATGAGTGGAACCTCCTTGCAAATCTAAACCATGAAAAGGGATTGTTTTAGGAGCCTTGGTCATATTCGCATTATAACATTGGTTAATCGTGCGGGTCGTTTATCCCCAATTATTTTGTGAAGATACTGTACAAGATTTAAATCCTAAATTATTGTTCTCCCCTCTCTCGAGACATTTTTTTAAGCGACAGTATTTGAGACCATGGCCGGAATTCTCCGGCCATTCACGCCGGTGGAATTCTACTGTCCTGCCGGCAGCACACACCCACCCGTGGGTTCCCCGCCGGCATGGGGTGATGTCAATGGGAATTTCCATTGACAGCCATGGGACCAGAGAATCCCACTGCTAGCAAATAACGCGCCACCACCCGCCAACAGGAAACACACGGCTGAGAGCCGGAGAATCTCGCCCCTTAAGTTTAGTTTTGAGGATTTTTTTCAACCTTGGGTTCTGTTTTGGTTTCTATGTCTCAGATGTTCCTCTGCCCAGATATTGAGCTGAATTTGTAACAGATCCATGATTGGAAACTCAAAACATTCCAGTTTATTTTAGCTACTATTATCACATCTCCCACTGGTGATCTTTGTTGTCATCAGAAGGTGATATCAAGCACCAGACTGTGACCTGGGCCCAATCAATTTAGCAAAACAAGTGAATTAAGATGATTAGATGATATAAGTTTTAATTAGTTGTTTAAGCTTGGGTGGCTCCTCAAGCAGTTTGCAATTTTGGGGATAAAATGGTCATCTTAATTTTTATGTCCCAAGTTCTTTTGCTATCACCTAGAAAAGCTGTATAGTTTGATTAATACTTGTCATGATGTAGGTTGTCTTGATTTGGAAGAATTCCTTTACATAACTTCAGTGGGACCAAATAAATGTCAATCATAACATACCTGAAAAACAATCCCAAAATATGTTCGAATTGAATAATGTGACCCCCTTCTTTAGATACCAGTTTCAGAAAGGCCAACTCGTATTTCCAAAAGTCTATATGTTAAAATGGCAAATGATTCTACTGACTGAAAATAAGAAATCAACTTGCTACTTGCCTGATACACCATCAAAAGGAGTTCATTTAAATCTGAATTACAATGAAATGATTGCGCAAGCACTTTATTGACTCTTCAGTTATATGTTCTCTTGAACTAATAAGCTGTCAGACACTAGCATTTGAACACTTGAATGCATCTCCATAAATTTGCTTAAATGGAACAGATTGAATACATTAAAATAGCTGATGATGGTAAGCTATGAGAACATGATAAGTGTTTATGTGACAGCAAAATGCAAATGCCAGGTCATCTATTTTACGATGATAAAATGTAATTCTGTTTATTTTGGATATAGGCTACAAACAGCAGAAATACCCTGTCCAGAGCCAATCATGCTCAGGAGTCACGTGCTTGTTATGGGATTTATAGGTAAAGATGATATGTGAGTATTTTTTTCATTTTATGAAATTCAAATCAGAACCTTTATTTAAGTGATATTCTGTAAGGAATAATTTAGCTAACAAAACTATATGTCACGCACATAATGTATTAATCATCTAGGATTGGAAGAAAGTAGAACGGTTAAAATGGAGACTATAGTGGTGACTGTTTTTTAAAATTCATTTATTGCCCGTACCTAATTGCCCGTGTATTGAACTGAGAATTAGACCATTTCAGAGGTCATTTTTAAGAGTCAACCGCATTGCTGAGGATCTGGAGTCACATGTAGGCCAGACCAGGTAAAGGGCAGCAGATTTTCTTCCCTAAAGGACATATGTGAGCCAGATGGGTTTTACGACAATGGTTTCATGGTTATCATTGGACTTTAATTCCAGATTTTTTTTAAATTAAACTGCTGGGATTAGAACCTGGTCTCCAAAGCATTGGTGTTAATTTTGTTCAATTACATTCCTGTAAAGCACCGTGGGACCTTTTCCTACATTGAAGTCTCTACATAAGTGCAGATGGGCGGCACGGTAGCACAGTGGTTAGCACTGCTGCTTCACAGCTCCAGGGACTTGGGTTCGATTCCCGGCTTGGGTCACTGTCTGTGTGGAGTTTGCACATTCTCTTCGTGTCTGCGTGGGTTTCCTCCGGGTGCTCCGGTTTCCTCCCACAGTCCAAAGATGTGCGGGTTAGGTTGATTGGTCATGCTAAAATTGCCCTTAGTGTCCTGGGATGCGTAGGTTAGAGGGATTAATGGGTAAATATGTAGGGATATGGGGATAGGGCCTGGGTGGGATTGTGGTCGGTGCAGACTCGATGGGCCGAATGGCCTCTCTCTGTGCTGTAGGGTTTCTAAGATTTCTAAGATTACTTTGAGTCTCTGGATTACTAGTTCAATGACAACACGATTACGCCACCACTCCCCTTTGTGTGTGCTCTAGAACAAACCCTTAGTTTTTGCGGAAGTCAATCATTTCAAACTTTGATGGTAGTGCTTGCAAACGCATGGTAGGCGCACTTTATACCTAATTGAATTTGGCACATTTATGAAAGGAAATGCTACAATAATTCATAAACATTGTGTGTTAAAGGATTCTAGTAACGGGGAACATCAGTTTATGCAACAACCTGCACTTATGTAGAGACTTCAATGGAGGCAAAAGGTCCCACGGTGCTTTACAGGAATGTAATTGAACAAAATTAACACCAAACAAAGGAAATATTAGGACATGTATTTGGAGGCTAAGTGAAAGAAATTGGCTTTAATGAGCATTCTGAAGAAGGAGAGAAAGGTGGAGAAGCAAAGGAACATGGGCAGGAAATTCTAGACCTGGATAGCTGAAGACATGGCCACCAATGGCGTGATATTGGAAGTGGGTAAGGCACTGGAGATCAAAATTGGAAGAATACAGAGCTTTTGGAAAATTGTACGGTTGGAGGTGGTTAGGGAGGGAGAGATCCTGCATTTGCTTAATCCTGTTTGCTTCAGTCTATGCAAAGACTTCATTTTAAGATATTTCTACCTATGCACATTCACATTTAAATTCTAGACTGTAGGTGTTAACGAACTCTGCTGAACAATTGTAGCTAACTTGACTACATGTAGAATCAGAAGGCTAAAGGTTAGCTAGAAATGGATTGCATTCCTGAAGGGTACACAACGCAGGCAAACAACAGCATTACAGTAGCTGCAAGGATTCTTTTTCTAAGTTGGGGACAGCTTGTGAAGGACACTTCCAATAACGAGATAAGGGTTGAGATATATTTTGGTTTTACAGTTTTGTGTTCAGTTGTTTCAAGCTCAGTTCAGTGTGTTGAAGTTCAGTACTGAACTTTTATTTTACTGCTTCTGTCGTGTTAATCTTTTAAGTTCTGTTCAATAAAAGAAAAGCAATTTTAAACTCGTACCAAGTGCTATCCCCTCGTCTGTTCAAACTAATGAATGGACCCAACAGGGGGGTAGATAAGGGTGAGGTTATGGAGGGATTTGAACAGAAGGATCCATGTTTCAAAATTGAGGTGTTGGTGAATCAGGAGCCAATGCAGGTCAGCAGTGCAGAGATGATGAGTGAATGGCACACGGTATCAGTTGGGATACAGGCAGTAGTCTTTTGGGTGAGCTCAGGTTTATGGTGGGTGGAAGCTGGGTGTCTGGCATGGAAAATATTGGAATAGATGAGTCTGGAGGTAACAATGGTGTGAATGAGCGTTTCAGCAGCTATGGGCTAAGTAAGGCACGGGTGGATGCTGGCGATATTATTGAACTGTAGTCCTTGTGAAGGAGAGGAGTTGGGCACTCAGCTTGGGGTCATACATGATGCTGCGGTTGTGAACATCCTGGTTTAACCAGAGACAGTGGTGAGGGAGGGTGATGTAACTGATGGCGAGGAAATGGGGATCGTGGCAAAGCCCAAAATAGTGGCCTTCCCCATAATTAATCTGAACAAATTGTGACTCATCCAGGGCTTGATATCGGACAGACAGCCTGATAACGAAGGGGCAGTGGAAGTGTTTAGAGAATTAGTGGTGAAATAGAGCTGATGTCTCAGCATGCACATGGAACCTGACTTTGTTGTCTTTGGATGGCGTTGGTGAGGAACAGAATTAGGGTAACTATAGATTTATGGATACTCCAGAGCTAACCGTGCAGGGGCCACTTTAGGAAATCATTTCAGGAAATTAAAGGTTTAAAGTTTATTTATTAGTGTCACAAGTAGGCTTACATTAACACTGCAATGAAGTTACTGTGAAAATCCTCTAGTCGCCACACTCCGACGCCTGTACGGGTACACAGAGGGAGAATTTAGCATGACCTAACCAGCACATCTTCCAGACTATGGGAGGAAACCAGAGCACCCAGTGGAAACCCACGCAGACACGGGGAGAACATACAAACTCCATACAGACAGTGGTCCAAGCCGAGAACTGAACCCGGGTCCCTGGCGCTGTAAGGCAGCATTGCTAACTACTGTGCCAGCGTGTATCCCCTGACTGACTGAGTGGGTGAGTGTTTGAGTGGCATCAGGCAGGGGTAGTCCCACTCAGTAGTATAAAGGAATTAATAATTAAAATATCACTGGAACATTTTCATCCTAAGAATAACAGAACAGAATTAGTAGGTTTGAAAGGAAATTGTGAGTGGATGTAAAGGAATATTCTGTGAAAAAGAATAGATGTTGATCTTTCAAAAAAAGGCTTAATAAGCATGAGGGTCTATTCCTTTTTGTAAAATTTATGTTCTTGTAAAATTTACTCCCTAGGTTTCTCTTCTACTTTACCAGTTCTAATTTGTGTATTGTGTTCTAAATCTCTAAGACAAAAATATGATTTCCCTGATCTGTATATAATCTGCCCTTTGATTCTTGATAAGAATAAGTTATTTAAATTACCTAATTACGTGCAGTTTTTAATAGTGTTTGGAATGCTCCATTGATTTTTAATTTGATACTCTGGTTCCCCCAGAGACCAGGTGAATTTACTCAGTGAGTAGCTGAACCACACAAATCAGCTAAGTTCCAGTTTTGTTCTCAGGCTGTACCAGGTAAACTGATTTCAGCTAGGACGGCAACAGCTGAGGCATCAAGGAGGGGGGAATCAGCACAGGATGCATACATTTGAACACTGGTAATAGTGATCACATTTGGTCTCGGTGAGATTTAGACTGAGCTCAAAGCACAGATCCTTGAACAAATTAGCAAAGAATTTCTGGCACTCTGGAACAACTCAAAAGGAGTTGAGAATATTTTGTCAAAATATTTTTTCTGTAAGTTAAACATTAACTGGCTTCAACTTGTGTGTCATAACCTCCTTTAAAATGTAAAATAAACATGTTGTAGAATTGCAGAGTAAACCTTTAGTGTGAAAGACATATTAAAACATAATCAAAATCTCACAAATTAAGCCTAATTATAAACATTGCATATTTATGCATATTTGAAAATAATTCAAATGAGCTCTTAATCTAATATTTTTCCTGTTGATCATGTCACATATACCCGCCTTGTGTTGGATGCACAACCTGACTTCCCTTACTTTTATTGTCTATATGGGAAAATCAAATACATTTTTCTTTCATTTCTTGTAAGCAACCTATTTTAAAGAAGGAGTTTTAGAAATTTTGTACAGGTATATATCTATATTTAAGTAGCTGTATTAGAGAAAAAAAAGTTGTAGGTTCACTGCAATCTGTACACCAAGATCTCACTTTAAAACTACAAATTTCTACTTGGAGTTTAAAAAGCAATGATCAAAGACTTGAATTCTTTCAGCTCCAATTAATAGCCAGTGCTTTAACTGACTTCCCTTTTGTTCTTTAGGCCAGCTCCACTGTTGAAGAATGCTCACTTATCTGAATCCAAGGCCTGTGAGCTATACCTCCTTGTGATTCAGTACATGCGAAGAATGTATAAGGATGCCAGACTGGTTCACGCGGATCTCAGTGAATTTAACATACTGTAAGTCGTGTCCTGATGTCTGTCTGTCTATTGAATCGTGACAGTGGTTAGAGTTTCTAATGCATTTGTTCCTTTATAATTTCTCCCCTCAGACTTCCCCCTATGCCCTGCCCAAACTTGGGCAGTTTTCTATGTTAAGAACACTTTATTTACTGTGCATTGTTATCAGGTTACTGTTTATTATAACATTTGTTACATATTGTATGTAATTCTGCATTCCTTTACACCCAAAGTTACAACAATGTTTTGGCATGTATAATAACTGAAGCAGCAAGTACTTGCATTTATATTGCTGTTTTCATTTAGGAAAATGTAGCCAGGCATTTCACAAAAGTGTAATCAGTCAAAAATTGTCACACAACTAAAGGAGGAGGTGTAGATCATAAAATGATAGAACGCCTACAGTGCAGAAGGAGACCATTTGGCCGATTGAGCCTGCACTGATGACAATCCCACCCATGCCCTATGTATTTATCCTGCTAATCTCCCTGACACTAAAGCGCAATTTAGCATGGTCTTATCAGCCTAACCTGCACACCTTAATTTAGTCCATCAACTGTAATGAAATTCAACTATGATGGGGGTAAATCACAGAATTTAGAGTCAAAGAAATGGCTGGATATAGATCCAGGCCTTGGAACAGATTTGTGGGAGAACCAGGACCTTCAAAATTAACAATTAAAATCAAGAAGTGGGATCACAGGAGAGCAGGTAGGTGATTGATTAGCTGGTGAGTTTTGCAGTTGTACTTTTGCTCTTTAAGCTAGGGAGGTGTGTCAAGCTCAGAATAAAGAAGCTAATTTACTATTTAAATCAATAAGCTTTCTTAAAATAAGTCTTGCATCCTTCAGCTTATTTCTGTTAAGTTTAGTTAGTCTAATAAGTAGAGGCATGGTAGGGCACCTCGGTCCCATTTATTGCACATCCTGTCCCACAGGACGGTGTGGTGCAGGAATTATTGTCAGCTGAGTGAGATCAAGCTCCGGGTTTTGGAATTTAAGTCAAAGCCAAGACTTTGAAGAAGGAGGTGATTGGTATGCACTTTATTTTTCTGGTATCCTGCAGGTACCACAATGGGGGAATTTATATAATTGATGTATCACAGTCGGTGGAGCACGATCACCCTTGTGCCTTGGAGTTTCTCCGAAAAGACTGTCTCAACATTAATGGTGAGTCAAAAACAACAATTATTTTAGTTTTTGCTCAGATCTTTTCCTTGCTAAACCAGTGAAAATGATCAATAGTTATATAGTAAATCTGTCATATTTAAGTAGGTTAAGCATTGAATGTACATAAAATAGCTAATGTAACCAACTAAACGTTTTGAGCGTTAGAAAAGCAAACTACCACCTAATTTAACATTTAAAGCAGACCACCTAGATTTGTAGAAGGTTTTGGATTTACATGCTCGGATTTTACGGAATTTAAAGAATTTTGTGTCTTCCATTAATATTGAAATGTAGTTAATTATTATGTCCTTTTTCTTGATAGAATTTTTCCGTAAACATGATGTTGCTGTGATGACTGTGCGAGAACTTTTTGAATTTGTCACAGACCCTTCAATTATGGAAGATAATCTTGATGCTTACCTTCAGAAGGTAGGACTTTATATACCTGCACTTTCATAAAATGTAAATTGATTGCAGAAGTAGGTACCACATGGTTCACCCATTAAGTACGTCAAGGAGTTCCTATATTGTTAGTGGAAACTCTGCCAATTTTTGATCCATTTTCTCTATAATTAGGGGTAATTATAGTCGTGTTGCAATTAAATTCTTGCGCACTAAAAGTGCCTAAAATTGAAAAGCCGTGGCCTTTCCAGTTTTAGTTTTGCACCAGACAGGAATGAACAGTTGTTGCAGTTCACCCATGCACTATTTGGATGCTTGCCGTTGCCTATCCACTGTCAACCCTGTTCCCCAAGCCATCATAGCCAACTCATACCATCATAGTTTCCTTTATTTAGATTCAGGACCGAAGTCTCAGAATCAATTGTGCCACTCTCCATCTTGATGAAATGGATACACTAATATAGCTATGATGTGAAGATGCTGGTGTTAGACTGGGGTGGGCACAGTACGAAGTCTCACAACACCAGGTTAAAGATCAAATGATTTAATTGGAATCACGAGCTTTCGGAGCGCTGCTCCTTCATCAACTCACCTGATGAAGGAGCAGTGCTCTGAAAGCTTGTGATTCAAAATAAACCTGTTGGATTTTTAACCTGCCATTGTGAGCCTTCATACTAATATAGCTAAGCATTGATTATTAAAGTGAATAACCTGTGATTTAACAAAACTTCTTTGCTTTCATGAGTCGTCCCTTTATTTATAGAGCCAAGAATCCTGCCACCTTAACGTTTTGTTCCTCTATCCCTTGTAAAATTACTATTTAGTTTTTATTGCCTATCACCATTTCGCTTTCCAGGATGTGCCACTTCCCACTTCTCTGTATTCATCTGCCATTTGAGTGCCTATTCATCAGCCAATCAATGCCCTCACTATTTAATACATTTCATAACTTTGTATCTTTGAATCGGGTGTCATCTCTTGTGACCAATGGCATTTTTCTCTCCACCTTTTCAAAAAAGTAGAACTGATTACAAAGAACAAACAAAGAACAATACAGCACAGGAACAGGCCCTTCGGCCCTCCAAGCCCGCGCCGCTCCCTGGTCCAAACTAGACCATTCTTTTGTATCCCTCCATTCCCACTCCGTTCATATGGCTGTCTAGATAAGTCTTAAACGTTCCCAGTGTGTCCGCCTCCACCACCTTGCCTGGCAGCGCATTCCAGGCCCCCACCACCCTCTGTGTAAAATATGTCTGTCTGATATCTGTGTTAAACCTCCCCCCCTTCACCTTGAACCTATGACCCCTCGTGAACGTCACCACCGACCTGGGGAAAAGCTTCCCACCGTTCACCCTATCTATGCCTTTCATAATTTTATACACCTCTATTAAGTCTCCCCTCATCCTCCGTCTTTCCAGGGAGAACAACCCCAGTTTACCCAATCTCTCCTCATAACTAAGCCCCTCCATACCAGGTAACATCCTGGTAAACCTCCTCTGTACTCTCTCCAAAGCCTCCACGTCCTTCTGGTAGTGTGGCGACCAGAACTGGACGCAGTATTCCAGATGCGGCCGAACCAATGTTCTATACATCTGCAACATCAGACCCCAACTTTTATACTCTATGCCCCGTCCTATAAAGGCAAGCATACCATATGCCTTCTTCACCACCTTCTCCACCTGTGACGTCACTTTCAAGGATCTGTGGACTTGCACACCCAGGTCCCTCTGCGTATCTACACCCTTTATGGTTCTGGCGTGGGGGGCACGGTAGCACAGTGGTTAGCACTGCTGCTTCACAGCTTCAGGGTCCCGGGTTCGATTCCCGGCTCGGGTCACTGACTGTGTGGAGTTTGCACATTCTCCTCGTGTCTGCGTGGGCTTCCTCCGGGTGCTCCGGTTTCCTCCCACAGTCCAAAGATGTGCGGGTTAGGTTGATTGGCCAGGTTAAAAATTGCCCCTTAGAGTCCTGGGATGTGTAGGTTAGAGGGATTAGTGGGTAAATATGTGGGGGTAGGGCCTGGGTGGGATTGTGATCGGTGCAGACTCGATGGGCCGAATGGCCTCCTTCTGCACTGTAGGGTTTCTATGATTTATCATATAGCTCCTCCCTACATTATTTCTACCAAAATGCATCACTTTGCATTTATCAGGATTGAACTCCATTTGCCATTTCTTTGCCCAAATTTCCAGCCTATCTATATCCTTCTGTAGCTTCTGACAATGCTCCTCACTATCTGCAAGTCCTGCCAATTTTGTGTCGTCCGCAAACTTACTGATCACCCCAGTTACACCTTCCTCCAGATCATTTATATAAATCACAAACAGCAGAGGTCCCAATACAGAGCCCTGCGGAACACCACTAGTCACAGGCCTCCAGCCGGAAAAAGACCCTTCCACTACCACCCTCTGTCTTCTGTGACCAAGCCAGTTCTCCACCCATCTAGCCACCTCCCCCTTTATCCCATGAGATCCAACCTTTTTCACCAGCCTACCATGAGGGACTTTGTCAAATGCTTTACTAAAGTCCATATAGACGACATCCACGGCCCTTCCCTCGTCAACCATTTTGGTCACTTCTTCAAAAAGCTCCACCAGGTTAGTGAGGCATGACCTCCCTCTCACAAAACCATGCTGACTATCGTTAATGAGTTTATTCCTTTCTAAATGCGCATACATCCTATCTCTAAGAATCTTCTCCAACAACTTCCCCACCACGGACGTCAAGCTCACCGACCTATAATTACCCGGGTTATCCTTCCTACCCTTCTTAAATAACGGGACCACATTAGCTATCCTCCAATCCTCTGGGACCTCACCTGCGTCCAGTGATGAGACAAAGATTTGCATCAGAGGCCCAGCGATTTCATCTCTCGTCTCCCTGAGCAGCCTTGGATAGATTCCAGCAGGCCCTGGGGATTTGTCAGTCTTTAAATTCTCTAACAAACCTAACACTTCCTCCTTTGTAATGGAGATTTTCTCCAACGGTTCAACACTCCCCTCCGAGACACTCCCAGGTCAACACATCCCTTTCCATTGTGAATACCGACGCAAAGTATTCATTTAGGATCTCCCCTACTTCTTTGGGCTCCAAGCATAATTCCCCACTTTTGTCCCTGAGAGGTCCGATTTTTTCCCTGACAACCCTTTTGTTCCTAACGTATGAATAAAATGCCTTGGGATTCTCCTTAATCCTGTCTGCCAAGAACATTTCGTGACCCCTTTTTGCTCTTCTAATTCCCCGTTTGAGTTCTTTCCTACTTTCTTTGTACTCCTCCAGAGCTCCCTCCGTTTTTAGCTGCCTGGACCTACCATATGCCTCTCTTTTCTTTTTGACCAGTCCCTCAATTTCCCTGGTTATCCATGGTTCTCGAATCCTACCCTTCCTATCCTTTTTAACAGGCACATGCCTGTCCTGTAGCCCTAACAACTGTTCCTTAAAAGACTCCCACATGCCAGATGTGGATTTACCCTCAAACAGCCTCTCCCAATCAAGAGCTGCCAATTTCTGCCTAATCCCACTAAAGTTAGCCTTCCCCCAATCCAACACCTTACCCTTGGGACACCACTCATCCTTTTCCATCACTATCCTAAAGCTAACAGAATTGTGGTCACTATTTGCCACATGTTCCCCTACCGAAACTTTGAAGACCTGACCGGGCTCATTCCCCAGTACGAGGTCCAGTATAGCCCCCTCTCTAGTCGGGCTATCTACATATTGTTCCAAAGAACCCTCCTATACGCATTTTACAAATTCCTTCCCATTCAGAGTCCCTGCTCTCAGCGATTTCCAGTCTATACCAGGGAAATTGAAGTCTCCCGCTACAACAACCCTATTTTTCCTGCACCTATCCAGTATCTCCTGACATATCCGTTCTTCCACTTCCCTTGGGGTGTTGGGGGGCCTGTAGTACACCCCCAACATAGTGACTGCGCCCTTCCTGTTTCTAAGCTCCACCCAGAGTGACTCATTACACGACCCCTCTGAATTGTCCTCCCTCTGCACCGCTGTAATATGCTCTCCAACTAATACTGCTACTCCCCCACCTCTTTTGGCCCCTCCTCTGTCTCGCCTAAAACACTTGTACCCCGGCATATTCAGCTGCCAGTCCTGTCCCTCTTTCAACCAAGTCTCCGTCACCGCAACCACATCCAAATTCCTCGTGAGCATTAAGGCCCTAAGTTCATCTGTCTTACCTGCTACGCTCCTTGCATTGAAGTATAAGCACTCCAGACCTCCAGGCCCAGTGAGGTCATCCTCCCCCAGAGTGCTCTTCTTCTTTGCCAGCCTTGTCCCAGCCCCAAGCTCGTCCCCAGCCTCTACACTTGTAGACCTAATATTTTGATCCCCTCCCCCTTGCCATACTAGTTTAAACCCCCCGAACTGCACTAGCAAAACTCTCAGCCAGGATATTCGTGCCCTTCCAGCTTAGTTGTGACCCGTCCTTCTTGTACAGGTGCCATCCTCTCCTGAAAACTTCCCATTGATCTAGGAAAATGAAGCCCTCCCTCCTGGACCAGTCCTTTAGCAAAGCATTCAATTGTACTAACTCCCTATTCTTAGCCTCACTGGCACGAGGCATTGGGAGCAGCCCAGAGATGGCCACCCTTGGAGGCCCTACTTTTTAGCCTATTTCCCAACTCCCTGAATTGCTCTCGTAGGATCCCCCTGCTCTTCCTATCTACGTCATTTGCACCAATGTGTACAATGACATCCGTTTCTTTATCTTCCCCTTTTAATATGCCTCCTATCCGCTCGGAGACATCCATGACCCCAGCACCAGGTAGGCAGACTACCATCCTGGAGTCCCGTTCGCACCCACAGAATCGCCTGTCCATGCCCCTAACCGACGCATCCCCCACCACTATTGCTCTCCTAACCCCTCTCTTCCCTTTCCGGGCCACAGAGCCTGACTGTGTGCCAGTGGCCTGGTCACTGTGGCTTACCCCTGGAGAGTCATCCTCCCCCACACTATCCAAAACAATATACTTGTTTTGGAGTGGGACAACCACAGGTGACCCCTCCTCTAATTGCTCACTCCCCTCCCCTCTCACACCTGTCGCCGTCAAGTTTACAAATGTGAAACTTTTGAATAACTGTTGGTGTAAAATCCTTCCGGTCTTGAGTAACTTTACTGAACAAAGGGAGGAGTTGCAAAAGTTTTCCAAGAACTGAAATGAAAGTAAAAGATTATTGTCTACCTCTATCAATGCCACTGTTGCATTTATGTTAATTAGGCAATGGAAGTAGCTGCAGAAAGAACAGAAGAAGAACGATCCAACCAGGACAAAGTAGATGAAGAGGTAAGTGTCTTCTATTGGAATTTTGTTGCCTGTATTTTGACATTTTTCATGCAGAGACTTTTAACATATTTCCAGTGACACTATGGTTCCCCTTGGGCACAACATGTGCCTACTGTTATGGGACAGCAGTTGGTAAGTACCAGACTGCCCAAATCCCATAGGGAAACTTGAGTCAGCTGCCACAACGATTTGCAATTTATGTATAACGAGGAGTTATCTGAACTCAAGATAAGTAACTCTCAGGCCACTTGTGGTGATTTTAAATATTAAGGTTCAACATTTTATTAAAAGAAAAATAAAATGATACTTAAAACAAAAGAATACCTTTACAGTGTATTCTACCAACAGTTACTAACAGATTTTGGATTAAAGAAACTTGGAGCCAAACACTTCTTTGATGGCAACGGTCCTCATAGATTTTTAATCTATAACAAATTCTGGTGTCTCATGAAAGAATTTTTTTTTTTTAAGCAGCCAGGTTGCGCACAGCAGGATCTCATAATCTGCATTTGTTGCAAAATACCAATTTCCCATGGTGTTGTTCAGAACACTGAAAGATTCCCTGCTTTTTTGTTACTGTGCATGGGAGCTTGCATTTCAGCTGGTGCCTCAGTTTAAAATTTCTGTCTTTAATAAAGCGCCAGCCAACATTACAAGTCCTGAAGTGAGCCTTAAGACTGCAACTTTCTGACTCGGAGCTGAAAGTACCATCTCCTGACCAAACTGTCACTGAAATAATTTTGTGTAAAATAAAATTAGGAAGGTGTGGAATATATAATCGATAAAATTAACATACTTTTTTAAAAAAGGCATTGAATGTAATCCTCAATATTTTTTTTTCTGGGTTAAATATTTTTTCTAACAATTATAATCTTGGGTGGAATAAGGAGAGGTAGAAGAGTGCACTTTGACACCAAGACAGTATTAATTTGATATTGAATTGTGTTGGACAATTCTTGTCCAGTCTGGCCATTGATTAATATTATTTTAAAATACATTTATTAATCTTTCTGTAGGTGTTCAAAAGAGCCTACATTCCCAGGACGCTGAATGAAGTGGAACATTATGAACGAGATGTTGAAATAATGATGCAGCTCAGGAAAGAAGATGTGACCACAGAAAAACAGCATGATAATGTAAGTGGTTATCCATACGATCTACTTTAGAAAAAGAAGATTGAGTTTAGTGTGAAATTATTCTAAAGATTTGCTGCTAATGAAAAGAACGTTCCTGGAAAAGGCATTGGCCTTATCGTTGTCCATATGTGAAAATCTTCCTATTATTTTTATCAATTAATTATCCATTTTCCTAACTGAAACTGTTCTTCTAACAAAAATTGTTATTTTCACTCGTCCGGCTGGTCTTTGTTTTACTTTTTAAAATTCATTCATGGGATGTGGATGTCGCAGGCTAGGTCAGCATTTATTGCCCAATCCTCGAAGGGCAATTAGCTGAGAGTGTCATTTCATTGGCCCGGCTCTTTCTGTAATAATAACAGTGAGACTATCTGACAATTTTGACTGTCCACACGTGCACGGTTAAATGCAGATATCCAGAGGTTGTTGGCAGAGATGCCCTGCTCCTCCATAGGATTCACTGTTACAGTACTCGCCGCCAGACTTGGCATTTAAATCACTAACGGCGTGAACTTGTATTACTTACCCACTAGTTCCACACAAAAGACAGGTTTTATACAAATGAAAGAATCATAGAATCCCTACAGTGCCATTTGGCCCATTGAGTCTGCATCATCTCTCTGACAGACTATCTTATCCAGGCCCTCTGCCCCGTCCTATCCCTGTAACCCCACACATTTACCATGGCTAATTCATCCAACCTACACATCCTGGGAGACTAAGGGACAATTTAGCACGGCCAATCCACCTAACCCGTGCATCTTTGGACTGTGGGAGGAAACCGGAGCACCCGGAGGAAACCCATGCTGACATGGGGAGAACGTACAAACTCCACACACACAGTCACCCAAGGGCGGAATTGAACCCAGGTCCCTGGCGCTGTGAGGCAGTGGTGCTAACCACTGTGCCAGCTCTTTTTAAAAAAAATGGAGCTTGTATATTTAGGAGTAAGGAAATTTTTCAGAGTATTGAGTGATAAATACTGTCCAACGTTTTCCTGTGCATCACTGGAAAAACTATTTAAATATGTGGAACTCCTTTCCTTCAGAAGAAAATTAATGTTGCAACTTTTTAACTTCTGCTTTTCTCTATCTCTCACATGTAATCCCACCGCTATTGCCAATCTTTAATTTCACTTCCTGTGTAATAATTTAAATATAAATTTACTGTATATTTCCAGGTGGCACAGTGGTTAGCACTGCTGCCTCAGTGTCAGGGACCTGGGTTCGATTCCCAGCTTGGGTCGCTGTCTATGTGGAGTTTGCACGTTCTCTCTGTGTCAGCGTGGATTATCTCCAGGTGCTCCGGTTTCCTCCCACAGTCCGAAGGACGTGCTGATTAGGTGCATGGGTCATGCTAAATTCTCCCTCAGTGTACCCAAACAGGTGACATGGGGATTTTACAGTAACTTCATTGCAGTGTTAATGTAAGCCTACTCGTGACGATAATAAATAAACTTTTTTAATTTCCTGGTGTGCAGTCTATATCTCAGTGAGGGTAACCTCTCTTTGCTTGTTCTGTTCATAAATGCCACCGATTCCCAGTAGAGTGCGCTACATTGCATCAGGCACTGGATTAATAGAGGTAGCTGATGAGAAGTCCGCAAAGGGTCTGTGGGCAACTGCACTTGCGGGGAACAGCAGCTACTGTTCATAGAACATAGAACAGTACAGCACAGAACAGGCCCTTCGGCCCACGATGTTGTGCCGAGCTTTATCTGAAACCAAGATCAAGCTATCCCACTCCCTATCATCCTGGTGTGCTCCATGTGCCTATCCAATAACCGCTTAAATGTTTCTAAAGTGTCTGACTCCACTATCACTGCAGGCAGTCCATTCCACACCCCAACCACTCTCTGCGTAAAGAACCTACCTCTGATATCCGTCCTGTATCTCCCACCACGAACCCTATAGTTATGCCCCCTTGTAATAGCTCCATCCACCCGAGGAAATAGTCTTTGAACGTTCACTCTATCTATCCCCTTCATCATTTTATACACCTCTATTAAGTCTCCCCTCAGCCTCCTCCGCTCCAGAGAGAACAGCCCTAGCTCCCTCAACCTTTCCTCATATGACCTACCCTCCAAACCAGGCAGCATCCTGGTAAATCTCCTCTGCACTCTTTCCAGCGCTTCCACATCCTTCTTATAGTGAGGTGACCAGAACTGCACACAATATTCCAAATGTGGTCTCACCAAGGTCCTGTACAGTTGCAGCATAACCCCACGGCTCTTAAACTCCAACCCCCTGTTAATAAAAGCTAACACACTATAGGCCTTCTTCACAGCTCTATCCACTTGACTGGCAACCTTTAGAGATCTGTGGATATGGACCCCAAGATCTCTCTGTTCCTCCACAGTCTTCAGAACCCTACCTTTGACCCTGTAATCCACATTTAAATTTGTCCTACCAAAATGAATCACCTCACATTTATCAGGGTTAAACTCCATTTGCCATTTTTCAGCCCAGCTTTGCATCCTATCTATGTCTCTTTGCAGCCTACAACAGCCCTCCACCTCATCCACTACTCCACCAATCTTGGTGTCATCAGCAAATTTACTGATCCACCCTTCAGCCCCCTCCTCTAAGTCATTAATAAAAATCACAAAGAGCAGAGGACCAAGCACTGATCCCTGCGGCACACCGCTAGCAACCTGCCTCCAATCCGAAAATTTTCCATCGACCACCACCCTCTGTCTTCGGTCAGACAGCCAGTTACCTATCCAATCGGCCAACTTTCCCTCTATCCCACACCTCCTCACTTTCATCATAAGCCGACCATGGGGGACCTTATCAAACGCCTTACTAAAATCCATGTATATGACATCAACTGCCCTACCTTCATCAACACACTTAGTTACCTCCTCAAAAAATTCTATCAAATTTGTGAGGCACGACTTGCCCTTCACGAATCCGTGCTGACTATCTCGGATTAATCCGCATCTTTCTAAATGGTCGTAAATCCCATCCCTAAGGACCCTTTCCATCAATTTACCAACCACCGAAGTAAGACTAACCGGTCTATAATTACCAGGGTCATTTCTATTCCCTTTCTTAAACAGAGGAACAACATTCGCCATTCTCCAGTCCTCTGGCACCATCCCCGTGGACAGCGAGGACCCAAAGATCAACGCCAAAGGCTCTGCAATCTCATCCCTTGCCTCCCACAGAATCCTAGGATACATTTCATCAGGCCCAGGGGACTTATCGACCTTCAGTTTATTCAAAACTGCCAAGACATCCTCCCTCCGAACATCTATTTCCTCCAGCCTATTAGCCTGTAACACCTTCTCTTCCTCAAAAACATGGCCCTTCTCCTTGGTGAACACTGAAGAAAAGTATTCATTCATCACCTCGCCTATCTCTACTGACTCCATACACAAGTTCCCACTACTGTCCTTGACCGGCCCTAACCTCACCCTGGTCATTCTTTTATTCCTCACATAAGAGTAAAAAGCCTTGGGGTTTTCCTGATCCGACCCGCCATGGACTTCTCATGTCCCCTCCTAGCTCTCCTAAGCCCCTTTTTCAGCTCATTCCTTGCTAACTTGTAACCCTCAATCGAGCCATCTGAACCTTGTTTCCTCATCCCTACATAAGCTTCCCTCTTCCTTTTCACAAGACATTCCACCTCTTTTGTGAACCATGGTTCCCTCACTCGGCCATTTCCTTCCTGCCTGACAGGAACATACCTATCAAGGACATCCAGTATTTGTTCCTTGAAAAAGTTCCACTTTTCATTAGTTCCTTTCTCTGACAGTTTCTGTTCCCAACTTATGCCCCCTAATTCTTGCCTAATCGCATCATAATTACCCCTCCCCCAATTGTAAACCTTGCCCTGCCGTACGGCCCTATCCCTCTCCATTGCAATAACAAAAGACACCGAATTGTGGTCACTATCTCCAAATTGCTCTCCCACAACCAAATCTAACACTTGGCCCGGTTCATTTCCCAGTACCAAATCCAATGTGGCCTCACCTCTAGTCGGCCCATCCACATATTGTGTCAGGAAACCCTCCCGCACACACTGCACAAAAACTGCCCCATCCAAACTATTTGACCTACAAAGGTTCCAATCAATATTTGGAAAGTTAAAGTCCCCCATGACAACTACCCTGTGACCCCCACACATATCCATAATCTGCTTAGCAATTTCTTCCTCCACATCTCTATTACTATTTGGGGGCCTATAGTAAACTCCTAGCAACGTGACCGCTCCTTTCCTATTTCTAACTTCAGCCCATATTACCTCAGTGTGCAGATCCCCCACGAAGTGCCTTTCCGCAGCCGTTAAACTATCCTTGATTAACAATGCCACTCCTCCACCTCTTTTACCAGCTTCCCTACACTTATTGAAACATCTATACCCCGGAACGTCCAACAACCATTCCTGTCCTTGTTCTACCCACGTCTCCGTAATGGCCACAACATCGTAGTCCCAAGTACCAATCCACGCCCCAAGTTCATCTACCTTGTTCCGGATGCTCCTTGCATTGAAGTAGACACACTTCAACCCACCTTCCTGTCTACCAGTACCCACCCTTGACCCTGATACCTTCCCCAATACCTCACCACCCTCACTGACTTCTGGACTACAACTCCCTTTCCCACTCCCCTGACAAATTAGTTTAAACCCCCCTGAAGAGCCGTAACAAATTTCCCTCCGAGGATATTGGTGCCCCTCTGGTTCAGGTGCACCCCGTCCTGTTTGTACAGGTCCCACCTTCCCCAGAACGTGTTCCAATTATCCACGTATCTGGAACCCTCCCTCCTACACCATCCCTGCAACCACATATTTAACTGCACTCTCTCCCTGTTCCTCAACTCGCTATCACGTGGTACCGGCAACGTACCAGAGATGACCACATGTTTCGTCTTGGCTCTCAGCTTCCAGCCCAGCTCCAGAAATTCCTGCTTTAAATCCCCGTCCCTTCTCTTACCTATGTCATTGGTACCAATGTGCACCACGACTTGTGACTGTTTCCCCTCCCCCTTCAGAATCTGGAAAACACGGTCTGAGACATCACGGACCTTGGCATCCGGTAGGCAACATACCATCCGTGAGTCTCTTTTGCTGCCACAGAACCTCCTATCTATCCCTCTAACTAACGAGTCCCCAATAACTATCGCCCTCCCGCTCTCCCCCTTTCCCTCCCGAGCCACAGAGACGGACACAGTGCTGGAGATCCTCTCACTGCGGCTCCCCACTGGTATGTCATCCCCCTCAACCGTATCCAAAGCGGAATACTTGTTGCTAAGGGGAACGACCACCGGGGATCCCTGCACGGACTGCTTCCTCCCAGCCCCTCTCACCGTCACCCATCTGTTTTCAATCCTTGGAGTAACTGTATTCCTAAAGCTTGTGTCTATGGCCATCTCTGCGTCCCTGATGATCCTAAGTTCATCCAACTCCAGCTCCAGTTCCCTAACACGGTTTTGGAGGAGCTGCAGATGGGTGCACTTCCCACAGGTGTAATCAGTAGGGACACTGTCGTCGTCCCTCACCTCAAACATAGTGCAAGAGGAACATTGCACTGCCTGCACACCCATCCCCTCTAGATACCTTGCCAGTACCAGGTAGAAAGTGCAAAAATGAATTCAACTCACCCCTGCTCGCCCTTTCAGCCTAAGCCCTGTGAGCCAAAGTCTTATAGCTCACACTCTGCTTCCCACACACTCAAGCCCTGTGAGCCAAAGTCTTATAGCTCACACTCTGCTTCCCACACACTCAAGCCCTGTGAGCCAAAGTCTTATAGCTCACACTCTGCTTCCCACACACTCAAGCCCTGTGAGCCAAAGTCTTATAGCTCACACTCTGCTTCCCACACACTCCACTGCCCGCTCCCGACGCTGCCCGCTGTATACTGCAGCCTACCTTTTATACTTCACGCGCTTAAAAAACCCTTCCCAGACTCCTTTGATGCCCACTTCTAGTTTTCACTTTAAACTTGAAAAACTGCTGTTCCTTTGCTACTGAGAGGAAAATTGGGTCATTGTTTCTTTCAGTGGTTAATTTTCGAGATGAATCGGTTAAGTGAGGGAAATTCAACAAAGAGAACTCTGTTTCAGAGGCTGGATGTGCAATCAATGGTACGGGAAACATCAGTAGGCTATGCATTGGGAGGCATAAGTGTACTCTTATATGGACCGTGGTGCTTTGTTTGGGGCACCTTCCTACTCCAGGCACCCCTGTAGCATGAAGCAGGATTTAGAACACCAGCTGAAGAATTGAATTTCCTCAATTCTAACTTAACAAAATGCAACAGTATCGAATTTCCGTGTCTCGTTGAAACAGCCTTTGTGGTCTTGAGCTATTCTCAAATAGTTCCAAACTAAGAGGGTATTGTGCAATTTTTCCCTTTAGCGCTGATTGTTTATATTTTAAATTACTTAATTTTATTTAAATTTATTTATTTAAATTATTTTTTATTTAAAATTCATCCTTTTATAAGTGCCAAAATCTATTCTTTGAGAACTATGACATGTTTAATGGATCAAAACCTTTTGTTCAGAAAATGCTGCATGGGTAGAATTGCTCAATATGTATCTGTTTATATCCATCTTTTATTACATTGCATGCCATCATTAAAGCATGATATTTACAAATGTTTGACACTAATAGATTTTAAACCGCAAAACTGAACTTCTGTTTTTGTTCAGATTCTGTACCAGACAGTGACAGGAATGAGGAAAGACTTAACTGGTGTGCAACAGGTAAGATTCGAGTTCACTGTGCCAAATAAATTCAGATGTGAAGGATCTTGTACTTCCTAGCAGCTTTTTGAGAATTCTCCAGCTGTTCACATCCCGCTGCCGGAGACGACGGAGACATTGGCGCTTGGCCAAATTTCCATTCACTGCAGCGAGACGGGAGAATCCCTCTTGCGTGAATGGCCGGAGAATCCCGTCCCAGGTTCAAATTGAGGGAGAAAAATAACTTTGAAAACTTAATGAAGAACGACGGAACCTTAGAGAACTACAACATTATAACAGCCTACAAACGATCCCCTGCCCTTGAGTGGGCCGACCCTCTCCCTGGCTACTGTCTTGCTCTTTATATATGTATAAAAAGCCTTGGGAATTTCCTTAATCCTGTTGGCCAATGACTTTTTTCATGACCCTTTTTAGCCCTCCTTACTCCTTGCTTAAGTTTCTTTCTACTTTCCTTGTATTCCACACTTACTTCGTGTGTTCCCAGCCTCCTAGCTTTGACAAATGCTTCCTTTTTCTCTTTGAGAGAGTGAGAGTGTGTGTGAGAGAGAGAGAGAGTGGAAGTTGAACGTATTTTATTTTGAAATGAGAAGATCAAATAGGAGATTAATAAAGTTGACCTGGGCAAAATGTTCATTTTGGGGAACGACTAACTTTC
Source organism: Mustelus asterias (assembly GCF_964213995.1). Taxonomy (NCBI): domain Eukaryota; kingdom Metazoa; phylum Chordata; class Chondrichthyes; order Carcharhiniformes; family Triakidae; genus Mustelus; species Mustelus asterias. The sequence goes on from NC_135807.1 coordinate 128,371,325, forward strand.
CAGAAAGGTCAGTAAATAAATAATTCAAGCGGATTTGAGCTCATTGAATCAGTTTCTCGAAACAAGATACTTAGGCTTGTTAAGCCAATTAGCCTTTCCTGTTGTTTAAAAAAAACAAAGAAAATGAATAATTCTGCACTTGACTGCACCAATAATGAACCTGTCAGTAAATTGGGCCCTGTGCTGTTAATTTATCGTACGGATTCTGGATGACGTATTATTTCCTATTAATCCAAATTCATTCTTTCTTATTTATAACAGGTGCCTGCTCTTCTTGAGAATTCAGAAGAAATTGAAGAAAAATCTAATTCCGATAGTGATAGCTCTGACTCGGAGCTTGGTTCTGAAGAAGGAGAAAGGATCCATCCTAAAGAAAATGAGCAGGCAGACAAAAGTAGCAAAAAGGTTAAACTTGCATTTGAAAATCATGTACTGAGGGGCAGCTTGGTCAGTTTTTAGTGTCCTGGCATTTAAAATCAGCCAGTGATTTAACATCGAGGTTTTCAGCTGACAACGAATTGATTGGGGCGGCACAGTGGTTAGCACTGCTGCCTCACATTGCCAGTGACCCAGGTTCAATTCTGGCCTCGGGTGACTGTGTGGAGTTTGCACCTTCTCCCCGTGTCTGCGTGAGTTTCCTCCGGGTGCTCCAGTTTCCTCCCACAGCCCAAAGATGTGCGGGTTAGGTTGATTGGCCATGCTAAATTGCCCCATAGTGTCAGGGGGACCAGCACAATAAACACGTGGCATTAGGGGGATAGGACCTGGGTGGATTGTGGTCGGTGCAGACGCGATGAGCCGAACGGCCTCCTGCACTGAAGGGATTCTATGATTATTTTGATAAACATGATGTGGAGATGCCGGTGTTGGACTAGGGTGGCACAGTAAGAAGTTTCACAACACCAGGCTAAAGTCCAACAGGTTTATTTGGTAGCACAAGCTTTCAGAGGACTGCCCCTTCATCAGGTGAGTCATCAGGTGAGTCACCTGATGAAGGGGCAGTGCTCTGAAAGCTTGTGCTACCAAATAAACCTGTTGGACTTTAACCTGATGTTGTGAGACGACTTACTATTTTGATAAATGCAGCAAGTTAGGTTTTAGTGCTGTTGCACAATTTCAATGTAGCTGTGCCAACTAGTGTTTAGAAATCTTGGACAATTTATATTTTTAACCTTAGTTGATAACCATGGGGAGTCAAGATGAAATCTGGAATTAGTCCAAGTGTTAGAAGTGGGGTATGATTTAAGCAAGGCTCAGCAAGAACTGCAGTGATGGAGACTAGATAATATTAACGGGAGATTTAGAGACAATGCAAAAAAAGTCATTTTGAATAACTTAATTTTACCCAACTTCCTCCCGATCCGTAAAGAACAAGGCGACTTTGTGCCAGCAGGGCCAAAGAATTTCCAGGTTGGTGGAGCAAGTGGGGGTTGAGTTTGTTGATGTTGCTCAGAATGAGTGGATGGATGCGACATTGCACCATTGACTGGTTAGGGTGGGCTTGGTGGGCCTGATTCTTCCCCTTTACGTGTGTTCAGAGGGCCGGTCATATTATAGGACCGTCAGGGAGTAGGTTTTGAATTCAGGCCTCAGCAAAAAATGATAGAGGTTTGCTTGCTTGCGAGGAATAGTGGACCTAGTGGAGTATTAGCTTTTATAACTAGTGCAATCTTTTTTGACAGTAAAACTGTATTCCTGAAAATGTAACTTGTGTAGATGAAATTGTCAGTTTCATTGCCTGTACTGTTCAATGATTTGATGCAGTAAATTGAGTAAGTTGCCTGGAAATGAATACAAGAGGGAAAAGTGAAAATAGTATTGATTCACCTGTGTTTATGACACATATCTGAATGTTTTTCTGTTTATAGGACAAGAAAAGGATAGTTAAAGAAGCCCAGCGAGAGAAACGGAAAAACAAAGTGCCTAAACATGTCAAAAAAAGAAAAGAGAAGGTTGCGAAAATGAAGAAAGGGAAAGCGTAGAAATTTGAATAGCGTTTTATATTAAAGCAGCTGGTGACCACAGAGTTTACTGGTTGACAACCATCCACAAGATCATTAAATGAGGAATGCCATTTGGCGCATCTCGAGCAGAATTTTTGTTCCTGGGTCCCTATTACATGACACATCCTGATGGCGTGACACAGAGGGAGATTTTGGAGAAGGGGCAAATTAAGTGGCTCCGTCCTCAGCATGGGGCCTGGATGACATCAAGAAATTTCCAGTAAGCTGCTGATCAGTGCCCTCAGTAGGCAGTGTAATTGGCTACCCGCTGCTGGCGGGCCGGTGGCCTCACATCCCCCCCCCCCCCCCCCCCACAATGCAGCATCCTGCCACCGAGCAATTTCGAGGGAAATTGCCAACAACCTGCCCATCAACTTTACCTCCACAAAAATTCAGCTTCTTGTTTCACCTATCGAACCATAGAAAAGTTATGGCACAGAAAGAGGCCATTCAGCCCATTGTGTCGGCGCCAGCTCTTCAGGAAGACCCTACAGTTTTCCAGATTGCAATGCCTAATTGTTTCTTGAACAGTTCCTGGGCTTCCTCGCCCACTACTCTATCTGGAAGTCCGTTCCATGTATTGATTACACTTCAGTACATTCTGACAGCTGTCCTAAATTTTCCTTTTACCAACCTGAACATGTGTTCACTGATTCTAATCTTGCAATTTAAATGTTATTTATATTCTTGATCAGAAAGGACAATATCTTTAGATTTTATCCATGAACTAGTGAAGCACATGTCAGTATTATGCATGTGCAAATAGAAGGAATGTGATACTAGACAAACTTGCTGGAAAATATTGATGAAGGGCACCTGCGATCAGAATTTAGCAATGCATATTTTAATGATAGTCATTTCTAAGTAACACTGTGTGGACCCTAAACAGAATATGTCCATTGAATATATTTTCACCAAAATTAAAACTCCCTTAATTTTTAATGTGATACATGTGTTGGAAAACGTGTTCAATCAAAAAATTTTAAGTAAATGGAATAAAGACTGCAGGAAACAAAGTTTACGAGTATTGTTATAGGAGGCCACGTTAGGTTCACATTGAGCCCAAGCTGAGAGGATGGCTGACTTTATCCTAAATCAAATTAATGAGTTTACACTCCACTTTGGAAGAATTTCCTAAAATGCAACACAAATTGACAGTCGTGGTCAAAGAACCTGAAGGATAGCTGGTTGGAATATTAAAAACTCTAATGTGGAATTCTCCTTTTCAAATGGAGATTAAAATTTATTATTTGGATGAAGTAGGAGGGAGTTCTTTACTCTGCCTTTGACTTTGTATTTGCCAGAGGCATGCCTCATGCTTTCATGATGTTCCCGTGGTAAATGCTTGTCTTTCCAAATGACTGACATTTCCTTGGTGCATTTTTAACACATATGAGTTTCAAATTGTTTTGAATAATCAAGACTTATTTATTATATATGCAGTTTTTTTTCTCCCTTTGTTGGAGATGTCCATGTCATTACCAATATGGTGTCTTCACCCCCAGCAAATCTGTTAATCTTCTCAACAAGAAGCCACTATAACTGGGAGAAAAAAATTCAACACAGTTTGGTAAATCTTGTGTATATATAGGAACAAGTGATTTATTTTTTTGAATTTTGAAATACATTCTACAGTTCAACTGTTGATAAAGTATGAGTTAATCGACCCGATGCTGCTCCTCTGCAGAACATTGGAGAGTCATCATTCTTGCTTTATACGCATTGCCCATTGAGCTTTTTCTTTGTAAACATGATTAAACCAGTGCCTCTGCAAAATAAAACTTAATGCCATCGCATCTATGCCTCTTTTATTTGAACATGAGATCACTTGTAAACTGTGCCTCATTGTCTCAGCTTTATAACAAACAATACTGAATGTACAGGTGAAATGCAACACTGTAATTAACTCTCCAGATCTAGATTGTGTTCACAAACATTGTTTTCAAAACATCCTTTTAACTTTGAAGTTGAATTAATTTGATGACACACCCTAACCCCATTTATTTTAAATCTTTGCAAAGTTGCCTGTGAAGACAGCATAACTATGGTAATAACTATCAGGTGGGTGAATGCGAACTAAAATTGAGATAAGAACTTCCAATTCCCAATTTTATAGGATGTGCTTGAACTATAGCAGTGCAAAGTTGGCTACTGCAAACCATAGAAATGCTGCACTGAATGAGCCCTCAAGGACATACCATTGTTAGTTTGCACTTGTGCATTGACAATTTTGCCACTGCCTCTCTCAACTCTACTGTTGCTAAATTATCTGACTGTTTGTTTGACATCCTGTATTAGATTAGCAGAAATTTCCCCAGCTACAAACTCCATCCCTTTCCCTGGCAACTGCTGTTCAAAACTCTGCTTTAAGCTTTCAACCACATTTGTGCCATCACCAAGGCCACCTATTTTCATCATCCAACTTTCAAGCTTATTTAATGCCTTTGCTACCTCGTGTGTTCACTATTCCACCTGGCTACTCTCTTGCATTGTACTCTTTGTAAACATGAGGTCATCCAAAGCTCTGTTGCCCATTTCCTAAATTGCACCAAGTCCCTGTTGACATAACACCATTGCGTTCACAGACCCGCATTGGCCCCCGGCCAAGAAATGTCCTAAATTCAAAATTCTGTACCCTATTTTCAAATTACTCCATTACCTCACTCCTCCCTATCTCAGTAATTCTGATCTCTTGAACATCTGTGATTTTAATCTCTCCATGTATGGTGGCCGTGCCTTCAGTTGTCCAGGCCCTAAGCTCTGAAATTCCACTCTTACACCTACAGATGGCCCACTCCTGCTCCTAGTTCTTATGTTCTTATTGACCAGAAACTTAACTGGACTTACCACATAAACACAGTGGCTACAAGAGCAGGTCAGAGGCTAGGAATACTGCGGTGAGTAACTCATCTCCTGACTCCCCAAAACCTATCCATCATCCACAAGGCACAAGTCAGCAGTGTGATGGAATACTCCCCATTTACATGGATGGGTGCAGATCCAACAACACTCAAGAAGCTTGGCACCATCCAGGACAAAGCAGCCCATTGATTGGCACCATATCGACAAACATTCAATCCTTCCACCTCTGACGCTCAGCAGCAGTGTATACTATCTACAAGATGCACTGCAGCAATTCACCAAAGATCCTTAGACAGTACCTGCCAAACTCATACCCTTGTCCTTCTAGATGGAAGTGGCATCAGATTCATGGGAATATCACCACCTGCAATGTCCCCTCCAAGCCACTCACCATCCTGACTTGGAAATATATCGCTGTTTCTTTGCAGTCACTGGGTCAAAATCCTGGAATTCCCTCCTTACCGGCATTGTGGGTCAACCCACAGCACATGGACTGCAGCGATTCAAGAAGGCAGCTCACCACCATCTTCTCGAGGGCAACTAGGGATGGGCAATAAATACTGGCCAGCCAGTGATGCCCAGATCCTATGAATAAAAAAAAAGTTGTGGATTGCTTGACTATTCAAGGCCACAATGTGGCAGTGTGGGTAAGACATTTCTACATCCTTGCCTTAAATTTTGTAGCAGTTTTAACACGGAAACACATCCCAATTCTTATCAGAGGCATAAGACGACAAAAATGGACATGAAGACAAACTGACCTACCAGGAAAAGTGGCCTAAAGTTGGGTCAAAAAGATGTGCTACAAAGAATATCTTTAAAAAATGGAACGGTTAAGGGGGGATCCCAGAGCATAGGGCTCAATGATTAAAAGCACAGCTAACATTGATCAGGTGAAGGGCAAGGTTGAGTGGAAGTTTCAAAGCAGCAGGGGTTGATTCTCATGAACAAGGTGAACTCAGAATAGGTATGAGGCTAGAACCTGAAGAAAGAAACCTGGGTTTGAGGGGAGCCTGGGATTAAGGCTTATTTTAGGGGCAGTGTGGAGCAGCAGAGTCCAGGAGGACCTGGCATTCACGTTGAGAAATGGAGGGTGAGAACCAGTCGTGTTTGATGTGGTACAGCAACATCTAGTATAGCTCAACCAGTTGCACTCAGGTAGATCAACTGGTGCGACGACAATAATCTCTCCTCAATGTCAACAAAACAAAGGAGATAGTCATCGACTTCAGGAAGTATAGTGGAGGGCATGCCCCTGTCTACATCAATGGGGATGAAGTAGAAGTGGTTGAGAGCTTCAAGTTTTTAGGTGTCCAGATCACCAACAACCTGTCCAGGTCCCCCCATGCTGACACTATAGTTAAGAAAGCCCACCAACGCCTCTACTTTCTCAGGAGATTAAGGAAATTTGGCATGTCAGCTACGACTCTCACCATCTTTTACAGATGCACCATAGAAAGCATTCTTTCTGGTTGTATCACAGCTTGGTACGGCTCCTGCTCCTTCGAAGACTGCAAAAAATTACAAAGGGTCGTGAACGAAGCCCAGTCCATCACGCAAACCAGCCTCCCATCCATTAACACTGTCTACACTTCCCACTGTCTTGGAAAAGCAGCCAGCGTAATTAAGGACCCCACGCACCCCGGACATTCTCTCTTCCACCTTCTTTTGTCGGGAAACAGATACAAAAAGCTGAGGTCACGTATCAACTGACTCAAGAAAGGCTTCTTCCCTGCTGCCATCAGACTTTTGAATGGACTTACCTCGCATTAAGTTGATCTTTCTCTACACCCTAGCTAAGACTGTAAAACTACATTCTGCACTCTCTCTTTTCCTTCTCTATGAACGGTATGTTTTGTCTGTAAAGAGTGCAAGAAACAATAATTTTCTCTGTATGTTAATACATGTGACAATAATAAATCAAATCAAAAAGTTATGCTGAAGTCTGCTCCCTGTGCCTTGAGGGAGTGAAGATTGGGAGGGCATGTGGGTGCGTGTGTCAGACCACGGAGATCATAGAATCCCTACAATACAGAAGGAGGCCGTTTGGCCCATCGGGACTGCACCAACAACAATCCCACCCAGGCCATATCCCTCTAACACCACATATTTACCCTGCTAATCCCCCTGACTCTAAGGGGCAATTTAGCATCACCAATCAACATAACCCACACATCTTTGAAGTGTGGGAGAAAACCAGAGCGCCCAGATGAGACCCATGCAGACAAGAGAGAACATTCAAACTCCACACGGACTATCACCTAAGGCTGGAATTGAACCGGGGTCACTGGCACCGTGAGGCAGCAGTGCTAACCACTCTGCCATTGTGTCACCCATGGGAGAGAGAAAAGGTTTTCCTGGGACCGAGGATGTCAAAGGTGGACATGTGGGTAATAATTAAGCAGATCAACAGCTGCAGAATTATTGAAACAAATTTTTCGTCAAAGGATCGGGAGTTAGTTTGAGAAACGTTGAATGAAATGGCCCAGAAGGAAGCAAATTGGTCTGTCATGCCTGTACCAACTTTGCAAGAGGTATTCAATTAGACACAATCCCCTTCTCTTAACCCATAGCCCTGCTACTTTCTCCCTTTTAATAATTAGAATAGATTTTATTTTGGAAAGTGTGATAATTTGAAGGAAGGGGCAGCATGGGTCTCTTAATGAAGGGAATGTTATTCTTGCAAATGTCTTTCCTACCGAATGAAAGAAACTGAGAGTTAGAAATTTCTTCAGCACTTCAGATGCTTTTCACATGTATTCATGGAGAAGCCTGAACCTGTTAGATAGTGAGTTGCTTTTACTTTCCTGTGAATTTTGTATTCATCAAAATGAGCAATGTTGGTGCAGAGAACATTTTCCATTTGGGATTAGTTGCAGAGTAAAGCTCTCTCTCCTCAGCTCCAACAATAAGCCTCCAGGGGAACACATTTACCACACCATTTCTCACCCTGCAATCAACAATCGAATGCTGAATTAAGCAGTGGTCTGTTATAAACCCAAACTCACTGACAAGGGGATTGATACAATGCAAATACTTCCACTTTTTGCCTGGCACACAGAGGAGATCCTTATTCCATCAGTTTGTTGTACAGGAAAGCTGAAGGGCTAATGGTTAGGACCATTCACTCCCCTAACTTGCCATTACATTTTTATCAAGACACAAGTCCCTTGGTTTCCACTGGGCATACTAACTGATGTAATTTAGCACTATTTATGACAGGTCTGGATAATAGTTACAATACTCAGTTGCTGAGGTAGTCTTTGACCAGGATGTTTCTTTAATGACACTATCTGGGCACACCATGTGGAAAACAGGTCTAATTAGAAAAAATTACATGGAATTGACAGAGCAAGAAAATACACTTGGCCTAACACGGCCATGCCAAGGTTTATATTCCGCAGGGCACTTCTTCCAACCTTCTTCATCTATCTGCATCAACATGTCCTTCTCTTCCTTTCTCCTTCATGTTTCTCCTTAACTGCACGGTTTTAAGTCACCTCAACTATTGTTGTGGTGTTAAGTTCCACATTTCAACCGCTCTCTGGGTAAAGAATGTTCTCCTGAATTCCTTATCGGATTGATGAGTGACCAGCTTACATTTAGACTAGATTTTTCTTGTCTGGAAGTGGAAGCGTTTTCTCTATCTTCGTCCTATCAAACTCTTTTATCGATTTAAGGACCTTCATTGGGTGTCCCTTCAATTTTTTATTCTGTAGAAGAGATCCCCATCGTGTTCAATCTTTCCTGATAGATATAACTTCTCAGTTCGTCACGCTCCTTTGTAACTACTTCACAACCTTTCTTTCATTTTTATAATATGGAACCCAGAACCCATTACAATATTGTTTAATCAAGGCTTTAAACAAGTTAAACATGGATCCTCTTTTCAGTTCTATCTAGATCTAGAAATGACCATAAGAACATAAGAAATAGGAGGAGGAGTCGGCCATCTAGCCCCTCGAGCCTGCCCCGCCATTCAATAAGATCATGGCTGATCTGATAGTGGTTTAGTTCCACTTACCCGCCCAGTTCTTTGTTTTATTTTTTATGGCCTTACTAACCTGCAGTGTCACTTTGAGTGAATTTGCATCTGTATCCCCAGATCATTCTGCTCCTCTGCCTCATTGAAGTATTTACTGTCCAAGCAATATGAAACCTCCATCTTTTGGACAGCACGGCGGCACAGTGGTTAGCACTGCTGCCTCACAGTGCCAGGGACTCGGGTTCAATTCCAGCCTCGGGTCACTGTCGGGGTGTGGAGTTTGCACCTTCTCCCCGTACGTTTCCTGCGGGTACTCTGGTTTCCTCCCACAGTCCAAAAACATGCGGGTTAGGTTGATTGGCTATGCTAGATTGACATTAGTGTCAGGGGGATTAGCAGGGTAAATGAGGGTTACAGGAATAAGGCCTGGGTGGGATTGTGGTTGGAACAGATATGATGGGCTGAATGGCTTCCTTCTGCACTGTAGGGATCCTATGATTCTGTGCCACCTTATACTCATCTACATTGAAGTTTATATTTGTACTGCTATTTGCCTATCAATTTATCAAACTAGCTTTAGATGCAAATACGTTTTGTTCTTTTCCCCCAATGTCTTGTTCTCCATCAGTTCCATTATTAAATGAATGGTTTTTTTTGCACAATCTCTCTTGGTGTATTTTCTGTTTGTACTTAAGATGTATGAGGTTGAATTAATATAGAACCATTCACGACAGCCCCCAAGTGCTTTCCAACCACTTTTGAAGTGTAAATACTGCTGCAATGTAGGGAAATGCAGCAATCACCAATGAGATAAATGACCAGATAATGACTTGGATTTTGGTGGCCATGGAGACTCAGCACCTTATCCAAAATGGCACTGTCAGCCGGGATCCAAAAAGTCCCACTCCCATTTCCAACAGATCCTATTTATGTCAGTGGAGGAATGGGGGTGGGATTTCATTCAGACAAGGGGCAATCACAAACTCAGCAGGGCGATTTGAACTCAGTGTTAAGTTGAGCTGTGGTATTAATTGGCATTAGGCATTAAGGGATTGTGGGGGTCAGTAGAGGCTGATAGATTGGCATGGGATGTGTGAAAGGGCAAGGGTGGCGGCATGAGATGGCATGGATGGGATATGAGAGTGGGTGAGGGGTGAGAGCTAGAGGGCCCAGCTTTTTTGATTACATCTGGGAAAAGTCACAGAGTACTGATATTGGCCTTTTAACCAGCCCACCTCAGCATGGCAGTTCCTGTGGGCACCTCTGAACAGTCTCTGGGGTTAGTGGCCTAACTATAGCACGCACCCCCCACTCACCTCCATCTTCCCCAGAACAAAGATTCGGCCATTCAGGGTTGTGTTTTTCCAGAGACAGGTGCGCTGAGTGGGGAAGTTTTCTGATCTGAGTATTCACCATTGAGAGTGAAAATCCAGGCCCACATTTTTTAAGGTATTGGTTGATAGGTGATGATACAGGCATCGGGGAAGCTTCCTCTCTCTAATTTGTATATTGTCATGGGACATTTTACATCCGCCTGAGAGGATAATTGGGACTTTGGTTTGAAACCTCATCCACAAGGTCTTAAATCCGACAGAGCAACACAGCCACAACTCCCTCCCTTCCCCCCCCCCCCCCCCCAAAGTGCACTGGGAGTAATAACTTGGATTATGTCCTCACGTCTCTGCAGTGGGGTAGGGGCAAGGATTAGACCACTGAAAAATAGCTAACACCTGGAATTAAGCACATCCTGAGCCAAGCTTTTTGTAGATTGGGAGCTGCTTATAAAACCTCAGCTTCTGCCCTTGGGAAGAATGCAATTTGTTAAGATAGGAAAGAGGTAGGAAAGTGAATCACTTTTATTTTATATTTCTCACCTGACTCACTGAAAGGGTGAAACTGAAATGTCAAAGACGTACACTATAACAAAGTTGGTTTTTTTTAAATCCACCGTCCAATCAGGACTTGTGCCAAATGCAGTTCAGATTGGAAGCAGCTGATTTGCTGTCTAAGTCAGCTTGTTGGTGACACATCCCTTGACTTTTCCTCCCTGCATGAGGAGTCATCTGATCTTTTCTCAGCCTCTCCCTGTGCAGGTGTGGTTCAGACTGCGAACTCAGCCAAATGAGATAATAAATCATGCATGCCCCAACATTGGACTCTACTGTATTCACATTCGAGTGCTCGGCTCAAAGTATGACTCACTCTCAGCTTTAAAAAAGAGGAATGGTGCAACATTCTCCTGTAATAAGATTCTGCTTGAATAAACCAGGCTTCATATTCCTTATCTGATTGGGAATTAGGTAAATAATGGCACTTGGATACACAAGTTTCAGGTTTCATTCTGCCTCACTCGTTTATCTTTCATTTGGGCTCCTCATTGACCTAAATGTATGAAGAAGAATTTTGGCTAGCCTCACACTATTCAATGATCTCTTCTGTGAAATGCATGTTCGGATATCATCTGGAAACTACAGCAGGCGTGGCTCTAATCTCCAGATTTGAATATGTGCAATGTCCTGGCTTGTATGCGGAGTAGCAGCCACTTGGGTGGGATACTTGAGGGCGGCCATAAGACGTATGAGCAGAATGAGGCCACTCGGCCCATCGAGTCTGCTCCGCCATTCAATCATGGCTGATATTTTTCTCATCCCCATTCTCCTGCCTTTTCCCCACAATCCCTGATCCCCTTATTAATCAAGAACCCATCCATCTCTGTCTTAAAGACACTCAATGCCCTGGCCTCCACAGCCTTCTGCGGCAAAGAGTCCCACAGATTCACCACTCTCTGGCTGAAGAAATTCCTCCTCATTTCTGTTTTAAAGGATCATCCCTTTAGCCTGAGGTTGTGCCCTTTTACAGTCATGATGTGGAGATGCCGGCGTTGGACTGGGGTAAACACAGTAAGAGTTTTAACAACACCAGGTTAAAGTTCAACAGGTTTATTTGGTAGCAAATACCATTAGCTTTCGGAGCGCTGCTCCTTCGTCAGATGGAGTGGAAATCTGCTCTCAAACAGGGCACAGAGACACCCTTATTACCCTTTTACAGTGCCAGTGCCTATGGAGCTACACTGCCTTCAGGCCAAAGGCAAAATGAGAATGCATCAGTTTATATTAAGCTGGCAAAAGGAAGATTTATTTTTATTCATTCACGGATGTAGGCCTCGCTGGCAAGTCCAGCATTTATTGCCATCCCTAATTGCCATTGACCTGAGTCAAACACATTGCTGTGGGTCTAAGGGCACATGTAGGTCAGACCAGATAAGGACGGCAGATTTCCTTCCTAAAGGAAGGAATCAGATGGTTCATTTTTTTTTACAACAATCATTTTGTGTGGTTGCCATTAGATTTTAATTGCAGATGTTTTAATTGGATTCAAATGCCAATGGTGGAATTTGAATGAAGGTAACACAGAACATTACTTTGGGACTCTGAATTACTAATCCAATGACAATACTGCCATGCATTTGTGCGTACAAATATATAGATAAATTAATCAGATGGCTTACATTTATTTTCCTAAATCATGTTTAAAAAATAAATGCTTTGTAATGTAGCTGTAGTGAATCTAACTCCCACATTTTCCCAGTGTAAGAAGTAATAAATTCATAGAGAATGGCTGATGACATCTAAACTATTGGATTGTTAGTGTAGGGGTTAGTGTGGGAGTTGGTGGTGCAGTAGTTGGCACTGCTGCCTCACAGTGCCAGGAACCCGGGTTCGATTCCGACCTTCTCCCGGGTGCTGCGATTTCCTCCCACAGTCCAAAGATGTGCGGGTTAGATGGATTGGCCATGCTAAATTGCCCCTTAGTGTCAGGGAGATAAGCAGGGTAAATGCATGGGGTTATGGGGATAGGGCTCGGTGGATTGTTGTCGGTGCAGGCTTGATGGGCTGAATAGCTTCCTTCTGCACTGTAGAATTCTAGATATTTCAGACAAAGCTGACTGTTGCGGCTCAAATTATTTCCAATCAAATCATCCATTTTAAAAAAACAGGTCATCAATATACAACATTAGTCATGTAACCTATTTTAAGCCCCTTATCTTGTTTTACTTATCTTAATGAGTAACCATGGCACCAGACACATCTGAATAGGTCAGACCTGACAATGAATTCCTACAGGAAGCACAACAGCTGATTTCTTGTAGTATTTGAAAGTGAAATAAATGTGAAGATGAATCCAAGGAAACGTCTTTCACATCATTGGTGGGTGTCAATGCTGAATGTTCATTAAGAACCATTGATGACAATAGGACCAAATGGTTTTTAATGTTTATTAGCAAAATAATACCCAATAAATGCTAAACTACCAAAATGAAGGCAATTAGAAACACAAAGAGAATTCTATTTAGTGTTGGAGCAGCAATATCCTTACTAAGTCTCAACTGACCACTCGGGGCTACAATGGCCTTGTAATCCCCTAGCGTGGTCATCCCAACTGGTCTCATGGAGACCAGTGGTGATTCCCGCTAGCTTCACGTCACGCCGGTGGGTGGGGGAATTTAAGGAGGCTGGAGAATTTTGAATATTTAAATGAATATTTATATATGCAAATCTGGCCCACACTCTCGCTGGATATGAACCAGGTTATGTCACCAGCCGGGGGCAAGGTGAATCTCAAAACGAGATCTCCCCATCTCAAATTCCTTTACTCTTGCAAGAGTCTACGGCCAAAACAGGATTCGCGAGCGAGGTGGAAGGATCACTCCCTTAGAATATTAAAGCATAGAAGGAGGCTATTCAGCTACTGTGCCCGAGCTGGTTCTTTGAAAGATTGGTCATATATGATCCCACACCCCCACTTTTTGTCCACATTCCTTTCCAAAATGGTTGGATCTCGAGTCCTCTTCCGGTAAACAATGTGGTTTAAGAACATAAGAAATAGGAGCAGGAGTAGGCCATCTAGCCCCTCAAGCCTGCCCCGCCATTCAATAAGATCATGGCTGATCATAAGATCATGGCTTTGACCCACTTGGCTGTGAGCTTTTCATGCATCCTTGTTGGGGTCCAGCTTCCCTCCACTCAGAAGGGGTGTGGGAGCTTGACAATCTGACTGCATTCTGTTCAGCATTCGAACAATATGGAGAAGTAGGGTGGAATTCTCCCACCTCACCCACGGCAGGTTCGATGGCGGGTGGGAACGGAGGAGAATCTAGTGGGAACCAAAAAATCAGAAACCCACAGGCATAATTTTGCAATTTTCCCAACGGCAGATTAATGATGGAACGATCTTCTCACTGGCTGGTGGCGTGAATGTCATTTGCATTCATTTGCATCTCATGAATTCTCATTAAGCTGCCCACCAGAATCAGACAAGGGGGGGGAGCAATTTGGAAGGAGGGCTGTGTTAGGGATGGGGAGGAGGAAGGGGACAAGGGCTCACGACAGCAGGCAGAGGGACAAGGAGGTGGATGTAGAAGATGAACAAGGGAGGGTGAAGGGAGGATCGAGTGGAGGGAAGCTGGACCCCGACAAGGATGCATGAAAAGCTCACAGCCAAGTGGGTCGAAGGGATACTACATCGTTTACAGGAAGAGGACACATAACTAATGAGGTTCCAAGCGCTGAATCTGGTGTGGGATCCTGCCATTCTGGCCAGCAGGAATGGCGCTGCCAGAGCTGTCCACCACCACAGCTAGCCTCACGGTGGCACAGTGGTTAGCACTGCTGCCTCACAACACCAGAGATTCCCGGCTTGGGTCACTGTCTGTGCGGAGTCTGCACGTTCTCCCCGTGTCTGCATGGGTTTCCTCCGGGTGCTCCAGTTTCCTCCCACAGTCCAAAAGACATGCTGGTTAGGTGCATTGGCCATGCTAAATTCTCCCTCAGTGTACCTGAATAGGTGCCAGAGTGTGGCGACTAAGAGATTTTCACAGTAACTTCATTGCAGTGTTAATGTAAGCCTACATGTGACACTAATAAATAAAACTTAACTTTAAAATGGGAGCATTCTGTCTACAGCATCTGTGATGTTTTTGTGGGTGTGGTATATTTCACATATAAAATTGAACTTACTCTTAAATATTTTACTGCAAGCTGTGTCGGTAAGAATTTGTTCCAAAATGTTCCTCCTGTTATTTGATCGTCTAGGTGTCAATCCCAGGCTATTTGAAGAGTTTGTTGTCATGGAAGCAAATTCATGGAAGTATTCAGCCTATTATCTGATGATTAACAGAATGAATGATGTCAAATTGCCTCATTATTAATGCAAAGACTCTCAGTATAATACATTGTTTAATCAGCCTGTGGATGTTGCAGGCTGTGTCTTGTTGTGTTAGCTGACTCTTGTTTTTGATTCTTTCATGGGATGTGGGCATTGCCGGCAAGACCAGCACTTGTTGCCCATCCCTAATTGCCCCTTGAACTGAGTGGCATGCTAGGCCACTTCGGAGGGCGGTTAAGAGTTAACCACACTGCTGTGGGCCTGAAATCACATGTGGGCCAGACTGGGCAAGGACGGCAGATTTCCTTCCCTAAAGGATATTGGTGAACTAGATGGATTTTTAATGATAGTTTCATGACCTCCATTAATGAGACTAGATTTATATTCCTGATTTATTAATTGAATTTAACTTCCACCAGCTGCCATAGTGGGATTTGACCCCATGTCCCCAGAGCATTAACCTGGGCCTCTGGATTACTAGTCCAATGACAATACCACTATGCCACCATCTCCTCCTTACTTGAATAAATTAAAAGTCTTTCTGGCAAAATTAGAGCTTTGTGAAAATTTGTTTCTGGGAAACTTGTTCCTCTTGATTCAAGTTTTCCGCCTGTACAATGAGATTGGAAATTATCCCAATGAAGACTAATAGAATCCTGAACTTGTTACGATCCCATGGAGACTGATAACTTATTTTCCAGTGACTAACAAAAATACCCGAAGGACATGACTTAAACTGTTTGGGACTTTTACTGTAACAAACAAACTATATGTAGACCAAACATTACAAATAACACACCAAAGAACAAAGAACAGTACAGCACAGGAACAGGCCCTTCGGCCCTCCAAGCCTGCGCCGATCATGATGCCTGCCTAAACTAAAACCGTCTGCAATTATGGAGTTCCTATCCTTCCATTCCCATCCTACTCATGTATTTGTCTAGATGCCCCTTAAATGCCACTATCGTATCTGCTTCTACCACCTCCCCGGGCAGCGCATTCCAGACATTCACCACCCTCTGTGTAAAAAACTTGCCCTGCACATCTCCTCTAAACTTTTCCCCATGCACCTCAGACCCATGTCCCCTAGTGCTTGACTTTTCTACCCTAGGAAAGAGCATCTGACTATCCACTCTGTCTATGCCACTCAATCTTGTAAACCTCTATCAGGTCAACCCTTTGAAAAAGAAAAAGTGCTTTCGCCTTGAATAATGCAACCAAAATAAGCTTTATGACACATTTCTACTTCCAAGTTCCTTCCAGCCTTTTGGCAGCCTGAAACCTGTCACCTGATTTTCAATAGGTTTTGGTTACAGATCACAAAAGTCTGTATCCTCTCAAGGATATTATGTTTTATCTTAAGTTAAAAGAGACATTTTAAGACATAACATAAGACATAATCCCTCATTCATAACAAACTATATAACCAATTAAAAAGAGGGCAATTCAAATGAACTCTATTCATTTGAATAGAGTTATACACTTTCTGCCTCCCTATCTTTCCTCTTTTGGCGCTCCTTAAAACCTACCTCCTGGACCAAGCTTTCGGTCACTTATTGTGGGGCTTGGGGGCAGAATGTCCAGTCCTCTCCAGGATTCGGAATCGAGGTGGACAAGGCCCATAAATATAGGTGCTGGCTGTTGTGCAGATTTCTCAGTCCCATTCCTGATGCTGGCCCTTATAGAGGAGTTGGGTTTGGGGCCCAGCAGGGCTTCCTGTTCGGCTCATTAAGAGCCTTGTTAAGGTCACTGACAGGCAGCTGCCTTCGATTTTTCAATTAGTCTCCAGTTCAACAATGAGACTGGGGCAGTTCATACCTTCAGGCGAGAACCAAATGGCAGGCCTGTGGGTGGTGGTGGACCAGTGCTTCAAGCAGGCCTACAGAATCTCCCTGCCCGCCCGGGAGCAGGCCGCCCTGTAATTCTAGCCCCCATCCCCTCATTGGTGTCCTGACTGCTTTTGTTATTTATTTAATGTTCAATATTCCTGAGCGAGCATTTCATGTTGAGGCGCCCTCTCAGTTACTTACCCTCTACTGCAGTCTATCATATCTCAGGCTGAAAGAACAATATTTGAAATCACAGGTTTAACTGCAAGAGCAACATAATTTACTCGATCATGCCGGCTAACACCAAAACATATGCCATCTGACCATCCACGCCCAGGTTAGGCGATCCTATAAGTAGAACAGAGTGTACCTTACAGTACCTTAGAGTCATAGAGTCATAGAGGTTTACAGCATGGAAACAGGCCCTTCGGCCTAAGTTGTCCATGCTGCCCTTTTTTAACCCCTAAGCTAGTCCCAATTGCCCGCATTTGGCCCACATCCCTCTATAACCATCTTACCCATGTAACTGTCTAAACGCTTTTTAAAAGATTGTACCCCCCTCTGCTACTACCTCTGGCAGCTTGTTCCAGACATTCACCACCCTCTGTATGAAAAAATTGCCCCTCTGGACCCTTTTGTATCTCTTCCTTCTCACCTTAAACCTATGCCCTCTAGTTTTAGACTCCCCTACCTTTGGGAAAAGATTATCTAGCTGATCTAAGCCCCTCATTATTTTATAGACCTCCATAAGATCACCTCTAAGCCTCCTATGCTCCAGAGAAAGAAGTCCCAGTCTATCCAGCCTCTCCTTATAACTCAAACCATCAAGTCCCAGTAGCATCCTAGTAAATCTTTTTTGCACTCTTTCTAGTTTAATGATATCCTTTCTATAATAGGGTGAACAGAACTGTACACAGTATTCCAAGTGTGGCCTTACCAATGTCTTGTACAACTTCAACAAGACGTCCCAACTCCTGTATTCATTGTTCTGGTCAATGAAACCAAGCATGCCGAATGCTTTCTTCACCACTCTGTCCACCTGTGACTCCACTTTCAAGGAGTTATGAATCTGTACCCCTAGATCTCTTTGTTCTATAACTCTCCCCAACGCCCTACCATTAACTGAGTAAGTCCTGCCCTGGTTCGATCGACTAAAATGCATCACCTCGCATTTATCTAAATTAAACTCCATCTGCCATTCGTCAGCCCACTGGCCCAATTGATCAAGATCTATTACAATCCTAGATAACCTTGGTGTCATCTGCAAACTTACTAACCATGCCGACTAAATTCTCATCCAAATCATTAATATAAATAACAAATAACAGTGGTCCCAGCACTGATGCCTGAGGCACACCGCTGGTCACAAGTCTCCAGTTTGAAAAGCAACCATCTACAACCATCCTCTGTCTTCTGTCATCAAGCCAATTTTGTATCCATTTAGCTATCTCACCCTGGATCCTGTGAGATTTAATCTTATGCAACAACCTACCATGTGGTACCTTGTGAAAGGCCTTGCTAAAGTCCATGTAGATAACATCAACTGCACTGCCCTCATCTACCTTCTTGGTTACCCCCTTCAGAAAACTCAATCAAATTTGTGAGACATGATTTTCCACTTACAAAGCCATGCTGACCGTCCCTAATCAGTCCTTGCGCCTCTAAATGCCTGTAGATCCTGTCTCTCAAAATACCTTCTAACAACCTACCCACTACAGATGTGAGGCTCACCAGCCTGTAGTTCACAGGCTTTTCCCTGCAGCCCTTCTTAAACAAAGACACATTTGCCACACTCCAATCTTCTCACCTGTGGCTATCGATGATTCAAATATCTCGGCTATGGAACCTGCAATTTCCTCCCTAGCCTCCCACAATGTCCTGGAATACACTTCATCAGGTCCTGAAGATTTACCTACCTTGTTGCGCTTTAAGACTTCCAGCACCTCCTTCTCTGTCATATATATACTCCTCAAGACATCACTACTTATTTCCCAAGTTCCCTAACATCCTAATGCTTTTCTCAGCAGTGAATACTGATAGGAAATATTCATTTAGGATCTCACCCATCTCTTGTGGGACATAGATGACCTTATTATATGGGCGGCACGGTAGCACAGTGGTTAGCACTGCTGCTTCACAGCTCCAGGGACCTGGGTTCGATTCCCGGCTTGGGTCACTGTCTGTGTGGAGTTTGCACATTCTCCTCGTGTCTGCGTGGGTTTCCTCCGGGTGCTCCAGTTTCCTCCCACAGTCCAAAGATGTGCGGGTTAGGTTGATTGGCCAGATTTTAAAAGAAAATTGCCCCTTAGAGTCCTGAGATGCGTAGGTTAGAGGGATTAGCGGGTAAATATGTGGGGGTAGGGCCTGGGTGGGATTGTGGTCGGTGCAGACTCGATGGGCCGAATGGCCTCCTTCTGCACTGTAGGGTTTCTAAAAAAAATTGATCCTTAAGAAGTCCTACTCTCTCCCTTGTTACTCTTTTGCCCTTTATGTATTTGTCGAAACTCTTAGGATTCTCCTTTGCCTTATCTGCCAAAACAATCTCATGTCCTGATTTCTCTCTTAACTTATCTTATCCAAGTATCATACAGTATCTATTACTCAAGTTGTCCCTCTGACACACACACACAAACACACACCTGGACACACACACATGAACACACACAAACACACGGACACACACACACACACATGCACACACAATCAGCTATCACCATAATACAGCTGGATATATTACAGCTGGGCCTTTGACTGGTTATCCCACTTCAGGAACACAACTACTGCCCTCATTCAGGCAGGAAACTGTCCCCATGCCAATTAGGGGAAAATTCCAGGCCAGTGACTGTTTCTCCAGGAGGGGTGAGTTCGGGACCCGGAAACAACCCTGGTTCCTCTTTCTCACCCTTAAAGTAAAAATGTAGCCCCTTGTTTGATCGTGCTCCTATTAAGTACCTTGGGATATATTACTACATTGAAGGCAATACGGACAGGAAAGAGACAAATGGAACTTCTTTATCCTCTCCCTACCTATTTGTAAACAGGGGAGTTTTTGAATTATTTTTAAAGTGGACTGTGGTGTGTTTCTCCAAACCCTGTTTGAGAAAGCCTATTTGATAATAACTCACAGAAAACTCATGTTATGATAAACTCAGAAGGTTACTTTATTCACATTTAAACCTAAAGGAAATGTTGTGTTGGGGACGGGGATGACGGGGGGGACGGGGACGGGGACGGGGGGAGAGTGGTGGCTAAGGGTGCAACTTCACACACTAAGAGGGCATAGAGCAGTGGTTCCCAAAGGGTGCGGCGCGCCACACTGGTGCGGCGAGAGAGGATGGCAAGTGTGGCGGGAAGATTCAAGGGCAATCAAAGAAACATTTAAACATGGATAGATATTTTTCCAAAGTGAGAGCAAGAGCATCAAGTGATGCATTGTTTTATACTTTCTGGATGTCCCATGATCATATTATAAAATAGTTGTGTTCTATGTTATGAATCAAGCACTGCTAGGAGATGTTTTTTTTTGTTTTTGAATGTATTTCTTATCAATAAAAAATTAGGTGTGGCGTGAGCAAATTTTTATCCCGAAAGTGCGGCCCAGTGAAAAAAGTTTGGGAACCACTGGCATAGAGAAAAGGAAAAGTTACAACTATGGGTAACAACAGTTAAAGAGTCAAAAAAACAAATATTAACTCATGTGAATTCCAGGGGCCAAGAAGTCAAATTTCAAAGGACTTTCTCTATGTTCAGCCGTTAGCAGCCTTTGCTCTTGTATTTGTGGCTATGACTCATCTTTCATTCCCTCACCCTGCAGTATAAATATCTCCCACTTTCTATGCCTTTCAGCTTTGACAAAGGATCATCTGGACTCAAAATGTCAGCAGTTTTCTCTCCTTACAGATGCTGCCAGACCTGCTGAGATTTTCCAGCATTTTCTCTTTTGGTTTCAGATTCCAGCATCCACAGCAATTTGCTTTTAAAAAGTCCAAAGGCTGTTTCCTTTGTGATGGTGTTCACTCCAGATGATTTCCTGGTTGGAGACAATCGCACACAAAAGCCTTAAAATGAATGATGATGCAGCACTCAGCAGGTGTGGATCAGAGACGTGTAAAAGCAGAAAGGCTTCTAGGAGTTGAGAAGTGGTGGCTGACTGCTTGGCTTTCCGGCAGCTCACTTGGCGTTCTTTCTGGTTGGTGTTGAATCAGCAGACTGAGACTTTCTTATCGTCAGTGGAATATAAAGGTTTCAAAACAGTCACCCATGTCATGTGACCTTCTTTCACACAATGATGTCAAAAGAGATATTTATTTATTGTCTGGGATTGGTTTTGATTTCAGGACTGATAATAGCCTGGTCATTAGCTTTTGAAAGTGTCGCCATCCATATTGGGGTTCTTACATCGGGAAGCCATTGTCTAGGCAGACCCTTTGACTCCTCTGGACGGGTAAGCTTATCAAGATGGAATGACATCCATTGTCCCCTTAATGGTCCCCTCTTGACATTGATTTGGATAGTCCCTCGTGTGAAGTGTGTTTATTAACAGTTCTGCAGGCATCATGAATGTTGATCTGTGAGTCCCTTAGTTTTATGATTACAATATCCTTACAATTGGGTGAGATTCCAAGATGATAAGAGTGCTTGTAAGTACTGTTGGTAGCTTCCAGAACAAAGGGCCAATCTTGTGATCATGTGATTTGTAGCAGCTATCTTTTTGATTTGGCAGAAAGTCCATTTTAAAAATAGCAACAAAAAAAATCAAGTTTTGATACATACAGTTTGGGATTTCTTTCCATGCCTTATTGACCTAACAGAGGCATTATGATAATGTTCGTTGTTGCTGTGTAGTATTGAAACACAGGGACTAGGAAAGGTCCTTTATTCAATTCCTGAGCTTTGGTGATTTAGCCAATCTCAAATGATAAGCATGAGAGGCAATACATGTGGTCTCAACACACCTGAACCTGGGAGTGGAGGGTAAAGATGAGCCAAAATTTTAACTGCTGATGATCATCTGGTCATTCCTGCTGTGGAGTGAACATTGTGTGAACACAGAATTGGGATTAGCCATGATACCCCTTCCATAGAATCCATAGAATCCCTACAGTGCAGAAGGAGGCCATTCGGCCCATTGAGTCTGCACCGACCACAATCCCACCCAAGCCCTATTCCCGTAACCCTACACGTCCACCCTGCAAATCCCCCTGACACTAAAGGGCAATTTAGCATGGCCAATCAACCTAACCGCACATCTTTGGACTGTGGGAGGAAACTGGAACACCCGGAGGAAACCCATGCAGACACGGGGAGAACGTGCAAACTCCACACAGACAGTGACCCGAGGCCAGAATTGAACCCGGGTCCCTGGCGCTGTGAGGCAGCAACGCTAACCACTGTACCACCGTGCCGTCCCAACGTTAGGCAACCGGACAACACTTACTATCCAGACTTACATATGAAAGTGGCTATTTTGAGAAGATTCCAGAAGGCAGCTGATAAAATCATATCCTGGCATGAGTCACTACATTCAGCTGACACAGGAATCTAGAGGTGGGAAGATCTTAACTTTTCTGATTGACAGAATTTCTGACTGTAATCATAGAAATCATAGAAACCCTACAGTGAAGAAAGAGGCCATTCGGCCCATTGAGTCTGCACCGACCACAATCCCACCCAGGCCCTATCCCCATATCCCCACATATTTACCCGCTAATCCCTCTAACCTACACATCCCGGGACACTAAGGGGCACTTTAGCATGGCCATTTAACCTAACCCGCACATCTTTGGACTGTGGGAGGAAACTGGAACACCCGGAGGAAACCCACGCAGACACGAGGAGAATGTGCAAACTCCACACAGACAGTGACCCAAGCCGGGAATCGAACCCAGGTCCCTGGAGCTGTGAAGCAGCAGTGCTAACCACTGTGCTACCGTGCCGCCTATTAAGCTACTGATAGTGGCTGTTTTGCTGATGAAGGCAGAGTTAAAGAAACCCAAAGGGTGTGTCAAGAAATACTTTTACCCAGAAGAGATCTGGAGACGTTTCACTGCAATTTATGATTTACAAGGTGACATATTGACTTAAATTTGATTAGATAATTGCTGGCTGGGTGATCAAGTTGAATGTGGGTGTGACCAGGGACCCATGGGTGGGGATAGGCAGTGATAGTCAACATTAATGCAATCTGGGCAAAGGATTAAACAAACCTGTATCGCCAGTAACCCACAGAATACAAGTGAGTCATTGTGAGAACATTACAGATAAGATACAAAGGCAACTTTTGATGGTATCTCAAATGTTGCATATTGACCTAATATTCTCTGATAAACCACTGCAGATTATCACTATTGTAATAGTGTTCTATGTCAGTCTGAGTACTAGAGTTGCCAACTTATTTTTGATCATGTGGTACTTGATCATATGACAATTGTCTGCAGTTTTCAAATCCTCTTTCATTCACCTTACAAAGGCTGGGACCCCGGAGTTGATTGTCTTTGCTCCCCCAGTAAGTCAAATAAAATGGTTTTGCTACCTAATAAGGAGAGACTGATACCAGAAATCAAGAAATTCCCTGGATGCCATAAATAGTTCCCCACTGCCCCAAGAGTTGTTCTTTGACTCAGTTGAGAATTACTCCCTATCCCCGTCTGAGAGTTATTCTCTGATTCGTGACACCCACGGAGTTACTTTCTGATTCCCATAAGAGTATTACTCTCTGATCGTTCACTACTTCCTAGATATTGAAAGGATTTTAATTTTGCATAATCCGCAAGCACAGGAGAAATGGCTGGAATCGCTCAGAAAATCAGGTAGCCTGTTTAATGTCAGGAAAACATTGGCTTGTTGGTCACTGTGTCTGGTCCACCCCTCTAAGTGCAACCCCATGAGAGAACGTTGGTAAGTTATTTGTGTGAAGTACATCACAGCTGAGGTTTTAGGGCCTTCATCCAATATCCTCGTGCCTATGTAATTCTATGTAATTTTTTAAAACCTTCCACATACATCGTGCTTTCCATTACCCCAGGATCTCCCAAAGCATTCAAATAGCCAATTAAGTACTTTTGAAGGGCTTACGAGGGAAATTAGAGACAGTATTAGATTCAAGGAAGAAGCATACAAATTGGCAAGAAAAAGCAATAGACCTGAGGATTGGGAGCAGTTTAAAATTCAGCAAAGGAGGACCAAGGGAGTGATTAAGGAGGGGAAAATAGAGTATGAAAATTAGATAGCGGGGAACTGACTGTAAAAGTTTCTATAGGCATGTAAAGAGAAGAAGATTAACAAAAATGAATGTAAAGCCTTTATAGTCAGAAATGGGAGAATTCATAATGGGCAACAAAGAAATGGACAAGGAACTAAATTTGTACTTTGCTTCTGTCTTCACAAAGGAGGTTCTGAGAGAAACAAGTTTTAGTGAGGGGCTGAAGGAAATCAGCATTAGTAGAGAAATGGTTTGAGAAATTGATGGGATTGAAGGTGGATAAATCTCCAGCACCTGATAATCTTCATCCCAGGGTACTTAAGTGGCCTTGGAAATAGTAGATCCATTGGTGGTCATTTTCCAAAACTGTTTGGCCTTTGGACTGGTTCCTGCAGATTGAAACACAGCTAATGTAAACCTATTATTCAAAAAGGGATGTAAAGAGAAAACAGGGAATTATAGACCAGTGAGCCTAACGTCAGTACTGGGGAAGTTGCCAGAGTCCATTATCAATTTCATAATTCAGCATTTGGAAGGGAATGGTATAATCAGAAAAAGTCAGCATGGATTTACAAAGGGGAAATCATACTTGACGAATCTATTCAAATTATTTAACGATGTAACTAGTAGAGTTGACCGGGGAGAACCAGTGGATGTGGTTAATTTAGACTTTCAGAAGGCTTTCGACAAGGTCTCACTATATAAAGTAAAGTGCATGGGATTGCATGTCATCTTTTGAGATGGATAAAAAGCTGGTTAGCAGATATAAAGCAAAGAGTTGGCATAAATGGTTTTTTTTCAGATAGGCAGATAGTGACAAGTGTGGAATTGCAGGGATCTGTACTAGATCCCCAGCTGTTCACATAATATATGAATGATTTGGAAGAGGGAACTAAATGCATTGTCTCTAAATTTGCTGATGATACAATGTTGGGTGGGAGAGTGAGCTGTGAGGAGGATGCAGAGATGCTTTAGCATGATTTGGACAGGCTGAATGAATGGGCATATGCATGGCAGATGCAGTATTATGTGGATACATGTGAAGTTATCTACTTAGTAGCAATAATAGAAAGACAGATTATTACTTGAATGGGTGTACATTGAGAGAGATGGATACTCAGCGAGACCTTGGTGTCTTCATGCACCGGTTGCTGAAAGTAAGCGCAGAGGTACAGCAGGCAGTAAAGAAGGCAAATGGTATGTTGGCCTTCATAGCGAGAGGATTTGAGTATAGAAATAGAGATGTTTTACTGCAATTGGATAGGGCAATGGTGAGGCCACACCTGGAGTATTGTGTGCAGCTTTGGTGTCCTTATCTGAGGAAGGATGTCCTTGCTACAGAGGGAGTAGAACAAAGGTTTATCAAGCTGATTCCAAGGATGGCAGGCCTGTCATATGAGGAGAGCCTAAATCAGTTAGGATTATATTCATTAGAGTTTAGAAGAGTGAGAAGGGATCTCATAGAAACTTATAAACTTCTAACAGGTTTAGACAGGGTAAATTCAGAAAGAATGTTCCCGATGGTGGGGAAGTCCAGAACTAGGGGTCATAGTTTGAGGATAAGGGGTAAACATTTTAGAACTGAGGCGAGGAGAAATTTCTTCACCCACAGAATGGTGAATGTGTGGAATTCACTACCACAGAAAGTAGTAGAGACCAAAACATTATGTGATTTCAAGAAGAAAGATCATAATGAATGGCAGAGCAGGCTTGAAGGACCAAATGGCCTACTCCTATTTCTAGTTTCAATGTTTCTTTGTTTCTATAAAATGCAGACAGTGTTGTCATTTAGGAAATATGGCACAACAGAGTTCATAAACAGCAATTAAATCAGTGACCAGATAATCCGATTTTAGTGATGTTGGTTGAAAGATAAATATTGGCTAGGACATCAAGAGAACTCTCTTATCGCCCTCTGAAATAGTATTATGGCATGTTTGCTCCAATTTAAGAGGATAGGTGAAGTTTTGGTCTCATGTCCTATCTGACAGTGCAGCAGTCCTTCAGTATTGCACTTATGTGTCAGCCTAGATTATTTTGTGTGAATTTATCAAATATTTCACTTTGACCAGGACAGCTTGCTGCTTAATGTAGCACACATGCTTTGTGGCTGGCTGGAATTATTTGAAACCATAGACGTTAAGGGTTTTCATCATTTTAATTGCCATGTCTGTGGTTGTGCCAATGGAGCAAGACTGTAAACCTTTCTGATGAGGTTGGCAATGTTGTTCAGTGGCACTCTAACAGAGACCTTGGTAGGGTTTGTGTAACATGTTGGGAAGAGTTGTATCTGGTGAGCATAACAACAACAGAAATGCTGAAGACAATAAGGAATTTCATAAAAACAAAAGAACTAGGAGCAGGACGGCACGGTGGCACAGTGGTTAGCACTACTGCCTCATAGCACCAGGGATCCAGGTTCAATTCCGACCTCAGGTCACTGCCTATGTGGAGTTTGCACATTCTCACCCTGTCTGCGTAGATTTCCTCCGGGTGCTCTGGTTTCCTCCCACAGTTCAAATATGTGCGGGGTAGGTTGATTGGCCATGCTAAATTACCACTTAGTGTCAGGGGGATTAGGAGGGTAAATATGTAGGGTTATGAGGATAGGAGCTGGGTGGGATTGTTGTTGGTGCAGGCTCAATGGACCAAATGGCCTCATTCTGCACTGAAGATTCTATGAATAGGCCATCTGGCCCCTCGAGCCTGCTCTGCCATTCAATAAGATCATGGCTGATCTTTTTGTGGACTCAGCTCCACTTACCCGCCCGCTCACCATAACCCTTAATTCCTTTACTATTCAAAAATCTATCTATCTTTGCCTTAAAGTCACCTTTCAGGGCCATTGATTTTCTTTACCTTTGACCAGCCCTTCTTTACTCCTGTGTGCCTGTTTATGCGCAAGTATGTTGGAAGAGAGAGAGGGAGGGGCTGAGAGACAGTCCTGACAGCGAGAATGAAATTGAAAGTGGGGTGTGCAGTTACGAAGCAAAATGGGGTGGTATAACTGGGTCAGTGAATGAGGCCTTGAAGGACAGGCTTTCAATAGTAATGCTAACTGTGATTAAATATATTTTCTGAGATTTCATCACATGACATTCCCCCACGCTCCAGCAATTATAGTCAGCCAACACATCCATCCTTGTGATGGATTACCCAATGACGCTTGACTGTCTGCCCTTTGCCCCCCCATTTTTATATCTGGTGAAGAGAAATGTTCAAAGAAAATGACCAAACAAAACCCAATCTTTTTTTAACGTCCCGATGACATTCCTCCAGGGTCGCACACAGCAGTGTGCTGGAGATTGTTCCTCAGTTCCTGGAGACTCCAGGCCAATCCTGGAGGACTGCCGATCCTAGCATTCGATGGAGTAGGACCAGTTCCCCCTTTCCGGTTCAGTGTTGCTGTGGTCTGCGAAAGAATACCAAACAAGCTGAAACAAGTCTTAAAGGTTTAAAACTTTTCTGTGAAAGGTGTGTTGTCATCAAAGCAGCACTCAATGGCAGTACGGGGAGTATCTTCCTCAGATTACTGAATGTTCAACAACACACTTTGTCTCATTCTGCTCTGAATGTACTGAAATTCAGAACTATGTCTCTATAATAA
Organism: Mustelus asterias; assembly: GCF_964213995.1. Lineage (NCBI taxonomy): Eukaryota > Metazoa > Chordata > Chondrichthyes > Carcharhiniformes > Triakidae > Mustelus > Mustelus asterias. Next base: position 128,398,977 of record NC_135807.1, read on the forward strand.
AACATTGAATTTTATGAGAGCAGGAAAAACAATCAAACAGAGTTCAACATCCTCACCTGCGTGCTAGCACTGGCCTGGGCAATAGCTTTAGCAATTTGAACTCTTAGTTATCTCCCTGCCGTTTTCTCCCTCGTGCTTTATATCTTTCTGGTTCTGAATTGGAGCTGCCTCCTCATCTTTTATCTGGTGGTCTGGTTGTTTACCTGTTTATGAATAGGGTATAGTCAACACTATTCATTTTCAGTTCATCCAGCCTTATTATTCGACTCCCTTTGCATGCATCTTAAATCTTTAATACAGCAAACGGAAATGCTGGGAACTTGGGTACGTATAAATTATGATGTGGAGATGCCGGCGTTGGACTGGGGTAAACACAGTAAGAAGTTTAACAACACCAGGTTAAAGTCCAACAGGTTTATTTGGTAGCAAAAGCCACACAAGCTTTCGAGGCTCTGAGCCCCTTCTTCAGGTGAGTGGGAATTCTGTTCACAAACAGAACTTATAAGACACAGACTCAATTTACATGAATAATGGTTGGAATGCGAATACTTACAACTAATCCAGTCTTTAAGAAACAAAACAATGGGAGTGGAGAGAGCATCAAGACAGGCTAAAAAGATGTGTATTGTCTCCAGACAAGACAGCCAGTGAAACTCTGCAGGTCCACGCAACTGTGGGAGTTACAAATAGTGTGACATAAATTCTGATTCTAGGATCGCATGATAAAGACTCAGGAGGAAAAAAGCAGAAATATTTATGTGAAATAGTGTGACATAAACCCAATATCCCGGTTGAGGCCGTCCTTGTGTGTGCGGAACCTGGCTATCAGTTTCTGCTCCGCGACTCTGCGCTGTCGTGTGTCGCGAAGGCCGCCTTGGAGAACGCTTACCCGAATATCAGAGGCCGAATGCCCGTGACCGCTGAAGTGCTCCCCAACAGGAAGAGAACAGTCTTGCCTGGTGATTGTCGAGCGGTGTTCATTCATCCGTTCTCATAAGAACAGGATATGGCGCTAGACTCATTGATCAACAGTTCCAACGCGCCACAGCGAAAAACCGCACCGACCTCCTCAGAAGACAAACACGGGACACAGTGGACAGAGTACCCTTCGTTGTCCAGTACTTCCCCGGAGCGGAGAAGCTACGGCATCTCCTCCGGAGCCTTCAACATGTCATTGATGAAGACGAACATCTCGCCAAGGCCATCCCCACACCCCCACTTCTTGCCTTCAAACAACCGCACAACCTCAAACAGACCATTGTCCGCAGCAAACTACCCAGCCTTCAGGAGAACAGTGACCAAGACACCACACAACCCTGCCACAGCAACCTCTGCAAGACGTGCCGGATCATCGACACAGATGCCATCATCTCACGTGAGAACACCATCCACCAGGTACACGGTACATACTCTTGCAACTCGGCCAACGTTGTCTACCTGATACGCTGCAAGAAAGGATGTCCCGAGGCATGGTACATTGGGGAAACTATGCAGACGCTGCGACAACGGATGAATGAACACCGCTCGACAATCACCAGGCAAGACTGTTCTCTTCCTGTTGGGGAGCACTTCAGCGGTCACGGGCATTCGGCCTCTGATATTCGGGTAAGCGTTCTCCAAGGCGGCCTTCGCGACACACGACAGCGCAGAGTCGCGGAGCAGAAACTGATAGCCAGGTTCCGCACACACAAGGACGGCCTCAACCGGGATATTGGGTTTATGTCACACTATTTCACATAAATATTTCTGCTTTTTTCCTCCTGAGTCTTTATCATGCGATCCTAGAATCAGAATTTATGTCACACTATTTGTAACTCCCACAGTTGCGTGGACCTGCAGAGTTTCACTGGCTGTCTTGTCTGGAGACAATACACATCTTTTTAGCCTGTCTTGATGCTCTCTCCACTCCCATTGTTTTGTTTCTTAAAGACTGGATTAGTTGTAAGTATTCGCATTCCAACCATTATTCATGTAAATTGAGTCTGTGTCTTATAAGTTCTGTTTGTGAACAGAATTCCCACTCACCTGAAGAAGGGGCTCAGAGCCTCGAAAGCTTGTGTGGCTTTTGCTACCAAATAAACCTGTTGGACTTTAACCTGGTGTTGTTAAACTTCTTACGTATAAATTAAACAAAGATCATTCATTTTATCTATTTATACTCAATTTATTCTTTTATGCTAACACTCCCCATAAAATCGTGAGTAGAGGTGTCACTTAGGGGTTTTTCATGCTGCATGCAAATTAGATAATTTTACCTCTCATTAGTTGGTCAGTCTCACATTCAAGAGGCTGGACCTGAGGAGCCCAAATACTGTTGGGAGAGGGTGGGCTTGAGGCAGCCCCCTTTGCAAGGGGGTTTTGCAGGTATCTAGAGTATACACGAACAGGAGGGAGGGATGGGTGAATCCCAAATAAACCCCAGCTCCCCCAGGCCAGCCAGGAATATGAAATAGAATGTCTCAGGTGTGCCACATCACCCAAAACCTATTCTATCCACTCACAATGCACACCTGACTGGGTCAGTGGGGGAGTCCCGCAGAGGGCATGATCCCAGTGTGACTGCAAATGCTACTGATAGCATGGCATCTGACTTATTAAAGTAGTTGAAGATGGATTCATGCCAACTAAAATCACTAAACAAACATTACTGTTTGCAAATTGTCTGTTGCACTTCTTCCGTTACAACACTGCTGTGCTTTGAAAGTACTCCATTGACTGTAAAGAGTTTTAAGATATTCTAAGGTCATGAGAGGTGCTATATAAATATAAGAATTAAGAACAAAGAAAATTACAGCACAAGAACAGGCCCTTTGGCCCTCTAAGCCTGCACCAACCATGCTGCCTGTCTGAACTAAAAACCCCTTCCCTTCTGGGGACCATATCCCTTTATACTCATCCTATTCATGTATTTGTCTCCCAGCAGTGAGTTCCAGGCACCCACCACCCTCTGTGTAAAAGGTCTGCCTCGTACATCTCCTTTAAACCTTGCCCCTTGCACCTTAAACCTGTGCCCCCTAGTAATTGACGCTTCCACCCTGGGAAAAAGCTTCTGACTATCCACTCTGTCCATGCCCCTCATAATCTTGTAGACTTCTATCAGGTCGCCCCTCAAAGCCTTTCTTTTCTTTCTCTTTTCCTTTCCTTCTCTTCTATTGCACATTCTCCTCATGTCTGCGTGGGTTTCCTCCGGGTGCTCCGGTTTCCTCCCACAGTCCAAAGATGTGCGGGTTAGGTTGATTGGCCATGCTAAAATGCCCCTTAGTGTCCTGGGATGCGTAGATTAGAGGGATTAGCAGGTAAAATATGTAGGGATATGGGGGTAGGGCCTGGGTGGGTTTGTGGTCGGTGCAGACTCGATGGGCCGAATGGCCTCTTTCTGTACTGTAGGGTTTCGATGATTCTATGATTCTAATCTCAACTGTGCTGGTAGTGGGAAGAAATGCGCACATTACAGGCTCTTCCCCACAGTCAGAGGTTTTTTTTAAACTTGCTGGGTGTTTGGAGAATTGTGGTGGGGGGGGAGGGGGGGTGGGGATGGCAGTTCAGTAGCACTTAAAAAATCTGGAAGTTTAAGTTTCCCCAAATGCTGTAAGTTTTTAACTCTACCACATACAACTTTGGACCTGTCTGATTGACAGACTAGTTTCCAGTCATGTGGAGGGACCCCAAAAGAGGCTGCAGCATCAGGAAGGTGGCATCCTCGACCCAGGGAGTAGGGGACTCCAATCCCAAAATGAGGGAGGGTCCCAAACCACAGAGGCATCCAATCCTAAAGGAGGATCTGATTCCTGATCCCTGGAGGGTCCATTCCCTGAGCCCACTGAGGATGGAATGGAGGTCTTTTTATTGAGGTGCAATAGTATAAGGGGGGTGTATCTACTGGTGGGGTAGCCTCAGTGACCTGCTTCCCCAGCCCACAAAGAGTGCTGTGAAGTATTTGACCGGGGGGGGGGGGGGATTGGACAAAGGTTCAGAAAGCACCTGGGAAAGCGAGAACCAAGGCCAATATGGGCAAAAACACAATAGGTATCCTTTGATCTGAAAATTCCCTTTGTTATTCAGGAAACACTAATGTAGGTAATGTCTCAAAAGTGGTGAAGACAGTCACCCTTTTGTAATTAATAGTGTTAAACTGCTGTAATAACCAGATAACCCTGGTAGCTCACCTTGTCCTACGCTTGTCGAAGTGGTGCCCTTCAAGTTATTTATAACCAATTGTCTCCTTTTCATGGAGACAGATGTCTAGGCCCTTTGGCTAATTACGAGTAACAAGACATTGGAACATAGGAACAGTTTTAGGCAAGTACTGATAGTTACAGTGACTACAAAATTACATACGACACAGCTTTTGAAGAGGCTCTGATCAGATCTTTTCCATTAAGTCAAGACAATGTAAGAGTTTTTAGTAATACTTTGGTTATCTCATCCTGAGCTCTGATCCTGTCAGTAAATTTGGCGTCTCCCCAGGTTTTATCTCCCCTGCAACTTTCAAATTCAGTACGCGTGCTTTTAAAAAAACCCACACTGCGTCCACAGGATTCATTGAAACCACCTATAGATTCCATGGGAAATAAGCACCAACAGTGAACATTTTGAGAAAGGGAAAAATAAACTGTCAACATTAGCATCTGTTTGATCTGAATTGTTTAAAAAAAACAAGCAGTTTACCAAAATGTTTTGGCAGTATTACAATGATTCCCTTTGCCCTTCCTTGTTTGTCAAGGCTTTCGCTGTTAATAGGAAGATGAATTAACTTTTTAAAAATCCCCTTCATCAACAATTTTGCGGGTTTCTCATTTGTTATCGAGCTGGGAAAACATTTCAATATAGCTTTGGGCAAGGGTGGTGGAGGCTTACAGGATTAGATTCAATTGTCTGTTTTCTACCTTCCGTGAAGTGCATTTGGTCGAATTGGCTAATTGAACCACAGCCCATTTATACCATATGCACGGTGGCACATTGGTTAGCACTGCTGCCTCACAGTGCCTCACAGTGCCAGGGACCTGGGTTCAATTCCTGGCTTGGGTCACTGCCTGTGTGGAGTTTGCACATTCTCCCTGTGTCTGCATGGGTTTCCTCCGGGTGCTCCGGTTTCCTCCCACACTCCAAAGATGTGTAGGTTAGGTGGATTGGCCGTGCTGAATTGCCCCTTAGTGTCAGGGAGACTTGTTAGGGTAAATGCATGGGGTTATGGAGATAAAGCCAGGGTGAGATTGTGGTCGGTGCAGACTCGATGGGCTGAATGGCCTCCTGTAGAGATTCTATGATTTTAAATTTGGCCTTTCCCCCAGCAATCAGAGCGAAGCTGTTCTCATAATAGGCCATGGCCAAGAATCTCTCCTTCTGCTCTGCCAAAACTTCACTAGAAATCTCAATCCAGCAAAGCATGAGTGTCCCCTCCTTAAGTGCTTGTGGCGTTGTGTTTCAATCCTATCCTACATAACTGGCTCATGTCAACACCCAATTCTCCAGCAGTTTCACCAAGGGGCATGCAGTTTCAGGTCCTTAGCTGCCTCCCATTTGTGGTCTACAGCTCATTAACAGGATTAATATTTCTCTCTCTTCATTGGCTCACTGCCTGGGCCAAGCAGTAATATTTTCTCACAGGCAGAAAAAATAATAAAATCATCAACTGCTTCCTCCGATAAATCTCAGTAGCCGAATGTTGATACCTGAACAGTGCATGAACGATATGGCAGTACTGAAGAAACCTATAATGAAGGCTATTTAACAGGCTTCCCGTTGGGCACCACGGCCTCCGTGAGTCTCCGGCAGCCCAATTTCAGGAGCCATCAGCTCCGCGCCAGAAATTGGTGCGGAGCTGCATAAATTATTTAAACGAGCATTTAAATGTATTTAACATATAATTAGCGGGTCCGGGACTGAGGTCTCCAGGCCCACTGGAATCTGCCCCCACCCCGGCCAGAGTGTTTCACTCCAGTGGAGTTTACAATAGCTCCCCATTTGCGGGGAGCTGGTGGCCCAACCCTGCTGGAGTGAAGGGGTCCATTGAGGCATCTGAGAGGGTCAGGGGTAAGGGGGTGGTGCCCCCTGGGCATTGCCACCTTGGCAGTGCCAGCCTGGTTCCCTGGCACTGCCCAAAGAGCAAAGTGCTAATGTCCAGGGGGCACCTTAGCAATGTCCATGGGGCATCAGGCAGAGCCAAGGGGGTGGGACCTAATGGTGTGGGGCCTAATGGGGGAGGGGTCTCTGGGAGGGAGATCGGTAGTGGAGTCCCACTGCCACTCTGCACTTGGGATTGCGAGCAGAGGGACGGGGTTGAGGCTGGCCCTGATATGTTTGGGGGGCCAAGGATGTGGGATTGCAGGGCTGGCCAGCGATTGAGTTGGCCAACGATCGGGAGGCCGGCAGTGCGAGGCTACTGTGCATGCGCCAATTTCGGTGCTGTCAGATCAGCGCATGCACAGTGGCCCAGTCAGCACTATGCTGCCCGCCTCTCCAGTGGGAATAGGCCCCGCCCACAGATATTTTGCGAGATTTACACTCGTGCATTCTGCAGTGCACAGAGTGTGGGAGATTCATTCTGAAACTCCCGCTGAAAAAACCAGCGCGAATTACTCCAGTTTTCACGTGAATTCGATGCTTAGAATTTTGGGGGGAGAATCGCCCACAATGTAATGACATTTCCACCCACAAGAGAGAGGGAGTCAGAGAAGAAACATTGTCATTCATTTCCTAAGACCCATGCTGTGAAATATGCAGTGAGAAAGTTAGAAAATCATTCCCGAAAAAGGAAATAAACAATGAAAGTAATCTTAAAAAGTTGGTCTTTTCCAAGTTTATTCAGAACTCAGTTCCATAGACAATGAACACAAGGGTGTAGATGCATTAGAAGTAGTTCAGAGAAGATTCATTAGATTGATTCCATTGCTTTATGAAGAGAGATTGAGCAGTTTAGGCCTATACTCGTTGGAGTTTAGAAGAATGAGAGGAGATCTAATTGAGGAATGTAAGATATTAAAAGGTAGATGTAGAAAGGATATTTCCTCTTGCTGGACATTCTAGAACAAGAGGCCATAGCTTTGGGCTAAGGGATGGCAGATTTAAAACAGAAATGAGGAGGAATTACTTCACTCAAAGGGTCGTGAATTTTTTAAAAATTCATTCATGGGACATGGCTGTCGCTGGCTGGCCAGCATTTATTGCCCATCCCTAGTTGCCCGAGGGCAGTTGAGAGTCAACCACATTGCTGTGGCTCTGGAGTCACATGTAGGCCAGACCAGGTAAGGACGGCAGATTTCCTTCCCTAAAGGACGAGATGGGTTTTTCCGACAATCGACAATGGTTTCATGGTCATCAGTAGATTCTTACTTCCAGATTTTTTTTATTGAATTCAAATTCCACCAGCTGCCATGGGAACCCGAGACCCCAGAACATAAGATGAGTTTCTGGATTAATAATCCAACGATAAAACCACTAGGCCATCGCCTTCCCTGTGGTATTCTCTACCCCAGAATGCAGTGGACACTGGAACACTAAACAGATTTAAGGGGAGATAGATATATTTTTAATTAGTAATCGGATAAAGGGTTTTGGGGAGCGGGCAGGAAAGTGGAGATGAGGTTGAGATGAGATCAGCCATGATCATATTGAATGGCAGGGCAGGCTCGAGAGGCTGAATTGCCTACTCCTGCTCCTAGTTCTTATATTCCTAATGTTCTTATGTAAAGCAGAATTAGTCTGCGGTTGCTGGAGATCAGAAGTTAAAGCAGAAAATACTGGAACTACTCAGCATGCCAAACAAGCAGCATCTCTATAAAATAATATATGAAACTCAAAAAAGCTGATGGCTGCTCTAAGGATGTCAGTGAGCGTAGGGAAGGTCTCGGAAACAGGATCATGTGGTGACATAAAACAATGGTTCTCCAAGGTTTTTTGGCTGAAGGAGCCTTTTCAAATGGATTAGTCATCACGCCCCCCCCGCCGCCCCCCCCCACCCCGCCCCGCCGCTCCCCAGCCCCTACCTGTATTATAATACTACATAATATTGATTATAAAAGTACTGCATGTAAGGAGTGTTTTAAGAAGGATTTAACCATATCAGTGAGATCGGTGGTCTGCTTATTCTTACTGTGATGTTTGACAATGATACTCATGAATCATTCTCACTGTTCAGATAGACCTATGCTTTGTCTTCCTTATGGCTGCAGCAGGAAATATTGTCTCAGATATGTATGCTGTTGGAAAAAGTAACAATACATTCATTGCTGCTTTTACCAATTCTCCGCAGAATCAGGTGGTCAAAACCGGGAGGGTGTTTGTCCTGGATTTTAATTTTCAGTGAGTCGCCACAGGGCAGTTTCACCAGCTCCTGTTTTCCTCTTAGAAAACAAGGTGTTGTAGCAAGTGTCAAAGTGGACCCAAAACCCACTGGTAGGAGGGAATTCTCCAGCTGTTCCCGCCTTGCCACCGCAGCCAGCGAGAACGGTGAACTTGGCGCTCAGCCAAATCTCCGAATTCAACTGCAGGTAAGATTGGAGAATCTGGCTGTATTCTGTGCTTGTATTTTCAAACTAAGCACTGACACCTTGAGCTACACTTGATGAAGGATGTGAAGACATTGAAAAAAGTACAGAGAAGATTCAGAAGAATGGTTTCAGGGATAAACACCCAGGTAGATTAATGGATCTAAAATTCTGGAATCATTCAGGAAGTAGGGGTTACGGGGCTAACTCCTGGATCATGGTGGCACAGTGGTTAGCACTGCTGCCTCACAGCGCCAGAGACCCGGGTTCGATTCCTGGCTTGGGTCACTGTCTGTGTGGAGTTTGCACGTTCTCCCCATGTCTGCGTGGGTTTCCTCCGGGTGTTCCGGTTTCCTCCCACAGTCCAAAAGACGTGCTGGTTAGGTGCATTGGCCATGCTAAATTCTCCCTCAGTGTACCCGAACAGGTGCCAGAGTGTAGCGACTAGGGGATTTTCACAGTAACATCGTGGAGTGTTAATATAAGCCTACTTGTGACAATAATAAATAAACTTTAAAACTTTATCTTTATAGATGATCAGGCAGACCAGTATTCCACATCTAAATCTGCCTAGGAGTTTTGTGAAAGATCTAACAGGATCCTTTTGAAATCTGGGGCCTAATTCTCCCATTGTGACCCGCAAGTTTTCTGGCAGGTCCGTTCGGGAGAATCGCGTTATCAGCCTTTTTCCGGGATTTGGGCATGCGCCGGGAACGCATGCACATCTCCCAGAGCTGGAGAACAGTTGCAATCGATACCGCTCTGGAAACCGGCGGGAAGAGAGGTAAGTCATTTGAATCTTTTTTTAATGTATTTTAAATATGTTTTGCGTGTCATTATTGGGCCCGGCACAGAACTTGCCAGGCCCTATAGAATCTCCCACCCCACGAGGAGTACTTAATTCCGGCAAGATTTAGAGTAGCTCTCCACATTCGGGGAACTGGCAGGAGACCTCGCCGGAATGAAGGGGGGGCAATCGGTGTTCCCCAGGTGGTCGGGGGGTGGGGGGGTGGTGCCAATGCCCAGGGGGCACTTAGGCACTGTCCACCGGACATTGGGCATTGCCAAGGGGGTGGGACCTATTGTGGGCAGGGCCTAGGGGTGATCGATGGGGGTGGGGGGGTCCCACTGCCATTCTGCATGGCGATCGGTCTGGGCTGGAGGGACGGCAGCGATTGGGGCAGGCTGGGGTTGGGGGTGTGGTGGAATGCCGGAGGGGGGGGGGGGATGCCTGGCTCCCGGGAGGGGAGGTGGTCTAACCCCGGGGGGGGGGGGGGGGGTCTGACCCCAGGGGTGTCGGGGGGGGGGGGGGTCTGCTAGGGTGAGGGGGCTGGGGGGATCGCCACTGCTGGGGGGGTGGGCTGTACATCGGGGCACCCTGGGACGGCGGGGGGTCAGGGCTGGCCTGGGAATTGTCGTGGGGGTCGCGATACGGCTGTGGGGGGGGGTGGGAGCTGCAGGTGCAGCACTACAGGGGTCCTGGGCTGGCCAGCAAACTGAGAGACTTACAGATCGGGGCCACTGCGCATGCGTGGAGTTCTGGCGTGAATAGGGCCCCCCCTGCTCAAGTTTTTAATGAGATTCATGATTGTGACCTCTGCATTGGACAGAGTGGGGAGATTCAGGTCTGAAGCTGCACTGACAAAACAGTTGTGATCTAGAACAGTTTTCCCACCAATTCAGCACTTTTGGGAGATTCGCCCCCCTGGGTTTTTAATGAGATTCACGACTGGGACCTCTGCAGTGCACAGAGTGCGGAGATTCAGGTGAGAAGCTGAACTGACCAAACAGCCGGGATTTAGAACAGTTTTCCTGCCAATTCAGCACTTTTGGGAGAATCGCTTCCCTGGTTACGAATGAACTGAATATGGAGTATCTCACGATCTGTCTATAAAAGATTGTCTAAATACCGGCATGACAATTAGTTTGCTGTTTATATCTTTTGTGTGTGTTTTATTTTTTGGGTATATCAGAATTTCGAAAGAAGCTCTGGCGATAGCTGATATTTTGTTCTGAAAGTTTGATAAACTTTATCACCACTGAGATCTAAAGCTGAAATCTTCAACCGATGATTAGGTAGCTTTCTGAAATGAAATGCTGAGAGATTGCAGTGGCTTTAACCTGCTGTTAGTGCAGTCTGAGGGTTCAAACCCATCAGTCACGTTTTTTTTGCTTCTTCCATGATTGTGACAGGAGAAAAAAAGCCAAATGTGTAAGCTCTTTTCCTTAGACCAAACCCAAGTTACAACTCAAAGTCACAGGAACAGGTTGAGGCTGTAAAAATGTTTATAATGCTACTACTATTTAAGTCTCAAAATTAGAGCTCAGTAGTAGCCTTGATTTTCTGTGTTGGCGTGCTTGCTTCAGTATCGTTAATGCTGTACAATGCAATTTCACAGAATCATAGAATCCCTACAGTACAGAAGGAGGCCATTCGGCCCATTAAGTCTGCACCGACAACAATCCCACCCTATTCCCGTAACCCCACATATTTACCTTGCTAATCCCCCTGAAACTAGAGTCAATTTAGCATGGCCACTCAACCTAACCTGCACATCTGTGGACTGTGGGAGGAAACCGCAGCACTCGGAGGAAACCCACACAGATTCAGGGAGAATGTGCGAACTCCACATGGACAGCACAGACAGTGACCCTAGCCGGGAATTGAACCCAGGTCTCTGGCACTGTGAGGCAGCAGCGCTAACCACTGTGCCACCATTTTGCCCCACTCCCCACCACTCCCCCGTGCCCCCGCACCCCCCGTCTCCCCCACCATTACCAAAGAAACATTTCATGACCAACAACTAAAATGACAACTTGTATTTATATAGTGCCTTTATAGTAAAATTTTCCAAGGTGCTTCATCGGAGCACTATCAAACAAAATTTGACATTGAGCCACAGAAGGAGGTAATATAGGACAGGGCTTGTTCAGTGAAGTAGGTTTTAAGGAATGTTTAAAAGTAGGAGGAATAGCGAGGTGGAGAGGTTTCGGGAGGCAATTCCAGAGGGCCTAGGCAGCTAAGGCAGCAAATGGAGGAGCTGTTAAAAAGGGGATGTGTGACAAGGTAGATTTGGAAGAAGCAGAGATCTCCAGAGGGTTGTAGGGCAGAGAGAAGCTATAGAGATAGAGAGGGACAGGGAGGTATTTGAAAACAAGGATGAGAATTTTAATATCCAGAACTTGCCAGGCTAGAAGTCAATGTAGGTCACCATCGGATATGAATGTTTTGGTTGTTGTTTCAAAAGATCAAATAGTTCTAACTTTATTTGTCCCATAATCTTCTCCTAATAGGAGAGATTTAAAGAAAAAATAATTGTTTTTCAAATGGCAAATAGAGCATAATTTTCAAAGTAAATTTATCAATGGAAAAAAAAATCATGTTTCTGTTCGTTGCTTCTTCCAAAATATGAGGAAATTATACAAATAATTGTCCAAAACAAAATGTTCTGCAGGGTCATAAAATATTTTGTAGATTGTCCTAAAATATTTTACCTTCACTACTTGTTTCTCATTTAGGGTTTCTTAAATGAGCAATTCGCTCAGTCCGCTGCGCTGCTCCAGCAATGCAATGGGCCAGGAGATATCAGCAGAGGCCGTTTAGTGGGCTCCCCCGTGGGCGCCACAAGCTCCACGTGCGTCCGGGGCCAAGCTTTTCAGAGTAATCAGCTCTGCATCGGAAATCGCTCGGAGCTGATTTAAATATTTAAATTAATATTTGCCTATCATTAGTGGGCTCAGGACAGACGTCTCTGAGCCACTAGTGTCTCCTCCTCCGCTCGGAGTGGTTCCCTGCAGCAGGGTTTACAACAGCTCCCTGCTAACGGCGAACAGGCTGGAGGGAACAGAGGCCATTGAGGCCCTCCCCAGGAGGTTGGGGGAAAGGGAGGGGGGTGACCCTGGGTAGTGCCAGCCTGGCAGTGCCAGCCTGGCCCCCCTGACACTGCCCAAGGGGAAAACTGGCAATGCCCAAGGGGCACCTTGGCTCTTCCCACCGGGCATCGGGTGGTGCCAAGGGGGCAGGGCCAGAGGGGGCAAGGCCTATTGGAGGGGTGGGGCCTATAGTGGGTGATCAGTAGGGGTGGGTGGGGTGTTGCCTCTCTGCCAGAGGATCACTGGAAGAGGGAGGAAAGAGGGTGATCTGGGCTGGCCATCCAGGAGTGGTGAGGGTGGGGTCGGGGCTGCTGGGAGTGTCGGGGCTGCCAGGGTGGTCGGGGCTGCCGGCGGGGCGGGGGGGGGGGGTGGGGGCTGGACTGCTGGGGGGTGGCAGGGGGCATGGGCATATAGGCTTGCCCAGAGAGGTCCCGGAGATCAGCGATTAGGGGGTGGGGGAGGGTTGGAGTGGCAATAATGGAGGATCGCAGGGCTGGCCAGTGATTGGGAGGCCGACAGTGCAGGGCGACTGTGCATGCGCCAATCTCCGCTCTGACAAATCAGCGCGTGCGCAGTGGCCAGCTCAGCGCTATTCTGTCGGCCTCTCCAGTGGGAATAGGCCCCGCACCCTGAATTTCACACTAGGGTACTCTAGTGCTCAGAGTGTGGGAGATTCATTCTGAAAATCACGCTAAAGAAATCGACTGGAGTTACTCCAGTTTTCAGGCGAATTCGGCACTTGGAATGTTTTTGGGAGGATCGCCCCCATTGTTTTTTTATGTTATGATATGAATGAAGAAATGTTAGCCATAACTAAAGGTTAAACATGATCTGTATTGGGGGGTGGGGGGGAATGTTACTGGACTCATGGGGAATGTTACAGGACCAGTAATCCAGAGGCCCAGGCTCATGGTCTGGGGACATTGGCTCAAATCCCACCAGGGCTGCTACTGGTGGAAATTGAATGCAATTAATCAATAGTTCTGAAGCCAGTCTCAGTAATGGTGACCATTGGCAGGAATGGCTGGAGAATTCCAGCCTACATTTCTAACTTTTCTTAGGTCTGATAACAAGTCGTTGAACTGAACTGTTAATTCTGTTCCTCCCCCAACAGATGCTGTAAGATTGGCTGAGTATTTTATGTATTCATTTCAGATTTCCAACATCTACGGTATTTTATCTTTATAGCCAGAAGGAGCTCATGAGTTTGACAAAGGTTATATAAATTGAAATGTATTGTTCTAACTCCTTCTATGTATTCCTTAACCACTCCCAGTAAAATCCTTCCTACCATTCATACATTTCCCTACAACTTCATTCATCACTGCGATATTTAGAATTATGCGTAACTTGTCTCTTCCACTTTATGCCATTGTCAATCTCTGATCACATTCTCCCTGTGTCTGCATGGGTTTCCTCAGGATGCTCCGGTTTGCTCCCACAGTCTGAAGATGTGTAGGTTAGGTGGATTGACCATGCTAAATGGATGTGCAGGTTAGGTGGATTGACCATGCTAAATTGCCCCTTCGTGTCCCAAGATGTGTAGGTTAGGGGGATTAGTGGGGTGAATATGTGGGATTATGGAGATAGGGTGAGGGAGAAGGTCTGGGTAAGACACTCTGTCAGAGAGTTGGTGCAGAGTTGATGGGCTGAATTGCCTCCTTCTGCACTGTAGGGATTCTTAATCTTCTCTGTTTCACCTTTTCCAGTTTATCTATCCATACCTAATAAATGCTAAGTATTCCTACTTTTTCCTCATCGGATAGTCATTGTTGTTTCCAATTAATCTTAATGTGGCTTCTGTTTGAGGATATGGAGATGTCACTTATTCCCTTAAGCAGAGCTTATTTACATATCTTTACTAGCATCAGAAATGTAAATCCTGAGATTTTAAAAGTCAGGAAATGCAAAGCACTTTTCAGCCAGATTAGTGTTATTCATGTGTAGTTACTATTGTCATGTAAGTAAAGTGGTAGCCAATTAGCGCACAGCAAGCTCCCACAAACAGCAATGTGATAACAATTGATAATTTATTTTTAGTGATTAAAACACAAAGTGCTGGATATACTCAGTAGATCAGGTAACATTTGCAGAGAGAGAAAGAGTTAACATTTCACAATGTCTCTGCTTTTGCTTTTTGTGAAAAATAGAGGGCCTCCTCCGCTGATCTTCAATATGGTGCCACGAGATGATTAATGTCCGTCTGAGAGGGTGGACAAGGCTTCTGTTAAATATCTCATCCTAAAGATGAGCCCTGGATTATGTACTCAGTGATCTGGAAGGGGATTTTTAAAAATACTCATGGGATGTAGGCATCACTGACTGGACCAGTATTTGTTGCCCATCCCTAATTGCCCTTGAATTGAGTAGCTTGCTAGGCCATTTCAAGACTCAATAGAATCATACAGTGCAGAAAGAGGCCATTAGGACTTAACTATAGTGTCAGCATGGGGGACCAGGACAGGTTGTGGGTGATCTGGTGATCCTAAAAACTTAAAGTTCTTGACCCTTTCTACTTGGTCCCCGTTGACGTAGACAGGGGCATGTTCTCCTTTACTCTTCCTGAAGTCGATGACAACCTCCTTCACTATTTGTTGCTAATAAATGTAAAAGGAAATTGAGGAGAAACTTTTTCATCCAGAATGGGGATCTCACTACCACAAGGAATAGTTGAGGTATTGATGGATTTAAGGGAAACTAGTTAAACAGGAGGGAAAAAGGAGTAGGTTATACTGATTGGGATCGTTGAGGAGGAGCAGGAAAAGGCTCAAGTGGAGTATAGACCAGCTGGGCCAAATGACCTGTTTCTGCCTTGTATATTCTATGTAACATGTACATTCTGACACTAATTTGATATCACCTTCTGTACACGCTGAATAAAGGTAGAGGTGAATTGTGTTATGTTCATCCCACTGAGTGATTAAAACATGGGCTGTGATGCAACAGTGGCAATTTTGCAACAGGGCAATGGAGTGGTGAAACTCATAAATAGTTAATTGTGCTGGTGATAACTCCCCCTCAGGCAAAAGTTCTTATTAAAGAATGATCCTGTCTCTAAAGACAAGGGTGTGGATGGTAAAATGCTCTTCCTCATCTTGCTACCTCAGATGAAAGAAACTAAATGCAAATCTACAAACAGCAATTAGGGCAATGCAAACAAAATTAGGAACCTTACCTTTTTTTCTCACATACACTGTGGACTTAGCCACTTCACCCTGTAAAGAGTGGGTCCTGGAAATCTGCCACATTTCGGAAGACAGTCAGTAAGCAAAGGGTTCTGAACAGTATGTTATACTTTAATCAGTATTCTGTAACTTGATTTTGTGTCTCTGTGCACTGTTTGAGAGCACATTTCCACTCCATCTGGCGAAGGAGCAGCACTCCGAAAGGTTATGGTATTTGCTACCAAATAAACCTGTTGGACTTTAACCTGGTGTTGTGAGACTTCTTACTTTACTACAGTCATAGAGTCATAAAGTCATAGAGATTTACAGCATGGAAACAGGCTCTTTGGCCCAACTTGTCCATGCTGCCCTTTTTTTTAAACCCCTAAGGTAGTCCCAATTGCCTGCATTTGGCCCATATACCTCTATACCCATCTTATCCATGTAACTGTCTAAACGCTTTTTAAAAGACAAAATTGTACCCGCCTTTACTACTACCTCTGGCAGCTTGTTCCAGACACTCACCACCCTCTGTGTGAAAAAATTGCCCCTCAGGACACTTTTGTATCTCTCCCCTCTCACCTTAAACCTATGCCGTCTAGTTTTAGACTCCCCTACCTTTGGGAAAAGGTATTGACTATCTGATGCACCATAAATCGAGCAAAGACTAGTTTGTATGCAAGAACAAATAGGCTTTTATTAGCAAAAGACTTGGAGCACACCCATGCCGATGAACTGGTCCAGACTGAGGCAGGGAGGTGGGGAGCAGTCGCCTTTATACCTGGACCAGGGGGGGGAGGAATCTCGGGTAGGGCCGGCAGGGATGTGTCCAGGCATGTCACATATACAGGTCATAAGCTAACAGTGGTTTACCACACTATCGAGCTGATCTATGCCCCTAATTATTTTATAGACCTCTATAAGATCACCCCTCAGCCTTCTACGCTCCAGAGAAAAAAGTCCCAGTCTATCCAGTCTCTCCTTATAACTCAAACCATCAAGCCCCGGTAGCATCCTAGTCACACAAGAATGATTTCTACCTGGAAGTAAAGTCAAAAATGGCGGTGTAGATATTTTGAAGCCCAACTTAAAATTCCTCAAATCCAACAGAATGTAAATCTATTTTGTTGTTGGAAAGATATGTATTGAGTTGGGAGAGGGGAATGGTATATTGGTCAGGAATCTCTGACCATTCACGCTCCGCCACATCTGCCAGCGAGAGCAGAGAGTTTGGCATTCAGCCAAATCTCCGTTCACTGCAGCGGGCCTGGAGAATCTCAGCTGCAGGCGAGGCCGGAGAATCAGGCCCATTCTCTCTTTCCTGATGCGAGTATAAAAACAAACTGGTAGCCAGTTTTACTTTGAGGATTACTGCTGTATTTATGTATCATTTACATGCGTCACAGTGTGAAAAAGGCAAGTCAGTTTGTAGGCTAGATGAATAGGAATAAGGAGTTGAAAGAAAAGAGCATTTTCACTCAAAGTCTGTTTGTTGTCTCACTTTTCATTTCCACAAACGAGGCTGACACTAACCTCCCACGTTCAGGCACACAAGTAAGCAGACAAAAAGCATACATCAAATTAGTGATGTATTCAATGCATTATGAATCCCTTTAATACCTGTAATTTTATGTTGCAGTTTCATGCTATATCAGAGGGAGCAGAGACAGAGTGAGGGATGGGGTAGGTGACATTCAACGGTCACCCATTCTTGAAAAACAGGAGGCCATCAGGGGAAATTTAGATAGCAACATTCCTTCTGCTCAAAGCCCACCCAATTCAGTTTCTGACTGGAGTTTGGATGGGAATCTTATACCCCTATTCAAAACAGGCAGGAGGTTGTTCTCAGGTGTATTATGGCAGTTTAGATGTTTATTTATTAGTCACAAGTAGGCTTACATTAACACTGCAATGAAGTTACTGTGATAATCTCCTAGTCGCCACACTCCGGTGCCTCTTCAGGTACACTGAGGGAGAATTTAGCAAGGCCAATGCACCCAACCAGCACGCCTTTCGGACTGTGGGAGGAAACCTGAGCACCCGGAGGAAACACACGCAGACACAGGGAGAACATGCAAACTCCACACAGACAGTGACCCAAGCCAGGAATTGAACCCAGGTCCCTGGCGCTGTGAGGCAGCAGTGCTAACCACTGTGCCATCATGCCACCCCCATTGTAGGACACTGATTGCAAATAGATAGAGCATATGCTGAGGGTTGGATTTTACGGGGGGCAGGTTACCTGCTACCTGACCTAAATGTCGGTCAGCATTTTGCTGCTTTGCTCCAGCTGCTCTGCATTGATATTAATTACGCTTGGGGCAGCCTTAACTAGTTAAGTATGGAACTCCCCCCATCCCGCCCCCAGGTACAGGAAGTCCCGCCCTGAACCTGCTCAGGCACCACCATTCAGAGGACAACTGCCAAAGTCATTAGGGCCAACACGACAGCAGAGTTAGCAATCAGCCTCCAATGCCGCTGCCAGCATTGATGAGTGGGGAAGAGGGGGGGTGGGGGAGAGTTGGGGCACCGAGATGCATCACTCGCAATTGTAAGTTTAAGGCACTGTGAGCACAGGGTAGGGTTTTCATGGGTGACATTCATTCATTTCATCAGTATGTTTTTGTGTAACTGTGGCATCCATTTTACGTTTTGTTCCTTGACGCATCTCTGGTAAAAATACCAATCGAGATTTTGTTTTAGTCCCCTCTATGTCCTTCATATTTTCCATATGTCCAGGCCTCATCAATGCCTTATGATAGACGGCAGGGGCAGCAGAGTTTGTGACAGAGGTTATGAGCTGACACTTGGGTCATGGCATTGTATTGTCAGAAATGTGTGTGAAGATGGTGGTGTCCTTGCACTGAGATGGAAGGCAAGAATTAGCAACCTGGCTGAAGGAGCATTGAATCATGACCCCCCATTAATGTTCATCACATCTGCCTCCTCATTCTCACCCTATGTGGGCCGGCCTCCTCATCAGATCTATCTGTGGAGTCTTCCTCTGAGGCATGTGGAGCTTCCTTGGTATCCTCACCCTTGAGTAGGACCTCCTTGCCAGTGTCAGATTGTGCAGAGTGCAGCAGGCTGCAATGATAAGCAACATTTGCTCCGGAGGGCATTGCAGGGCACCTGAGAATGGCCCAGGTAGCAGAAATTCAACTTCTGTAGCCCTAGTATCCTCTCAACCACCACATGACTCCTATTGTACCTTCCTTCTGCCTCTGTCCTAGGGTGCCGGAATGGTGTGCTGAGCCATCTTTTCAATGGATACCTTTTGTCACCCAGCAGCCAACCATCCAGCTGAACTGGACCCATGGAAAGCCTTGCCACCTTGGTGGATGCATCATGAAAGTTGTCTTTGTACCTTGAAGAACTGGGTTCTGTGGTCACATACTATCTGCACCTTGATAGCTTGATACCCTTCCTATTCACAAAGAGACATGATGAAGACATGATGGCCACATGAGTGCAGTCTATCGCACTCTAGATGTGGGGGAGCTGCAAAGCCTTTGATTCGTTCAGCCTGGCTGGTTTGGTCTGTCCAGTAATAAATGAATGAATCTGTGGACCCATCTGAATAGAGCTTCAGTTACGAGTTTGACGCAGCTATAGACAGCTGATTGGGACACTGCACACAGATCCCCCACTGACACCCAAAATGATCCAGATGCAGAAACATTGAGGGCTATTGTAACCTTCAAAGTCACTGGCATTGGGCGTCCACCCACACAGTTGGAGGCGATCTCCGGCCCAATCATACAGCACAATAATGTCACAGTGTCCCTGAAGAGGCAGAACTCTTGTGGCACTGAACCTCGGACATGTTGAGTAGCTAGATCGCTGCCTGTACTTTCCGGCAGCAGGATAGTGGTGCCTTCTGCAGTGCCGCCTGCCTTGCTCACCCTGCTAGTTCTGTACTTCCTGTGCCTGTGTGTCTCCTCCTAGCTGTCTCTCCCTGTGATTCCACCTGTGGACACCTGGCCTCCTCTTGTTTTGACCCCTCCCTTCCTCCTCAGATGAGGTGCCCCAGTGGAGTACACAATCCTCGTCTGCTGAAATGCAGGTGACAGTGCCCTGTGCACTGAAGGCTGAAATGGGCAGAAATGTTCTAACAGAGCTGACAAAACAAAAGAGTCCTCAGAACAAGGTTAGCAAAACAGCTACTTCAGAAGACAACAGATGAAAAGCAACACCAAACTCTCACCTGAACTCCTAACGGCTCACACAACCAATTCTCCAGCACCTTGAATAAGAAAAGTGAAAAAGACGGGATGGCCGCCTGCCCGTGTTGCCCATACACTGACCTATAAATTGCATGGGCAATGTAAAATTCCAGTCAATTGCTCTTTTAATTGCCTCATTAATTTAACTTTCTGATTAATTGTCAGCGGGTATGCTGCCAACCCATTTGCATGCCCACTGACGAAATAGCACTTCATATCGCTTAGTATTGTGATGGCATCGGGATGCGCACCCTACGTTCTCTCATGCAATTTCACCTTCTGCCTGAAAATAACGCATTAAATTCTGGCCATGGAGTTCTGCCAGATCTAGAAATAGTTAGTGGTGAACAATTAAACAGTAACCAGAGACAGAGTACGCTGAACTTTCATACCCTCAATGATGGCATAATACAACAAAAGTCAAGGCTGAAATGTTTGCGACCATCTTCAGATAGAAGTACCAAGTGGGTGATCCCTCTTAGCCTCCTCCTGAGTTCCAAACCATCACAGAGACCAATCTTCAGCCAATTAAATTCATTCAGTGCGTCATCGAGAAATGACTGAGTCTACTGGGTACAGCAAAGGCTACAGGCCCTGACAATATCCCACTATAGTGCTGAAGACTTGTGCCTGAAACCAGCTGCTCCTCTTGCTGAGCTGTTCCAGTACAGCTACAACACTGGCATCTACCCAAAAAAATAGAAAATTGCCCAGATAGTCATCGACTTCAGAAAGGGTAATGGAAAGCATGTCTCTGTCTACATCAACAGTGGTGTCCAGATTACCAACAGCCTGTCCTAGTCCCTTTATGCTGACGCTATAGTTAAGAAAGCCCACCAATGCCTTTACTTTCTCAGGAAGCTTAGGAAATTCAACTCTCAGCAATTTTTACAGATGCACCATAGAAAGCATCCTTTCCAGATGTACCATAGCTTGGTATGGCTCCTGCTTTGCCCAAAACCGCAAGAAACTATAAAGAGTTGTGAATGTTGTCCAGTCCATCACACAAACCAGCCGTCCATCCATTGACTCGGTCTACACTTCCCGCTGCCTCGGAAAATCAGCCAGCATAATCAAGGACCCCACCCACCCCAGACATACATTCTTCCACCTTCTTCCGTCTGGAAAAAGATACAGAAACCGGAGGCAGTCTGAGATCATGTACCAATCAATTCGAGAACAGCTTCTTCCCTGCTGCCATCAGACTTTTGAATGGACCAACCTTATATTAAGCTGATCTTTCTCTACACCTTAGATATGACTGCAACGCTATATTCTCCCCCGTCTCCTTTCCTTCTCCCCTATGTACTCTGTATGTTTTGTCTATATAGCACGCAAGAAACAATAGTTTTCACTGTATCCCAATACATGTGACAATAATAAATCAAATCAAATCAAAATCAGGTATGTCCTATCCTCAAAAAACAAAACAAAACCGATTCAACCAATTAGCTCCCACCAGCTCACTCTTATCAGTGAAGTGATGGAAGATGTCACTATCAAGCAGCATTTACACACCAACAACCTGTACATTGATGCTCAGTTTGGGTTCGGCCATCATCACTTGGTTCCTGACCTCATTGCAGATTTTGTCGAAACATGGATAAAAGAGCTGAATTTCAGAGGTGAGGTCAGAGTTACTGTCCTTGACCTCAGGGCAGCATTTGATAGAGTGTGGCATCAAAGAGCCTGGGTAAAGTTAAGTAACTGGGAATCAAATGGAAAACTCTCCACTGGTTGGAGTTATACCTAACACAACGAAAGATGGTTGTGATTGTTGGAGGCCAATCATCTCAGTCCATGGACGTAACCAAGGGAGTTCCTCAGGGTAGTCCTAAGCTTATTGGTCAAAAGCTAATTCATCAGCAACCCTCCCTCCACCTTAAGATCATAAGTGCAGTAAATACTTGTGGATTACACAATGTTCAATTCCATTCACAACTCCTCGAAGACTGAAACAGTTCATGCCCACATGCAGCAAGACCTGGACAACGTTCAGGCTCAGGCTGATTGGTGATAATTAACATTTTTGCCATTCAAGTGCCAGGTAATAACCATCTCCAATAAGAGAAAATGTAATCATCTCCCCTTGACATTCAACGGCATAACCATCATCAAGACTCCACCATCAACACCCTGGGGTTTGCTGTTGACCAAAAATGTAACTGGATTAGCCACATAAATACTTAGGTTACAAGAGCAGGTCAGAGGCTGGGCATTCTGTGGAGAGTAACTCACCTCCTGACTCTCCAAAGAGTGCCCACTAGCCACAAGGCACAAGTCTGGAGTGTGATGGAATACTTTCCACTTGTCTGGATGCGTGGAGCTCCAACAACACTCAGGGAGATTAACATCATCCAGGACAAAGCAGCCCCGCTTGATTGGCATTCCATCCACCATCTTAAATATTCACTCCCTCCACCACCTGCACTCAGTGACAACTATGGACCATCTCCAAAATGCACTGCAGCAATTTGCCATTCCTTCTTCAACAACACCTTCCAAACTCAGGACCTCAACCATCTAGACAAACAAGGGCAACATATGTATGGGAATGCAACCACTTACAAGTTCCCCTCCATGTCACATACCATCCTAACTTTGAATAATATCACTGTTCTTTCGTTGTTGTTGGGTCAAAATCTTATAAGACCATGTGTTACTTCACATCTTATGATGTCATGGGATAGCTTTCTCAGAATGTTCATGCTCCCATTCCATCTATAGTACTGTTACGTGAACTCTGCCGAGGTGTCCACTTCTCAAAAAAAACTCACAAAAGAATATAATTTTACCTGAATAATAAAGCTTGAAATTGTCTTGATTATTTGCTGATTCCGTCACATTCCTGAATTCAGGTGCCCATAAAATATGTGCGGCACAGTGGTTAGCCTCACAGTGCCAAGGATCCGGGTTCAATTCCAGCCTTGGGTCACTGTCTGTGTGGAGTTTGCATGTTCTCCCTGTGTCTGCGTAGGTTTCCTTCGGGTGCTTCAATTTCCTCCCACAATCCAAAGGTGTGCAGGTTAGGTGGATTGCCCATGCTAAAGTGCCCCTCAGTGCCCCAAGATGTTAAGGTTAGGGAGATCCAAAGGGTAAATGTTTGGCATTACAGGGATAGGGTGGGGGGGGGGGGGTTGGGCCTGGGTATGATGCTCTGTCAGAGATTTGATGCAGACTCGATGGCCGAATGGCCTCTTTCTGCACTGCAGGGATTCTATGGGTGGGATTTTCTGGCCTTGCTCGCCCCGAAACTGGAAAATCCCACTCGAGGTCAATGGACCTTTACATGGGCGGCACAGTGGCACAGTGGTCAGCACTGCTGCCTCACAGCGCCAGGGTCCCAGATTCAATTCCGGCCTCAGGTCACTGTGTGTGTGGAGTTTGCACTTTCTCCCCGTGTCTGCCTGGGTTTCCTCCCACAGTCCAAAGATGTGCGGGTTAGGTGGATTGGCCATGCTAAATTGCTCCTTAGTGTCAGGGGGACTAACAGGGTAAATGTGTGGGGCTGTGGGAATAGGACCTGTGTGGGATTGTGGTCGCTACAGATTCAATGGGCCGAATGGCCTCCTTCTGCACTGTAGGGATTCTATGGTCTGCCCCTTGACCTCTTTGATCCCTGTGGCGGGCGGGACGGTAAAATTCACCCCTATGTGCGTAAGCATTTTGCATTGAATATTTCTGAATTTATGGTTTCCGATTGATGCAAAATGTTACATAATGGCTTCACAGGAAATTCAGTGGGGGAGGTTGGGTTCTGCAAAAAGATTCAAACTGAGAATCTTTCAAATTTACAGTTTGTTCAAAACAGATTGAGGAATGCATGCCAGCAGGGCACTCCCTATTGCAAATCAACTGAGCATTGCATTCCACATTCACTTTTATCTTTATCAAGACAATGCAGCATTTAAACCAATGAGTAGACCACAGCTTGTATGTGTTAACACTCAGAGCGAGTGATTCAGGGAGGAAAATGGAAATTTCTCTGGTCATGCAACTGCTAACAGGACCCTCAAGGGTTTGATTTTATACAGTGGTGTGAACATTACATTTTGGCAGTTTTTAACTTATCGCTTCTCAAGGAAAATTGGAAGAAGCAAAATCTATTGTTGCTTAATTCAGGGTCATTTGAATTCAGTACAGTTTAAAAAAAAGAAACAAAAATCTAAACCAAAACTATTGGAGATCTGAAATAAAACCTGAAAATACAAGAGATCGTCAGCATTTGTTAAAACAGAAATAAAAATTAATGTTCTAGGTGTAGAGAGTTTGTTAAATGCCAAACCACCTGTATAATATTTTGGAATTAAGTGCATTGTTGATTCCGTTGGGTTTACCAACAGATGGGCCAATAAGGGCAGCACGGTGGCACAGTAATTAGCACTGCTGCCTCACAGCACCAGAGAGCCGGGTTCAGTCCCAGCCTCGAGTGACTGTCTGTGTGGAGTTTGCGCATCCTCCCTGTGTCTGCATGGGTTTTCTTCGGGTGCTCTGGTTTCCCCCCACAATCCAAAAGACGTGCTGGCTAGGTTGACTGGCTATGCTAAATTGACCCTTAGTGTCCCATGATGTATAGGTTTGGTGGAATAGCCATGGTAAATGTGTGGGGTTGTGGGGATAGGGCGGGGGAAAGGGCCTGGGTAAGATACTCTGTCAGAGGGCCTGGGCCAGATACTCTGTCAGCGGGTCAGTGCAGAATAGATGGGCCAAATGGCCTACTTCTGCACTGTGGGGATTCTATGATTCTATGAATTATCTTTAATAAAATCAGAGACTGTTGTCAATAGGTATTAAGTTAACCAATTCTTCATTTGGTTTAGTGTTTTATTTTAGTGGTATACCAGGGATACAGAACTTCAGTGCACATATCAGTGGTAATGTTGGTTCTGGTGATTTTTGACTGCAGCTGTGACAGGCGTACAGTCCACTTTCTTGTCTGAACAGCCCAGGAGGGGCAAAGAGCCTCACTGAACAATCACAACTGGTTGGAAAACAATATTGGTAAGAGGGCTGGAAAAATAGCCTGCTCAAATTAGGTTAAATTAAAAAATATCACCTAATGCTACCTAATCCTTTTGCAGCTTTTAATATTTAATGTGCGATCAAACTAAATGATTAAAATGGTCATTTTCAGGTACGTTCCTGATACAGCTTCTCTGAGGAACCTTCGGTGTTTTGCAGTAGTCATGTATATGTTACATCATCATATTTCATCTAGTTCTTTCTGAATATTACAATACAGTTTCATATTGTGTATTGATAATTACTGGATAGTAAAATTCAATTGGACTGTAAATTTTATTTTCAAAATTGTAAACAAATAACCACCATTGAAGGCTTGGAAAGTTATTGGCATTACCACAGTAACAGATACATTCTAAGCATGACTGAGCTATGAGGTCAAAATACAACCACATGTCTACATAATCTATTTATTTAGATTATTTCTCAATCTATCATTACTGGCAAATTTCTGATCTTAAAATGTTCAATATCTGACACTGAGAGTAAAAGTTAAAGTCGCTATAGTTCCAGATGACCTTAGGCTGCTCTTCCCTTTGAGGGGGAGAGCTGACTGGTGGTGATATAACCTGAGGGTCACCACAGCTGAGGCAAGGGGCAAGATTGAGAAGGGATAGCCTTTGTGAATAACTGAGTTACCAACTGAGCTAGCTTTAATTAGATAGAATAGATAGAATCGATAGAAATTCTAATGGCATAATGCCAACTGAGCTAACCAAACTAAATGAAGGAATGGCACACAAGCAAAGAGATTGCAAGGAAGTGGGAGAATGTTGCTGATCTTTGTTGCTCTAGCTAGGTCACTAAGTTTCTTCCTGCACAGCCAAGATTGGTGTAGTATCCATGTAGTGCGAATTTAAAGAAGTGGCAATTATTGTCACAGTCAGCTCCCCCCACAAAGTATGTAGCACATCATGGTCAAGTCTTCCAGTCCCAGCCCTATTCCAGACAAAACTCTATCTTCATCTGGAGGACATACAGGACAATCCTGAAGTTCTCTACTTGTTATTTTGCCTTCCTGTTCCCCAGGTTGCCTGTTCCCTCCATTGGCCTGTGAAGTAGCAGTAGCGTATTTTATCATCTGGGCACTGCACCAGGACATAGTCCTCTATTTTCAGCACACACTCCATCCCCTACCCCACTCTCCGTCCAGATATTTTCAGGTCCACAGTCTTTGTGGCCTCTTTGGGGCATAACTAGCACCAGTATTCCAATATTTCATCCCTCCTGCAGTATGTTATGCCTGAGCCATTTCCGAATTACTTACACAGCCTTCATAGCTCCAACTATTTAAATTAACTCATGGTTGCCTGAATGTGGGCTGAAGTTCCTGCCAGCTTTAATTCTAATGGCATAATGACAGTATAGACATGGGGCCCCATATTTCTGTACACTGGCCTTCTGCATTGCCTATTTATGTGTACTGTGTTTTGTATTTGCTTTCCAAACTTAGTACAGATTGTTATAATTCAGGTCAGAAACACCAGTGTTTATGAAGTCCACCTGGATCATAAGTTTTGCAATTTGAATTTGGCTAGCGTAAGCGTAAGATGTTTCACTTCAGGTATGATCCAAATGACTCACTAGGGAGCTTTTATCAAACAAAGTTTATTTAAGAATGCAGTTAATATCCAGCATAACTTTTACCAATTACAAACAAGAAAAAAACAACCATGATGTTGTACAGACCTTAACAACTATATGAAATGTTCCAACCTAACAAGCCTCCTTAAAACATACCCCTGCCACAGGTTTAGCACAGAAAATATAAATGCTCACGTGATGCTAGAACTTAGTCCTTTGGTTGGAAGATTGAAACTCTGATTTCCCAGCCTTGTAACTTCCAGGAGCCCTCCAGGTAGAAATAATGCCATTGCTAGCTTCTAGCTTTCAGCCAGCGAACCACTGCATGAGACAGAATTCTCACTCCAGGAAGGCAAGAAGACCGGCTTCCAGCTAGCCAGCTGAATCTATAATACCAAGGAGAGAGAAACACAGAAACATTGCTTTTCAGTCTGATGTCCGAACACCTTCTAAACTAAAAAAGCACCAGCAAAACTGAAAATGAAAGTTCATAAGTTCATAAGATATAGGTGTAGAATTAGGCTATTCGGCCCATCAAGTCTGCGCCTCCATTCGATCATGGCTGATATGCTCCTCATCCCCATTTTTCTGCCTTCTCCCCATAACCCTTCAACCCATTACAAATTAAAAATCTGTCTAACTCCTCCTAAAATTTACTCACTGTCCCAGCACCCACCGCACTTTGAAAAGAACTCCTGTCATCTGACCTGTCAGTCACTCTTCCCCTAACAATGCAAAATCCTGGACACTGTATGAAGCCAGAGTAAAAATAAACAAAACACCATTTGAACTATTGAAGTGGCAATAAAAGAACTTCTAAGCAGACAGCTCAGCAACAATGCAAAGAACCAAAGCTGCTTATAACTGCAGAGAACATGATTTTAAAAATACATTTCTTAAAGGCACACTAGCGTCAAAAGATGTACTTTCATTTTCGAACTCTGGGTTTCAAACTATCTTTATACAAGCTTGTTTAAAAATGTTACATTTAATTTTGCTAATATGGGCAAGGCAGAAACAGCACTAAGATTGGAAAAGGGACTGAACTGATATGTGGGCATGAAGTTGTGCAGTAATTGCACATTTTTTCACTTTAAAGAAAATGGGAGAGGGTAGTAATTGAGTAGGATAAAGGGCTTAGGGTGGGCTTTTGAGGATAAGTATTGAAGGGCAGAGGGACTGAGATGAGGGAACAGTTGATAATTTATTGAGCTTTGGACCGAGGAGATAGTGGACTGGTGAGAAATTATGTGAGGATGGAAAAGCTGGACACAGGTGAGGGTCTCATTGAGGAGGTGGGCATGATGAGGGGGATGACAGTTGTGGAATAGACTGACTGTATTGGTGCTCCTTTACTGTCACTCGATCAAAATCCTGGAACTCCCTTCCTGAAAGAACTGTGGGTGCAGCTACCTCCAGCACATAGAGTTAGCAGTTCAAGAAGGTATCTCACTATCAGCTTCTAGTGGTTAATTAGGGATCAGTAACAAATGCTAGTAATGTTGATATCTCAAGAACAAATTTTGAGAATAGCCAATGCAATCTGGTTGGTCTTGATCTTCAGAGCTGTTGTATTGTGCTGCATATCCACTTAGAAAATAAAATCATCTACTTCATAACCATCTGATAGCGGGTTATAAATGACCTGGTTAGGTGCTAAATTCTCTCTCAGTGTACCTGAACAGGCGCTGGAGTATGGCAACTGGGGCATTTTCACAGTAACTTCATTGCAGTGTTAATGTAAGCCTACTTGTGACACTAATAAATAAACTTTAAACTTAAATTTTAAACCTTTTTTTAAAAAGAGTAATCCAGTTATTGACAATTGTACTTGAACTGTATGCAACACTGTTCCTAACAATTTCAAATCTTAGCATCATCACCAATCCCTTCACTCTCCCAAGTGACAACACCCCTTTAAATGTTCAAACAAAAAGGAATGCTTTCCTCTCTGAGTCAGCAGAGGTTGAATAACCTTTTTTACTGTTCAGCTATGAAGGCCACAGCTCGCTGCCTCCTACGTGCACCAGTTCCGATAAATCCAGGGCAGTGATAGCTGAGGAGTAAGCAAACAATGATAGTTGATTTATAGGTATGCAATAAATAGGTGGTCTGTTCCTGCTCTGGCCCCTTCAGCTATTTCCCACAGCCAGTTTTGTGTTGGCGGTAGCATATGTTTTGTGTCTGTTTATGTTACCCAACACCAGTGAGATAGTATGTGTACAAGTAGGACTTTGAAAGAGGTATGTGCGCACCAGAATAATCTTGAGAGTTGGCCTGATCAGATTTCAACTCATTCTTATTACTGCACTGCTGAACAAACTTAATTAACAAACTTTAAAAAAACAGCAAAACCAAGCTGCCTTACGCGAGCTTTTTTTTTTCAGTTAATCTTCAAGTGGGGATCAGTAAAATTAAGTACAAAAATGACAAACATGGAGAAAGAATGAGGCAGGCAGCCGTTTCAGGCTAGCCAAGTTAGGGATTGAAGTCCAGACCTCCATTTAATATTCAGCAAACTATTGAATAAAACTGCTCCAGGGTTAAATAATAGCCAGTGTGGGATTTAATTAACTCAAGACTCTGGCACATTGTTGCCTTATGCCCTTATTCCTGATTTCATCTCTCTCCCCAACTGCTTTCAGAGTGAATATGCTGCTTTCCAATATTGGTGTCATATTTGACCATGAGCTGAGGTTCAAATGCCACATCTTATCCATTCCACTGCCTTTTCAACCTCTGTAATGTTTCCTGCCTCTAACCTCACGTTTGCCTCAATGACCAATGAAGCTTTCATCCATGGCTTTGTAACTGCCAGGCCCCACTTCTTCAGGATTCTCCTCACAGGTGCACCAAGTTGCATAGACACCATCTTGTTCAAAACTCCATTGCCCACATCCATATCATACTGACTCCTGATCATCAATCAAATCTGTCCTGTTGCCTTCTACCCCAATGTCCACATCTGCATCCTCTATTCATCCATTCAACTTTGTTCTACAATACCTCTTCTCCATCAGGGACATTGCTTTTAACCATCATGTTTCTGCTCTCTGATATTTCTTTCCAAAACCACTTAATCTTGCTGCATCCATTCTCTACCTTCAAAGGTGTCTCTTCAAGGACACCTTTGGCCATACAGTTATTTCTTCTAGCTCCATTTTGGTGTTGACTCCTCCACCTGACACCTATGTCTTTATGATTGGTACAATTGAGTGGCTTATCAGGCCACTTCAGAGGGCTGTTAAGAGTTAACCATGTTGCTGTGGCTCTGGAGTGACATGTAGGTCAGACCAGGTAAGGACAGCAGATCTCCTTCCCCAAAGGACATTAGTGAATCAGATGGGTTTTTATAACAATCTAATACTTTTATGGTCACTGCTTCTGGGAATAGCTTTTAATTCTGGATACATTAATTAATTCCCACCTAAGTGATAGTAAGGGCGGGTCACTCTACATATAGAAAAATGATGCAGCACACCACAACTAAACTGGAAACCGGTCAGGGGAGTGCTGCAGAGTCTTTCCAGAATAGTGCTGACAGTGGAATTTCATGTGAGTAATGATTTGCTCAATGAGCCTCAATAATATTTCTGGCGGCGACCCAGTTTAAAACATTTTGGCAGTTCGATGGGCTGAGTAGCCTCCTTCGGCACTGTAGCGATTCGATGATTCTATGAATGTATTTTAAGAATCCTCTATTCTGTTTACACTTATTTTAACCCAGTTAGTATTAGAGTCAGGTAGGGCTTATCTGATTCAATCGCCTGCTAAAACTCACCTTCTCGGATTACACATTAAAAATGATAGCACGATAACTGAAGGCTGGCCATGCTGGTGGAAGTGTAGCTTTGTGTTAGTTGTTGCCTTCAAAACAGAATGGTAACTGGAAAAAAAAGTCCCCGCTCAATCTAATTGAAAACACTTCAAAAACTTTCCTGGATTCAATTCAAAATACGTTGGATTGTTTAAGATTCTTTTAGTTACATAGAATCCGACAAACATTTTGAACGCAACTAAAATTCTGAACTGCATGGGAGTGCACTCACGATGGACAAGTAAGAGCCTGCACTCATGGAGAGCCAAGAACAACTGTAACCTTGTACCGTGCCTTAGGTAAAGGTGTGGTTTGAGAAACTCTGTCGGGCCCTCCATAGAATATTAAAATCACTTCATGCCTCTAATATGCAAACAGACTGATTTTACCACATCACAGCAGGGGAATGGCCAGTATAAGATCACAATCAAACTAATAATGTCAGTGACTCATCTTTGCAAGGTCTGGTCTGTATCATTTTTCTAGGTCCTTAAGAAGCGGCAGCTTTGAAACTGTCAGTAAAGTGGGCAAACATGTTTAACCTTTGTGCAAAAGTAAGGGAGGAAAAATGGAGTTCCAACAATGACTGCTCACTTTTGGGGGATCAGGATTGAAACCATCTTAGAGCTGATGGGGTTATCATCATAAGTAAAAAAAATAGGGGGTGGTACGGTGGCACAGTGGTTAGTACTGCTGCCTCACAGCACCAGGAACCTGGGTTCGATTCCTGACTTGGGTGACTGTCTGTGTTGAGTTTGCACATTCTCCCCGTGTCTGTGTGGGTTTCCTCTGGGTGCTCCGGTTTCCTCTCACAGTTCGAAAGATGAGCTGGTTGGGTACATTGACCATGCTAAATTCACTCTCAATTTATCCGAACAGGTGCTGAAGTGTGGTGACTCGGGGATTTTCACAGTAACTTAATTGCAGTGTTAATGTAAGCCTACTTGTGACTAATAAATAAACTTTAACCTTTAAGTACTCAGCCAGTCAGGTAACATCTGCGGACAGAGAAACAGAGTTAATGGTTGGGATTTTCCGGTCCTGCCAGCAATGGGCAAAGTTACGGGTGGGGTGGGAAAATTTGGAGAGTTGTCAGAAATCATTTGGCCGCTCCCCAAATTTTCCCTTCAAGTCTGGGATGATGCCTGCCAATGAGGAGACTGTAAAATCTTGCTGAATGTTTCAGGAAATGTTAAGAGATGTGGCAGATTTTAAGATGTGGAGATGCCGGCGTTGGACTGGGGTAAGCACAGTAAGAAGTCTCACAACACCAGGTTAAAGTCCACCAGGTTTATTTGGTAGCAAATACCATAAGCTTTCAGAGCGCTGCTCCTTCGTCAGATGGAGTGAAAATCTGTTCTCCAACAGTGCACAGAGACACAGAAATCAAGTTACAGAATACTAATTAGAATGCAAATCTCTACAGCCAGCCAGGTCTTAAAGGTACAGATAATGTGGGTGGAGGGAACATTAAACACAGGTTAAAGAGATGTGTATTGTCTCCAGACAGAACAGCTAGTAAGATTCTGCAAGATCAGGGGGAAAGCTGTGGGGGTTACTGATAATGTGACATAAATCCAACATCCCGGTTTAGGCCGTCCTCATGTGTGCGGAACTTGGCTATCAGTTTCTGCTCAGCCACTCTGCGTTATCGTGTGTCGTGAAGGCCGCCTTGGAGAACTCTGGGGAGCGTGGACAATGGTTCTGAAGGAGTAGACAAGGTTTGTCCAGCTCGTCAAGCCTCCTAGTTGTAGATTGCAGCAATGAGGGCCCCCCTGGTGCTCCTGGCATGTTGGGCCCTTACCGCTGCCTGTCCTCCATCCGCCGGCTTCTTTTCAGGCTTATCCTCCCCTCCTTCCTGGTCTGCCTCCTCCTCAGAGGAATCCGCCCGGTCCTCCTCCTGCAGAATGTTGCCCCACTGCTGCACCAGGTTGTGGAGGGCACAGCAGACCACCGTGATGTGGGAGATCCTCTGGGGGATGTACTGCAGAGCACCACCAGAATGGTCCAGGCAAAGGAACTGCATCTTCTGCATACCAATGCACTGCTCAATGATGGATCAGGTGGCAGAATTGGCCTCATTGTAGCTGGTCTTCACCTCAATCTCAGGCCTCCACACTGGCATCATCCGCCATGACCTCAGCCATGACCTCAGAGGGTAGCCCTTGTCCCCCACGAGCCGTCCCGGCAGCCTGGGGTAGTCCTCCACGACCCCGGAGATATCCGATTGCCCCAGGATGAAGCTGTAATGCCAGTTTCCCGGATAGCGTGCACAAATGTGCATGATGTTGAGCTGGTGGTTGCACGCAGTTTGGACATTCAGGGAGTGGGATCCCTTCTGGTTGATGAAGGGCACTCGCTGCAGCCATGGGACTCACAAAATAGCATGCATGTCATCTATAGCTCCTTGAACCCAACGCATACCAGCAAAGCCTGCAGCCCGAGCATCTTGTTGTGCCTGGTCCAGGTCAAAATTGATATAGTGGGATGCCAGGGCATACAGTGGATCCATGACCTCCTGGATGCACGTGTGGGCTGGCGACTGGTAGATGCCGCACAAGTCCTAGCTTGAGCCCTGGAATGATCTGGTGGCAAAAAAGGTTCAAGGCTGCCATGACCTTCTCGGCCACTGGGAGTGGGTGTCCTCCTTCTCCACGAGGTGCCAGGTCATGCCAGATGAGTATGTACCCCCAGTGCAGTTGCATGGTCGCTGGCGTGAGGCACGATGCTACCTCTCCAGATGGTCAGCCCCCAAATTTAAACACTTGACAATGAAGGACCCAATGGGTCTGTACTCGTTGGAGTTTAGAAGGTTGAGGGGGGATCTTATTGAAACTTACAGGATACTGCGAGACCTGGATAGAGTGGACGTGGAGAGGATGTTTCCACTAGTTGGAAAAACTAGAACCAGAGGGCACAACCTCAGGCTAAAGGGACGATTTTTTAAAACAGAGATGAGGAGGAATTTCTTCAGCCAGAGAGTGGTGAATCTGTGGAACTCTTTGCCGCAGAAGGCTGTGGGGGCCAGGTCATTGAGTGTCTTTAAGGCAGAGATAGATGGGTTCTTGATTAATAAGGGGATCGGGGTTATGGGGAAAAGGCAGGAGAATGGGGATGAGAAAAATAGCAGCCGTGATTGAATGGCGGAGCAGACTCAATGGGCCGAATGGCCTAATTCTGCTTCTATATCTTATGGTCTTATGATCCTGTGAATTCTGACCCTCACTGTAACTTGGAAACTGGACCAGCTGAGAGTGGTGAAGATTAGATAATGATGGCCAATTGCTTGGACGAGTATAATTCACTGGATTGTGAGAGGGCACCAGTACTTTCAGAGGGAGAATAGGGCCAGACCAACATGCACAAACATGATAGCCAGGACTGCACGTCTCACGATCTTACTGCTGTCATGCTATCATATTCAATGCACTTGGAAGTCAGTGCATGAACTGTGACTTATAGCCTGGAGGGGAGTCAGATGTTAACCCCTCCCAACCCCAGGATGTTTGTCTCTCTCTGAGCAACATACAGCCAGCCCCTTGGGCTAGCACGTTCCAGTGGTAGGAGTCTCTCTCACCCAGGTAAGGACCACTGATACCCCTGGCCATTGACAGCAGATTGGGTTGAGCTCTGTGCTGCTCACGTAGAGGATAAGTGTGGCTCTTGCAGTATAATTTCAGAGTGCACCATCTGGACGTATGGTGAAAACTAGCTTCCAGGAAAGGCATGCAATTCAGACAGAAGATCGAAAAAAAACCCTCTAACTTCTATGCAATTAGATATTACGGTGTTCATTGTAGGAAACACTTCAGAGTTTATGCAGTGTGAAGAACTGTGTTAATATCTGACAAGCTCCCTTGATTGAGGCAACAGTTGCCAGACCTGGTGCTTGTAACTGTTAGTGGGATCTGGGATGGAATGTCAAAAATAAACCTTTCAAGAAGACAGAGAGCAGAGCAACCAGTGCAACTTCAGTGGGCTTTGCAATTGACCTCATATCAAATCCCTTAAAGATCTTTCAGCAGGCACAAGCCCCAACCCAGCGGTGACCTCGACCTGAGGACCTCCAGCCCAGACTGAGCCCAAGCCCTGCACCCTTGAAGGCTCCCATGTCACCCTGCACCCTGCAGGGGTAGCAGCTGACTTGCCCTTTTGCACCCTGGAGGTTAGTGCTGTGTGGTACTCACCTCCTCACTCACCCTCGCTATCTGGTCCACACTTTAAGGGACCAGTAGTGATTTGTGCCCATGTGACTTCCTGCTTGGGGTGGGGGGGGTGGGGCAGGTGGGAACATCCTGGGAGATGGTCTCATGCCAAACTCGATAATGAGATTGAAACCAAGTCAATCTCATGCTAATCATTCTTGCGCCCTTTCTGGGCACGATCCAGTTTGCACCAGCAAAAAGGGACTGGGATGTTTGCAAACAAACAGTTTGGGGCCAACTCTGTCTTTGGACCCTCTCGCAATTTTTCCGGTTTAACACAATCTGCGCCAGGCACAATGTGGTCGGAAAATCGTGGCCAATGTTTAAATCTCCAACCAAACCATCATCAGGTGTAGTTGTAATTACAAGTGCATGTTTTTAGTAACTTTGCATATGATGCGCGATTAATCCACTCGGGAGGCTAGATCGTACCCGGGAATAAAGGCTTTTATTCGCAACAAGAATAGAGCATACTGCTTAACAATACAATCCCAGACTAAAGGGCCACTAGGAAGTGCAGTGACCTTTATACTCCTATAGGAAGGCGGAGCCAAATGGAGTGTACCACAGAACAATGCTAACAGGTGGAACACCCCAACCCTAACCCCAAAAGTAACAAGAGTAACATATGTACAAGTACCCATAGTGATAACCATCTATGGTTCACCACAGCATATATGCTAAATAAAGCCATTGTACTTGACATCAATGTTCAAGAACCTTATTAGAAAACTATGCTAATAGCTTGTTGCACATTTAACTCACTTAGGAATAAAAGATAGTTACAGTCTTGCATGTAATGCCATTATTGATCCTTCCTTTTAGCCTCTTTTATATTGATGTTCAAAACAGCTTAATTGAAACTTGATATATTTGCTTCCATATATTGACCTATTTTCTTAACCGTGTGAGATTTTGAGCTGCATCCTACTGAACACACTCGTGTTGCCATTCTTACTTTTGTCATTAAATTTGATTGTGTTGTGAGTGTGACTTCTCATAAATCGAGTCTGACTACTGTGCACTTGGGTGACAATGTCAGCTAGTTTTTTTGAGGTACTAAATCCTACGAGAGATATGCGTAGCATCGAATACTAGGTGTTTGTGACATGCTGCAAAAATCCATCACAACTGTCAACATGTTCCAACAATATAACCTACTGTCATCTGACAGCTAGAATGTGCGAGTAAATGCCCCTTTTCTCAACAAATCTTTTATACCTATCTAAATATTTTAAACAATATTTGGGCTCAATGTTGAATTTATGACTGCATTCAATGTCAATGACATTATGTGCCATTGTGAGCATTTCCCATTGCAGAGTTGGAACTTGAAAATTCTATTGAGTGGGGGAGATGATTAATTTGAAGAAAACATGAATTGTGTTAAAGATGAGGTGTGCCTGATATGATTTACTGGTACAAGTACTGACTCCTTCTCATGAAATAAAGTTAACAGTTGTAGAATCAACTGCTATTAATAAATGATGTTTAATCCCTAATTTAAAAACAAACTATGAATTATTTATCACATAGACGCTACTTTATACAGACAATATATTTCAAACTTGTGACTGAGGAATTGTCAATCTATTGACACAATAAGTTGAAGTGTTTTCCGTAACATTGTGCGATAGCCACTTCACAGCTTTTCCACTTTTTTGTGCCTTACATTGCTAAAGGGAATTTTTCAATGAATTCAGTGAAATTTACATTATTTCTAGGATTATTGTGATTGCATAGTGCTTGCAGATATGTATATTGTGGATTATACATAGATCTGTACTTGTTAATAACATTACACGTTGAAAGTTGATGGTACTGATGCTATGGAGGAGCTTAGTTCCAGCAGTTAAGATGAATCAAGTCGCTGGTTATATGGAATAGAAATTTTGTCAAACAACTTAGTAGTGTATGTTTGCTCTCCTATCAATTTGCACCAGCCCCACAAAGTGATGGTTAGCCTTTAGCATGCTTTAGTGCAGGGGGCAAAAAGGAAAACTTGCATTTATGTATCACATCGCAAAGACACATTCCAAAGGGTTTTACATACAGTGGATTACTTTGAAGTGTATTCTCTGTTGTTGTATGGGTGAATGCAGCAGTCATTTTGCATGCAACAGAAGAAAACCCTAAACATTGCTGAACCTTGAAGCAACATGGCCTTTACAGAAAAATGTTGGTCAACATAAAATGTCAATATAACAACATAAAACAAGACAGGGTGGAACGGTGGCACAGTGGTTAGCACTGCTGCCTCACAGTGTCAGGAACCTGTGTTCGATTCCCGGCTTGGGCCTCTGTCTGTGTGGAGTCTGCACGTTCTTCCTGTGTCTGCATGTGTTTCCTCCGGGTGCTCCGGTTTCCTCCCACAGTTCAAAAGAGGTGCATTGGCCATGCTAAGTTCTCCTTCAGTGTACCCAAATAGGTGCCGGAGTGTGGCGACTAGGGGATTTTTGCAGTGTTAATGTAAGCCTACATGTGACTAATAAATAAACTTTACTTTCAATAGATCAATGCACTACGGAAACGTCATTGTATTGTTACAAAACAATGTTCTGTGTAGTGAAATATCTCATAGGCAGGGGCTGTCTGTTGAAACAATCCTCACTACATCCATGGTGGTGTGTTAAGGTACGCTCAGTAAGTCCAAGCTGCTGTGGCAACATGCATTTGCACATGCATGTTCTGGTCTGGAGCAATGGATGGCAATGGTAGAGGCTTCAACATTCTTTCCATCACATAACCTGGACTCTCTCCCATTCTTACTGTCATATGTTGGAAGGATTTGGTAACACTCAACCTGTTTGGCCACATTATGAATGTACCTTCCTTGGCCATCAAGTCCTGGGGTGAGACTCAAACCTCTGTGGAGCTTCTGGCTCAGGGGTAAGGACATTACCCACTGCACCACAACCCACCCCCCCAACAAAACTGTATAGCGCAATCAATATCATAAAATGCTCCTTGGTGCTTTACACATGAAGACAAATAGAACTGTGGGAGAATTGAGCAAAAGATTGTTTTGTTTTGTAGAATAAAAAGCAAAGAAAAATGCCCAAGTAAAGAGGTTAAAGGAGGGCATTTCAGAAGATAGAGCATAGAATGTTGAAAGCTTTGCCAACAAGGTAGGAATGCTAGTAGGAGTTGTCAAGGGAAGATGCACCGCAGATTAGAATTGAACTAAAGAATAATGCAAAAGTAATGTGGCACAAAGAAGTGACGGAATATGGGGGATAGTCGCACCGTAGTTACTGTACTAGTTAACCAGAGGCTTTGACTAATGATCTCATGACTTGCATTAAAATCCCACCAGCTGGATTCATGACCAGGGGTAATGGTGACCATGAAACAACAGGATTGTTGTAAAAACCCACTTGGTTCACACATGTACTTTAGGGAAGGAAATCGGCCATATTTACCTGGTTTGGCCTACATGTGACTCCAGACATAGCAATTGGTTGATTCTTAAATGCTTCTGAAATGACCTAACTAGCCACTCCATTATATTCAAGAAAGGCAGCTCACCATCACGTTCTCATGAGCAACTAAGGATGGACAATAAATGCTGACTTTGCCAAGGCCACACGTAACTCATTAATTCATAAAGGATGTAGAAAAGGACTAAGATTTTGAATTTGTCACATTGCGAGATAGGGAATTAATTGAGATAAGAAAAGATGGGCAGTGGAAACTAAAATGGGATAAGACATAGGCATGATGTGGAAATGCCGGCGATGCACTGGGGTAAACACAGTAAGAAGTCTCACAACACCACGTTAAAGTCCAACTATCTCT
Organism: Mustelus asterias; assembly: GCF_964213995.1. Taxonomy (NCBI): domain Eukaryota; kingdom Metazoa; phylum Chordata; class Chondrichthyes; order Carcharhiniformes; family Triakidae; genus Mustelus; species Mustelus asterias. Next base: position 128,437,152 of record NC_135807.1, read on the forward strand.
CTGTTGACTGTTCCGGTTCATTGGCTGTCTCATTGTGTTCGCTGTAAGATATAGGCAGCAGAGTTTCATACAAGTTAATGCTTGAGGAGAGCAGTCAAAGTCCTGAGTCATGGGTGAACGGGTTCCCGTTTTGATTGAGTTAACACAACTGTGTAGGGCAACAATGCTGCTGAGTTAGAATTAGCATTCTTAATGATGGATGTATGGGACTTGAAAGAATCAGCTCCAGACACTAAGGTTGCTCATGGTTTATTCAGGTTGAGTGAGCAGCCAGGAAAATTGTGGAGTAGAGACAACACTACAACCGTAACTACGTTTCAGTAACACTTCATTGTGTGTAAAGTGCTTTGGGGCATCCTGGGGTCATGAAAGGTGCAAATGAAATGCATCCACTTTCTTTGTTAGCATCAGAGTATTCACCTTCACCACAACAAGATGAACACACAATGTTAGGGTACAGCTGGCATTTAGCATAAACATTAGGTACATTGGGGAGACCATGCAGACGCTACAACAACGGATGAATGAACACCGCTCGACAATCACCAGGCAAGACTGTTCTCTTCCTGTTGGGGAGCACTTCAGCGGTCACGGGCATTCAGCCTCTGATCTTCGGGTAAGCGTTCTCCAAGGCGGCCTTCACGACATACAACAGCGCAGAGTCGCTGAGCAGAGACTGATAGCCAAGTTCTGCACACATGATGATGGCCTCAACCGGGATCTTGGGTTCATGTCACACTATCTGTAACCCCCACGACTTGCCTGGACTTTCAAAATCTCACTAACTGTCCTGTCTGGAGACAATACACATTTCTTTAACCTGTGCTTAACGCTCTCTCCACTCACATTGTCTGTACCTTTAAGACTTGATTACCTGTAAAGACTCGCATTCCAACCATTATTTTGTGAATTGAGTTTGTGTCTTTATATGCCCTGTTTGTGAACAGAATTCCCACTCACCTGACGAAGGGGCAGCGAGCGCTCCGAGAGCTAGTGGCGTTTGCTACCAAATAAACCTGTTGGACTTTAACCTGGTGTTGTGAGACTTCTTACTGTGTTTAGCATAAACTGCAGTCACTGGAACAATACCACAATAGTGCACGTACAGCTATATGTTTCAAGACAGAAAATACCAAGACCACATAACACTTTCTTTAAAGTGCTTAAGTTTAATTATAATCACTTTTGCTGGCAAATGTTTATCTTTCAAATCTACTTGTGAAGTACTCACTCGGTGATAATTTACACTGTTTAAATTTTGTGATCACAAAAATTGTTGCCATCCACACCCAGTGATAATGAATTGTGTATTTACAGTTCCTACCTTTCCACTCACAAGTCTCACTATATTTCATTGACAGCCATGGATGGCTCAGTGACTAGCACACTTGTCCTTAAATCAGAAGGTTCCAGGGTTGACTCTCACTTGAGCAAAAAGACAAGACTGATAGCTCAGTCCAGTGCAGTACTGAGAGGGTGTGGCACTGCCAGCGGATCTGTCTTTCAGACTAGACATCAAGCTGAGGCCCAGCCTGTCTTCCCAGATGGATGGAACAAATCTCATATTGCCCTGCTTTTCAGGGGAGTGATCCCCACTGCCCTAGTCAATATTTATTCCTCAATCAACATCACAAAAATTGACTATCGGGTCATTATCATGTTGCTGTTTGTGGGAGCTTGCTGTGCACGTAATTGGCTGCCCTATTTCCTACATTGCAACAATGGTTTCACCTCAAAGGTACTTCATTGGCTGTAAAACATTTTGAAATGTCCACTGGTCATGAAAGGTGCTATATAAATGCAAGTCTTTTCTTTGATTGGCACAAAAACAGGTTGTCTTTGAATAAAAGGTTTACATTGGAATATTTCCTTTTCTGGAAATGTCTATTAATTTGTTTTTGTTTGGACTTTTTCTTTGTATGTGGACTACTTTTACACTGAAGTTAATGATCTAAAATTTCTCAAATCAAAGATACTTTCTGTTCCTGTTTCTTTTTTCTCTCTGACTGCACTCTTTCTTACACTCTCCTCACTTCTTTCTGCACCAGATTTCATGCTGAATTCACCATTCTTGCCAGTCATTCTTGTGTTTATTCCCAAATTCTTAAGGAGATATTTTGCCCTGTTCAAATGGGTCTCAGTCACTCTGCTTCTGGTTATCAACTTCCTCTTTCAGCAACTTTGTGGGCAATAATGTATTAAGCTGGAGGGTTAAGGCTATATCTAGGTACTGACAGTGACACCATTATTTGCCTTGCGGCAGCAAAATCTGGTCCAAAAAATCTGGGGCGGCACGGTAGCACAGTGGTTAGCACTGCTGCTTCACAGCTCCAGGGTCCCGGGTTCGATTCCCGGCTTGGGTCACTGTCTGTGTGGAGTTTGCACATTCTCCTCGTTGTCTGCGTGGGTTTCCTCCGGGTGCTCCGGTTTCCTCCCACAGTCCAAAGATGTGCGGGTTAGGTTGATTGGCCAGGTTAAAAAAAAAAAAAATTGCCCCTTAGAGTCCTGGGATGTGTAGGTTAGAGGGATTAGTGGGTAAGGTATGTGGGGGTGGGGCCTGGGTGGGATTGTGGTCGGTGCAGACTCGATGGGCCGAATGGCCTCCTTCTGCACTGTAGGGTTTCTATGATTTCTATGATTTCAAAGCAAATTCAAACACTGAGCAATCATCAAACTACTTATTTACTTAAAATGAGAAGTATGATTCAAATTGATGTATTATCTTTGGCCCCTCCCATTTCTCAGCTATATGCTGTCCCTTGACAATATCATTCATAAATACAACTCCACTGATGACACTGAGCTTTTACCTTACTGCCATATATCATGGGCCCTCCACTGTATCTGATTTGTAACAAGATTTGACCAACATCTAGTCCTGAATGAGCAGCAATTTCCTCCGACTAAATAATGAGGAGATAGAATCCCATTTAGCCCATTGAGTCTGCACCAATTCTCCAACAGAGCATCCCACCCAGACCCTAAACCCACAACCCCAAATATTTATCCCACTCATCCCCCAAACCTACACATCTTGGGACACTAAGGAGCAATTTAGCATGGCCAATCAACCTAACCTGCATATTTGGAGTGTGGGAGGAAACCGGAGCACGCAAAGGAAACCCATGCAGACATGGGGAGAATGTGCAAACTTCACACAGACAGTCACCCAAGGACAGAATTGAACCCGGGGTCCCTGGCGCTGTGAGGGAGCAGTGCTAACCACTGTGCCACCATGACACCCAATTCAAGCCATTGTTCTCAATCTCTGTCACAACTCTAGCCATCAACTCCATCCCTCTCCCTGGTCAATGTCTGAGGCTAAACCAGGCCATCTGTAATCTCTACATGCTATTTGACCATGAGGTCAACTTCCAACCACATATCTACTGAACCAACATGATCTCCTACTTCCTGCTCCTTAACTTTGCCTGTATTCATCCAGAATCAGGGCGGGCGAGGTTCCCGCAACATACATTTCCGTTGGCCTCGGACGGGATGTTACGATCTCACCCAAGCGAGGTGGTAAAATCCCGCCCATTAACTTTGCTGATCTAAACGCAAGTTGTTGCTGTTGAAATGCAAACATACAAAAAAGCCCAGAAAAAGAACAAACCATCCATTCATGTTTTTTAACAGGTTGGAAATAAAGATCTATTTGCATTAATTTTGGGTTGTGATGATTAGCAAAAGGTTAAGTCCCATGTCAGCTGAGATTATGTTAATTAAGACAGATTCAAATTACAGAAATTTAAAAACACACATAAATTGATGAGTTATAGGTCGCGATTCTCCCATCCCAACCCGCAACGTTTCTGGCGGCTCGCGGTGGGAGATGTGCATCACCGGCCTTGTACTGGGATTTGCGCGTGTGCCGGGAACTCATGCGCATCTCCCAGAGCCGGCGAACAGTCGCCGGTCAGACCACGCTGGAAACCAGCAGGAAGGCAGGTAAGTAATTTGAAGCTTTTTTAAATGGATTTTAAATATGTTTTAAATCTAATTATTGGGACCTTTTGGGTCCCGATTGAATCTTCCACCCCGCCAGGAGTACTTCATTCCGGCAGGGTTTAGACTAGCTCCCAATGTTCGGGGAACTAGCAGGAGACCCCGCCGGATTGAAGGGGGGCAATTGGAGCCCAGGGGGTCGGGCAGTGTGGGGCTGGTGCCCTCTGGGCATGGGCACCCTGGCAGTGCCAGCCATGCACCCTGGCTGCCAAAAGGACAAAGTGCCCATGCCCAGGGGGCACCTTGGCACTGCCCATTGGGCATCGGGCAGTGCCAAAGGAGCGGGGCCTATTGCGGGCAGGGCCTAGGGGTGATTGGTGGGGGTGGGGGGTCCCGCTGCCACTCTGCATGGCGATTGGTCTGGGATGGAGGGCAGCGATTGGGGTGGGCTGGGGGGGATGATCTGCTGGGGGGGGCCTGCCTCCAGGGGTGAGGGGGGGGTCAGCAGGGAGGTGGGGGGGGGGGCGGTGGGGTGAGGGGATCGCCACTGCTGGGGAAGGGGGGTGGGCTGTACATCGGGGGACTCCGGGATGGGGGGGGGGGGCGTCAGGGCTCGGGAATTGCTGTGGGGGCTGCGACCGGGCTATGGAGAGCTCCAGAACTGCCAAACTCCAACGTGAATAGGCCCCATCCCCCTGAGTTTTTAATAATATTCACGCTTGGAACCTCTGCAGTGTGGAAATTCGGGTTAGAAGCTGAACTGTGAAAACAGTCGGGATCTAGAACAGTTTTCCCGTCAATTCAGCGCCTTTGGGAGAATCGTGGCCATAATTCATAACAAAGAATGGTTACGAGTAAAGTGTTTACATAATAATTTTTTGATTTTCCATAAATCTTCATATGTACGAGATTTTTCACAATCTTGCTAAATATATCTAAATTCTCAGTTTCATATTGCTTAATTTCGTAAATGCTTGGAAATTCTGCCTTGTGTTAGAGGTCCAAATTGCAATGGTTAGTCCAATAATATGCACTGATATCCATTTCTGGACATAATATATCCAAGAAAAATTGCGCTGGAAGCAGGAAATCGGGTTGTGCTGGGCACTATTTGGAATATAGTTCAGCAGGGGTTGGACTTAAGTTTGGGTTTGGTCCAAGTTCGGGCTGGTCTACAGTTAGGGTTTGATTCATGTTTGGGCTCTGTTACAGTAAGGTATGGTCAATATTTGGCCTGGGTTACAATTGAGGTTTGGTTTACCTTTTTTCATTTTATCATTTCATTGAATTATAAGTAGCTTTTAGCAACTTTGAATACATTAGATGAATGATTAACTAGCTCTTCAATAACCAAGGTGTACAGAAACACCACATTAGTGTGCAGTCAGCATTGTACTGTGGTATAGAAAGAAATGTAACTACTGTATTTATCTCCTACTTTATCCACTCCTTCATTAACTGGCCCCTAGTAATCACTAACTTGATCAATAGAATAGTAGCTGATTTATTCCAGGTTTTTGTCAAAAAATCTGCATTATTTGCTAACTATTAAACTTGTTTGAGATGATTCTTACAAAGAAACCTACATTTCAGATACTTTGATGTGGACACAGACACCACAGTGTTTCTGGGTGCTCTTTGTAAATTCTAGTACACATAACATCTATTTCTGTGGGAACTTTCCTGTTCCAAATTCTGACTTGGAGATTTCAATAAGTCAAAACCAACCGAACAGAAATCTCCAGAAGGGTGGGGTAAAGTTTTTGTGTTGAGGCAGCAGGGTGTGGATAGGGTGTGAAGGGAGTTAGTCAAGATGATTGGCTGATGACAGGAAATTGGATTTCAAGACAAAAAAAGTGTTGCCGCCTCAACATTTCAACCAAAAAGTGCATACACCCACCTGAGTAATGCACAGGCATTAACAGTATAAGTTAAACATTTTTAAAAAACTTTTTGCTCACTGCTGCTTCAGTTAAACTGGGTATTGATTTGATTTGATTTGATTTATTATTATCACATATATTAGTATGCAATGAAAAGTATTGTTTCTTGCACGCTATACAGACAAAGCATACCATTCATACAGAAGGAAATGATAGAGTGCAGAATGTAGTGTTACAGTCATAGCTAGGGTGTAGAGAAAGATAGAATGTAGTTTTAGAAGTATAGAACAAGAGTAAAAGATAGAATTAAAAGGTATGCTGGGCACAGCTTGCAAGAAGTCGCCTCGCTTCAGCACCATCTTGGCTTTTTTTTGGGACCATCTTGAACTGACCATTGGAGTAACATTGGGGTAACCATCTGCACAAAAATATAATAAATGCCTCTGAAAAATGTGCAAGGTGAAAATAAAGCTAAATCTTAATTATTTTCTTCCGCCAAAGCCTTAAATGTACTGAGGACTTGCATGAGTTCACTCCAGGGGCAACTGGCTTTGGAAGGAAAGTGAGAGATCAAGTTATAACATCTAGTTATGTCAAGTTTACAGCACAGAAACAATGGGTTGACCTAACTGACTTATGTTGAAGTTTATGCTTCTGCCCCATTTCATCTAATTGGCATACTCTACCATTCCTTTCTCTCTTGAGTAGTCATCTAGCATCCCCTTGAAAATATCTACACTATTCACCTATACATCCTCACCACTCTCTGGATAAAGAAGTTTCCCGAGTTCCTTATTGGATTTAACAGTGACTGCCTGCCTTATATTGATGGCTTCTGATTTTAGTCTCCTCCACAAGTGGAAGCATTTTCTTCACACCTACCCTTTGAATCAATAGTGGGCAACCTGCACAGAGATGCCGCATTCTGTTGGTTTCCATCCACATAACTTTTTCCTACCGCTATAACTGAAGTGATATGCACATAAAGCAAGGGTAAGTGAAGTGAGGTGCATACTAATTGCACACCACACTGATTGTGAGAGCTGAGCACTCCCTCTGCGTCCAAAGTATAAACATTTATTTTGCTTTTACCACTGTGAAATTGATGACAGTTCTGTTAATATATGAACGATTAAGCATTTTCTATAACTTGTTATGAGATATTTACATGTATTAAATGTATTCAATCTTATTCATGGGGTCACAATTAGTAAACAAGCTCAATTTCAATCTTGCGGCCCACTCACTAACCTAGGTTGTTCGTCGCTGCTTTGAATCCTTTCATTATCTTGAAGATCTCTACAAAGTCATTACTCAGTCTCTGTTTTCTAGAAAAAAGATCCTTGTCCGTCCAGTCTTTTGTCATTGTTATAACCTGCCAGTTCTAGTATCATCCTCGCGAATCTTTGTTTGCACCATCTCTGATGCCTCTTTTTTCTTAGATGCACCCTGGACATAACTAGGAACTCAGTAGTGCAATATAATCAGAATAGCTACTTCATCTCAATGCTGTTGGCTGCTTCAGTGACAATCTTTGTAAAGCTACCGTGATGTTATCCTAAGGGCTGGTGGCAGTGCAAATCTAGAATTTTCTTTCTTCTTGGTTCTCTCAGCGCTGAGTTACACCATCTTTTGCAATGCTTCATGGAGATACCTCATGCCTAGTTGTTCTATGAAATGCACACATGTAATTTTTTTGTACACCAGAATGAAATGGACAGAGTGCTTTGTTACATGAGCACCATTTCTGACCCCAAGTTTGACAACATAGGTAATGAGAAGATAATTAGACAATGAATGTCATGTTAAAATAGTCCAGCTAACTACATTAATCTTGGGCACTGATTATAACTTTTTCCTGTGTGAAATCAAACCGACTGATGTTGAGTTATTGCCATAGAGTTAAACGACATTCATCCCAGTCACAGTTTAAATTTTGCTAATTAACTAAATGTAACAAGTCATTTACGTATTGTTTGATACTTGTAATAATCTTGTTGTCACTTTCATGTTAATAAAGTAATGTTACGTGACAGATTTCTGTATCTGACTCCATCCTTGATAACTTTCATAGGAACAGGTTTACTCATTCATAATAATGACCTGCATCTGCAAACATTATTGGCTTAGCTTCTGCAAATATGAACATGCACGAAACTGGTGAACGAAATACAGTTTGAAAGTCTAACAGTCAATTTTCTGATGTGGATATGAAGTTTGTTATGATACTCTTATTAATTCCTCTTTCATTGCTGCCTCACAGCACCAGGGATCCGGGTTCAATTCCCGGCTCGGGTCACTGTCTGTGCGGAGTCTGCACGTTCTCCCCGTGCCTGCGTGGGTTTCATCCAGTTGCTCCGGTTTCCTCCCATAGTCTGAAAGACATGCTGGTTAGGTGCACTGGCCATGCTAAATTCTCCCTCCAGTGTAGCCGAACAGGTGCCGGAGTGTGGCGACTAGGGGATTTTCACAGTAACTTCATTGCAGTGTTAATGTAAGCCTACTTGTGACAATAATAAACTGAAACATTGCTATTACAATCTTGTTCTCAATCCAGAACACAGCAAAATCAAACGACTCCAGAGCTCTGCTTAGACTTGCCTAGGCCTCTTCCTTAAATGTCCATTGATTAAGCTTCTTCTTTGTGCGGTTTTCAGTTTGTTGCCTTCTCATTGATCAAGATTTTAGCAGCCATTGTGAGGAAATGTTGCCACTATCTGGCTCATTGCCTCATGTTGGGCAATGCTTCAGTTTGGAAGCAGGGCCTGTTAGACCTCAGAACAGGATAAATAAATATAAACTCTGCTCAAGCTTTGATCTGTGCACAATTAAGGGTACAGAGGAATGCACAAAAATGGAAATTGATGGGCATTTAAGACAGAGGCCGCAATCATGGATTGGAGTTATACTTCACAAGGTGACAATCCAAGTGGATCTCTGGAGCAAACCTTAGTGCTGTTTGCTTCTGCTGTGTTCTATCATGAGGACAGGATTGTATAGCAATGCTGCTATGTGAGGGACATTAATCAAAGTGTTAAAGTAAAAAGTTAAAGTTTATTATGAGTCACAAGTAGGCTTACATTAACACTGCAATGAGGTTACTGTGAAAACCCCTTAGTTGCCACATTCCGGCGCCTTTTCAGGTACACTGAGGGAGAACTTAGCATGGCCAATTCATCTAACCTACACATCTTTGGACTGTGGGAGGAAACCGGAGGAAACCCACACAGACATGGGGAGAATGTGCAAACTCCACACGGACAGTGACCCAAGCTAGGAATCGAACCTGGGTCCCTGGCGCTGTGAGGCACTAGTGCTAACCACTGTGCCACCACAGTTTGGAGAATTCCATAAAATTCAATTCCGTATCAGAAAACTGACTGAAAATTTACCCTAAGGCTTCTAGCTCTCTTCAAATCTGCTTTACATTCGGCAGTTTAAAGTACAGCCACATTGACATGGATTCAGATGAACTAGGAATGGAAAAGGGACCATAGCCACTGAAGAATGCATTCAAATCGAATCCAAACTCACGGGATGAACAACGCCTCTGTTTGCAGATGGTTAAAAAAAAGTACTTAAAATGAGTTTAATTCACCTCATTGAAGTTAGAAGTAGGCATGGATGATCAGGACAAAACTTGGTATTTATTTAGCAAATCTCACTCAGAGAGGATATATAGGAAGGAGGCTGTGGACAGTGGAATGATGCAGAGCACATACTCATGAGACTAGGCTTGACGAAACTATTAGAGTTCAGCCCCACCAATCTGTTTATCCCTCACAGTCGAATTACTTTTCCTCTCCATGTAATCAAACTCCCCCCTATTTGTGATATAGGAATGTGTGATAGTGACAGATGGAAGCCATGGTGGTTGAAAAAGTTCTATTATTCTGCAGCAAAACATCTTTCAGACTAAAGAGCCCAATATTTCTTATTTTAAAGCATTCCACCTTTTAGTTCAAAGTGGCAAATTGTTTGCAAGCCTCTGAAAGTGGCAATAGAAAGGCATGCAAACTTGAAACACGACCGGTCTCACCCCACCCCACTGAATCACCTCCCCAATAACTGGTTGGCCTGGATCAGCCACAGGCATGTTATTTCACAAAAATAAAAAAGTCAGACAAAATAAAAATTCATCTGGCCTGAAAGATCGGATGTGCAATTGTTGTTCCACTTTTAATGTTACATTATAAACAAGAAAAGTAGTTTCAGATTCAAACCCAGCTGATACAATTTTGAATGGACCTACCTTGCATTAAGTTGATCTTTCTCTGCATCCTAGCTATGATTGTAACACCATATTCTGCAACCTATCCTTTCCTTCTCTATGAACGTGATGCTTTGTCTGTATAGTGTGCAAGAAACAATACTTTTCACTGTATGTTAACACATGTGACAATAATAAATCAAATCAAACCGAGTATTTCCCTATGTTTCCAGGGCCTGACTCCTAACTTTCACTTAATTAAAACAAATACTGTATAATTAAAAAGGTTAATCACTGAAAACTTTAACACTCGATAAATATTATGCGCAATATAAGCTCAAAAATTTCAAATTCCAGTTTTAGTTGGAGTTCACATCTGGATTATTACAAATAGTTTTTCTTTGGCCCAGAGTGCTGTGGAAGCCTGGCTGAAATGAATGCTTGCACCTTTTACACAAAACGCAGTGTCAGCTCAGGTTTAATATTGATGTGGAGATGCCGGCGTTGGACTGGGGTGGGCACACGGGGAATTAGAAGAGCAAAAAGGGGTCACGAAATGTTCTTGGCAGACAGGATTAAGGAGAATCCCAAGGCATTTTATTCATACGTTAGGAACAAAAGGGTTGTCAGGGAAAAAATCGGACCTCTCAGGGACAAAAGTGGAGAATTATGCTTGGAGCCCAAAGAAGTAGGGGAGATCCTAAATGAATACTTTGCGTCGGTATTCACAAAGGAGAGGGATGTGTTGACTGGGTGTGTCTCGGAGGGGAATGTTGAACCGTTGGAGAAAATCTCCATTACAAAGGAGGAAGTGTTAGGTTTGTTAGAGAATTTAAAGACTGACAAATCCCCAGGGCCTGATGGAATCTATCCAAGGCTGCTCAGGGAGACGAGAGATGAAATCGCTGGGCCTCTGACGCAAATCTTTGTCTCGTCACTGGACGCAGGTGAGGTCCCAGAGGATTGGAGGATAGCTAATGTGGTCCCGTTATTTAAGAAGGGTAGGAAGGATAACCTGGGTAATTATAGGCCGGTAAGCTTGACGTCCGTGGTGGGGAAATTGTTGGAGAAGATTCTTAGAGATAGGATGTATGCGCATTTAGAAAGGAATAAACTCATTAACGATAGTCAGCATGGTTTTGTGAGAGGGAGGTCATGCCTCACTAACCTGGTGGAGTTTTTTGAAGAAGTGACCAAAATGGTTGACGAAGGAAGGGCCGTGGATGTTGTCTATATGGACTTTAGTAAAGCGTTTGACAAAGTCCCTCATGGTAGGCTGGTGAAAAAGGTTGGATCTCATGGGATAAAGGGGGAGGTGGCTAGATGAGTGGAGAACTGGCTTGGTCACAGAAGACAGAGGGTGGTAGTGGAAGGGTCTTTTTCCGGCTGGAGGCCTGTGACTAGTGGTGTTCCGCAGGGCTCTGTATTGGGACCTCTGCTGTTTGTGATTTATATAAACGATCTGGAAGAAGGTGTAACTGGGGTGATCAGTAAGTTTGCGGACGACACAAAATTGGCAGGACTTGCAGATAGTGAGGAGCATTGTCAGAAGCTACAGAAGGATATAGATAGGCTGGAAATTTGGGCAAAGAAATGGCAGATGGAGTTCAATCCTGATAAATGCGAAGTGATGCATTTTGGTAGAAATAATGTAGGGAGGAGCTATACGATAAATGGCAGAACCATAAAGGGTGTAGATACGCAGAGGGACCTGGGTGTGCAAGTCCACAGATCCTTGAAAGTGACGTCACAGGTGGAGAAGGTGGTGAAGAAGGCATATGGCATGCTTGCCTTTATAGGACGGGGCATAGAGTATAAAAGTTGGGGTCTGATGTTGCAGATGTATAGAATGTTGGTTCGGCCGCATCTGGAATACTGCGTCCAGTTCTCGTTGCCACACTACCAGAAGGACGTGGAGGCTTTGGAGAGAGTACAGAGGAGGTTTACCAGGATGCTACCTGGTATGGAGGGGCTTAGTTATGAGGAGAGGTTGGGTAAACTGGGGTTGTTCTCCCTGGAAAGATGGAGGATGAGGGGAGACTTAATAGAGGTGTATAAAATTATGAAAGGCATAGATAGGGTGAACGGTGGGAAACTTTTCCCCAGGTCGGTGGTGACGTTCACGAGGGGTCATAGGTTCAAGGTGAAGGGGGGGGAGGTTTAACACAGATATCAGACGGACATATTTTACACAGAGGGTGGTGGGGGCCTGGAATGCGCTGCCAGGCAAGGTGGTGGAGGCGGACACACTGGGAACGTTTAAGACTTATCTAGATAGCCATATGAACGGAGTGGGAATGGAGGGATACAAAAGAATGGTCTAGTTTGGACCAGGGAGCGGCGCGGGCTTGGAGGGCCGAAGGGCCTGTTCCTGTGCTGTATTGTTCTTTGTTCAGTAAGAAGTCTCACAACACCAGCTTAAAGTGCAACAGCTTTATTTGGAATCACGAGCTTTCGGAGCGCCGCTCCTTCATCAGGCTTAACGTTTGACACACTTAATCGTTTTCCTTTGCAGCCATACCTATCGGCAGCCACACACACACACTGCCCCAAAAGAGCAAATGCTGGAAAACCTCAGCAGGTCTGGCAGCATCTGTCAGGAGAGACAAGAGCTGACGTTTCGAATCCAGATGACCCTTTGTCAAAGCTAAAAGGCATAGAAAACTTTCTCCCCCCCCCCAGAAAATGGGAGATATTTATACTGTAGGGGGAGGGAATGAAAGATGAGTCATAGCCACAAAAATAATGGGAAAGGCTGCTTTTCACACACACTGCCCCCTTTTAAACTCGATGTGGAGATGCCGGCGTTGGACTGGGGTAAACAGACTCCCCTTTTAAACTCAACACTAACCAACAAATCAGCCACGCACAGATCTTATTCCAATGTGAACACGCCACCTGGTTAGAAAGAAAAGTCAGCAAAATGGGATGGGTGTGATCTTTATCTGGTTAGAATACACTTTTTTTTGAAAACCCTACACCATGGATTAGGTCGCTGCGGGCTAAGAGGCGTTTCACTCTTCAGAACAGAGAAGCCAGCCAGCTCTGCATTACTCAGGTGTGGGCGGTTGCTGAGGGTGTAACTGTGTTGCGCCCAAACCTTGGGGAGGAGTTTCGGGAACCAAAGTGGGAATTCTTCCTGCAATCTGCTTGCAGTCTTGCGGGAGGGTGTAGAGATGGTGGAGTGACTCCCCTCCCGTGCAGCCGGCTGGATTTATATATAATATATATGCAGTAGCGAGTCGGGAGAGAGAGCCGGTGCAGCGATGAGTTTACGCGGCTCACAGACCGCGTTGAATCGCCGCTCCGTGTCCTACATGGGTCGCATGTCCGGAGACTATTCCACCCGTAGTGATGGAGCGGGGGACGTGTTTGTGTCAGCCAGCCCCTTCCACTACGGAGGAGGTGACATCCAAATGGCTGGCCAACACCTGGCTGGACCCTACCTGCCCGGGCAGCTGCATCACACCTTCGGGGCTGGTGGTGAGCTGCCCATGACCACCCAGACTCAGATGATGCAAATCACCAAAAGCCCTCGGATGTCAGGCCACGACTTTGATACAAGTCAGTACACCAGGTAAAGATAATGGGCTGAATGGCCTCCTTTCTGCACTGTAGGGATTCTCTGATTTCCTCTCCCTCCTCCCCCTTTGACCAACTTTGTAGCAAAGTTATTTTTTTCCTAATTTGGTTTCTATTTTAATGTCTTTAAAAGCGTTTTGGCATTGGTTATTTTTAACTATTTCTTTTTGGTGGGTGGGAGAAGAGACATTGGGTGTGGGGAGAACTGGAGGGCGAATTCTGGGCGTGTACTGTGTGATCTGAAAGTAGTTGCTGAAGTGCCTCAAAATGGATCCTTTAGTTTTCAGAGTCTCACCTGCGCTGGGCGTGGCAAGCCTTTGCCGCACCTTTAAAAAAAATACAAAATGAAGTTACGAGAGGAGAGAGCAGTGTTTCAACAGTTTGCCCATTTGCAGTGGAACCCCACCTCTTTGATAGTTTTGAGAATCAGACTGCCTAATTTGTTGTACAACTTTGAAAAAGAGGCGTATTTTCACAAATCAGTACCTTGCAACATGCACTTGCTGTGGGATTTGTGTCCTTGGCGGTATTTACCCTTCAGCTCAATAACAACAGGTTATGTAGATATAATCACAGTGCCGTTTGTGGGATATTGCCACATGAAAATTGGCTGCTTTGTTTCTTTGGAAAATAGAAGCAGGAGTATACCATTTATTTTATTCATGGCTGATCATCAAAATCAATATCCTGCCCCAGCACCACCCCCCCCCCCCAATATCCCTTTAGTCCCAAGGTCTAAATCATGTCCACGTGACTGAAAGACAATCCGTGTAGCACTGTGTAACATTTGTGTTGGGCAGTGACTGCATTTCAAAAGTAATGAATCGGCTGTTAGGTGCTCTGGCTATCTTGAAGTTGTGAAAACTGATTTCCACCTCCGTGACAGAGCCCACATCTACCTCACCACAACTCATCCGCTATGGAAATCTTGATCCATTGCCTTTCTCACCTCTAGACTGGGGTGACATGGTAGCACAGTGGTTAGCATTGCTGCCTCGAAAGCACTGTTGCCACTGATTGAGCAATTAAACTCAGGAATGTGTAAAATGCCAGAATTGAAGGAGGGTAAAGATCTCAAGGTTGTAGGGGAGGAGATTCAAGAGACAGGGAGTGGTGACATAGAGGGACTTGAAAACAAGGATAGGAATTTTAAAACGGAGGTGTTGCCAAAACAGGGGCTAATGTAGGTCAGTGAGCGCATGGATGATGGACAAATGGGTCATAGCGTTAGTCAAGATACAGTCATGAACTTTGTTTTGGATGAACTCAAATTTATGGAGGGTACAAGGACGGAGGGCAGCCAAAAGCTATTCCGGCTTGGGTCATTGTCTGTGCAGAATCTGCATGTTCTCCTCGTGTTTGCGTGGGTTTTCTCCCACAGTCTGAAAGACATGCTAGTTAGGTGGATTGGCTATGCTAAATTCTCCCTCAGTATACAATGGCAATGGGGGGATTTTTGCAGTAACTTCACTGCAGTGTTAATGTAAGTTAACTTGTGACGCTGAGAAATAAACTTATTCTTGTGCACTTTTGGCTGCCCTCCTTCCTTGTACCCTCCATAAATTTGAGTTCATCCAAAACAAAGTTCATGACTGTATCTTGACTAACGCTATGACCCATTTGTCCATCATCCATGCGCTCACTGATCTACATTAGCCCCTGTTTTGGCAACACCTCCGTTTTAAAATTCCTATCCTTGTTTTCAAGTCCCTCTATGTCACCACTCCCTGTCTCTTGAATCTCCTCCCCTACAACCTTGAGATCTTTACCCTCCTTCAATTCTGGCATTTTACACATTCCTGAGTTTAATCGCTCAGTCAGTGGCAACAGTGCTTTCTATTGCCTAAGTCCCAAACTCTAATTTCCATCCTGGATGTCTCCCACTCTCCTCTAGACTGTAAATCTAATTCTCACCGAGCTTTTAGTCACCCATTCTAATGTCATCTTATCTGAAAGTTTACACTAACGTTTGACAATTGTCCTATGAAGTGCCTTGGGATATGTTAAAGGAATTATATAAAAGTTATATAAATGCAGATTTTTCTTTCACACTTTGTGTTGAGCTGGGTGGATGAGAACCACAAATTACTTGCATGCCTTGGGGGTACTCTTCAAATACTGACATGTTTTGAGAATATTATTCAAACTAATGATAAGAGGAATGCAGTGTCGTATTTGCCGATTTCTTTCAAGTGAAATGCTACTCATCTGACAATGAGAGTAAAATGAAGATTAGTTAGAAATCTGATGTGTCTGCCAAAAGTCATGTGTGGGGCACAATTGAAAAATTTGCAGAGGACACAAAAATTAGCAGTGTAGAGGATAGTGTAGAGGATAGTGTAGAGGATAGTGTAGAGGATAGTGTAGAGGATAGTTGTAAGCTGAAATGATAGGTTGGTGGAATGGGCAGGAAAGTGGCAGATGGAGTTCAACTCTAATAAGTGTGAGGAAGGTTAAAGAGTAAAAGGGAATACACAATAAATATACGGAGAGGGGTAAATGAACTGAGAGATCTCGGCTTGCAAGTGCACAGATCCCCAAAGGTAGCAGTACAGGTAGATAAGGTTGTAAAGAAGGCATATGGAGTGCTCTCCTTCATTGACAGGAGTATCAGATATGAAGGTAGGGATATAATGACGAAACTGTATAAGACACTGGTGAGGCCACAACTGGAGTATTGTGTGCACTTCTGGCCATCATATTACGAGAAGAGCGTAATTGTACTGGAGAGTACAGAGAAGATTTACTAGAATGTTGTCAGGGCTGGGGAATTGTAGCTGCAAGGAGAGATTGGAGAGCTTGGGGTTGCTTTTCTTGGAGCAGATAAGGCTGATGATTGAGGTGTACAAAATTGAGGGTTAGGGAGAGAGTGGATGGGAGGAACTTGTTTCCCTTGGCACAGAATTCAAAATGTGGTGGTGCCGGCGTTGGACTGGGGTAAACACAGTAAAAAGTCTCATAACACAAACCTGTTGGACTTTAACCTGCTGTTGTGAGACTACTTACAGAATTCAAAAGCCAGGGGTCATAGGTCAAGAAGGATTAGAGGGGACATGAGGAAGAACCTCTTTACACAGAGAGTGTTGGGTGTCTGGAATTCACTCCCCGAGTTGGTGGTGGAGGCAGAGAGCCTAAACACATTTTAAAAATACCTGGATTGCAGGGCTATGGGCCATGTGCAGGAAGATGGGATTAGAAAGGGCATCTGGGTGTCTTTGAGTCAGCATGGACAAGATGAGCAAAATGGCCCCCTTCTCTGCTGTATAATTAAAAGTAAAGTTTATTTATTAGTCACAAGTAAGGCTTACATTAACACCAACGAAGTTACTGCGAAACTCCCCTAGTTGCCACACTCTGGTGCCTGTTGGGGACAATGCACCTAACCAGCACGTCTTTCAGACTGTGGGAGGAAACTGGAGCATCCAGAGGAAACCCACGCAGACACGGGGAGAACACTGACCCAAGCTGGAAATCGAATCCGGATCCCTGGTGCTGTGAGGCAGCAGTGCTAACCACTGTGCATCCATGCCACCCATAGTCTATGGTTCGAGGAAGGATGTGAAGACATTGGAGAGAGTACAGAGGAAATTCACAAAAATGATTCCAGGGATAAACCATTGAAGCCGTGAGCATATTTGGAGAGATTGAGTCTGTTTTCCTTAGAAAAAAGAAGGCTGAGAAGAGACTTTATAAAGGTAGCCAAGATCATGAGGGGTATGGATAGGGTAAACAATGAGAAACTGTTCTTGCTCCAGAATACATCAAGAACTAGAGTGAAGAGATTCGTAATAATGGGCAAAAGGAGTCGAAGTGATGTGAGGAAAGTACTTTTCACCCAGAGGGTGGTTGGAGTTTGGAACAAACTTCCTGAGAAGGTGGTGGAGGCAGATTCAGTCATGGTATTCAATGTATTGCTATCTGAAAAGAGAGAATGTGCAAGGTTATGGGGATAAGACAGGGGCAGGGGATTGGGTAGAACACTTTTTCAGAGAACCAGAGTGGACTTGATGGGTCAAATGGCCTCCTTCTGCGCTGTAAAGATTGTGATTCTATCTTCACACCCCTTCCTCTCCCAACCCAAGTAACATTAAAAAACCAAGCCGCAAAAGGAGATTTTAGAGCAGATTTCATAAGCCATAAGAGGCCAGAATTGGAGGAGCACATACCTTGAGGATTCTAGAGATTGGAGATGGGGGGTGGGGGGGTGAAGCTGGGTTTGGAAACAAGGATGAGAATTTTAAAATTGCGACATTCACTGAGAGCCAATATAGGTTATTGAGTACATGGGTGATCAGTGAATGGGCTTGATACAAGTTAGGACATAGACAGCACTTGGATGATTTCAAGTTTAGGGAGGGCAGAATGTGGAACACAACTGCGAGTGCTTTGGAATAATTAAATTGAGAAGTAACATAGATGGGGAAGAGGGTTCCAGGAGTAGATGAGCTGAGGTAGGAGCAAGGTCAGATGGTCTTAGTGATGGCAAGGATGTGTGACCGGAAGTTCATCTCGGGGTCAATTATGTCATCAGGGTTGCAAACAGCCTGGTGTAGCCTCACATTTGCAAAGGAGAGAGGTGGAGTCGGCGGCTCGGGCGTGGAATTCTGTGACTTCGGTCTTCCCAATGTTTAGTTGGAGGAAATTTCTATTCAGCCAGCACTGGACGTTGGACAAGGAGTCTGACAATTTATAGAGAGTAAACATATTGAGAGAGGTGGTGATGTGGCAGAGCTGGGTGATGCCAACCTGCAAGTGGAAACTAATGTCTTTTCTAATGAAACTGAGTGGCAGCATATAGATGAAGGATGGGGTCAAGGATATACCCTCACTAACTGCTGGAGGTAATGGTGTGGGAACATGAAGAAGGCATACTGGCTATGACTAGAGAGATTTGAATGCAAGTGCAGTTCCACATAACTGGAAGATGGTTAAAGAGGTATCGAAGAGATGGAGGATCATTTGGCTATTGTGTTGAAGGCTGCAGACAAGTTGTGATGGATAAAATAGTTTACCATGATCATAGTCACAAAAAATATACTTTGCGACTTAGAGCTTTTTGAAGTGTGGCAGGGTGGGAAGAACTCAGATGTTGTCTTCCGCAAAAGCTGGGCACAGATTCACGAGGTGACCACATATTAAATGACTTTGGAGAGGAAAGGGAGGTTGAAGATAGGGTAGTAACTTTGCCAGGAAGGTGAGGTCAAAAGTTAGCTTTTTGAGCAAGGGGTTAATGACAGCAGATTATTCTGAGTGCTTGTTACAACATCTGAAGAGCGAGAACCATGACTATATCAGCTAGCATGGGAGCCAAAAGAAAAATTCAGTTGTCAGCACCTTGGGAATAGAGTCGAGTGGAACAGTAGGTGGGTCGCGTGGGCAGGATGAGCTCTGCGAGGGTATGAGGGGAAATCTGAGCACACTGTGACAAGGTTGTGAGTTCAGGGCTACGGTGGAGAGAACCCATTGAGTTTGGGAGGCAACTGATGGCTGATCTCGATCTTAGTAAAGTATGCCCATGCACTCCTTGTACTTGTTGGAGGCAAGTGTGGAGGAGACAGAGGAGAGAGGTTTAAAAAGAAGGTTTGATAAAGAAAGAAAACTAGGATAATCTTCACATTTCATGATGATGCTGATACAGTGAGCATTTCTCGCAAGGATCTATCCAGCCAGTTCTGGTGATGAATGGATGAACTAGTTACCCATCATTCCACATTCCTTGAACTTAAGGGACTAGAGGTGAGGGCCAGACCGGGAACAGTCTGGG
Organism: Mustelus asterias; assembly: GCF_964213995.1. Lineage (NCBI taxonomy): Eukaryota > Metazoa > Chordata > Chondrichthyes > Carcharhiniformes > Triakidae > Mustelus > Mustelus asterias. The sequence goes on from NC_135807.1 coordinate 128,456,539, forward strand.
TGCAAGAACGTAATGGTTTTAATAAGACCTGGGGATCAAAGGTGGAAGTGAGAGTGTGATTTATAGGTACAGAAATGTTTAGTTGTATAGAGGACCAAAGGCTAGGCAATTGAAACTTTGAAAGTTCAGTGTAAATGAAATGTAAGAGGCGTTTTCCGGGGCAAAAGCATTGCTGGCTGGGCCAGCATTTATTGCCTGTCTCTCACATGTCAGAGGGCATTTGAAAGTCAGCCACATTGCTGTGGGTCTGGAGTCATATGTAGGCCAGACCAGATATGGACAGCAGATTTCCTTCCCTAAAGGACATTCGTGAACCAGATGCTGATTTTTTTTACCACAATCGACAATGGTTTCATGGTAATTGTTAGACTTTTAATTCTAGACTTTTATTGAATTCAAATTTCACCATCTGCCACGGCCTGATTTGACCCCAGGGCCCCAGTGGACACAATGAAGGAGGATGGAGAAGGGGAAGGTAGATGTGGATGGAAAATGATACAAGGAAGTCATGAGAAATGGCCTTGTCTTTGATTGATGTGATGGAGGTAACAAGATTAAATGAGATGGCGAGACTGAGAGGGTTATCATGATTATGGCTTGGGATGTTTTCATGAGGGGAGCATTGGGTGAAGGTAGCAGGGCAGTGAACTCTGGAGAGAGAAAGCAAGAATTGAGATGGAGGTGAAATTATTGAGGGTGAGAAGTCACTTGGGTCAGAGGAGGGGGAAAGAAAGCAGTGAAAATATCTTGGTGAGAAAACTTTAATTATACTTGGGTGGGTGGTAGAGAATGAGGATTTTAAATGAAAGGTGATGAGGTAGAACAAGGTGAGATGCTCAGAGGTGGTGAAAGTGTTAGAATTAAGGGAAAAGATCAAGGTGTGATCTGCTGATGAAAGTTACATCACCTGCATGATGGTGAAAGGTATGGCCAGGTGCGAGGCCTCAATTAGGGGAAAGGTGTCATTGTTCCTCAGCCAGTTCAAGGCCATGATTTTGATGTAATCATCCACAATAAGCTCACGGACGTCAAGATCCCTGTTCACAAGGGAACGTACATTCTGATGGGAGATGCGGAGAGAGGTGACAGTGATCCACTGGCAAAGCCCACAGGGTCAGCCCTGGGAGGCATGATTTGGATGGACAATCAATTGGCAAAATTGACTCCCAGCAAATGCGATAGATCGAAAAGTCAATTAATAGGATGGGGCAGTTGTGGTTGCTGTTCACAGGATTGCAATGATGAGTGTCTTGATGGACCCTTTGGCGAATACCAAGAGAGGCAACGTGAGAAGCTGTAGGCTTATCTAAGGGAGTTGAGTCCAGAGTGGCACCAGTATAGTAAAATAGTCAAGCAGTTCTGAAGGTTGGGTTGGGGATTTGGGTGTGCACGGGGTAAATGAAAGGAAGTGTGATGACAGGAGAGAGGTATCCAGGAGGCTAAAGATTGAGAAGTTAAAAAGAACTACAGCAGTGTGTTAATACAGAAGCAACTGATTTTGATAAACACATTTAATTGTACTGCACACACTCCTATCTGTTTCTCTTTAAGCAATATGGATTCACTAAAAAGACATCATAGCCTGATCCAAAAGATGACGGACGGCTGTGCAAAGAACCTCAGTCGTGCAGAGATTCTACTTCAACAGGTAAATTCTCACGTAGATTGGATGAAAAGTTTTAGAACGCACAAACATCTTTCATGCAGGTTACAATAAAATGTGGTATTCATATTTCTGATGTCTCAATGTAACAAAGATCAAAAGTGATTTGCAAATGTATTCTATTTTTAAAATAAAAGTTTATGATCCTGTGCATTGGCCTTGGGGGTTTTCTGTTTTATTAAAAAGTCATTTTTATTAGCTTCTTCCAACAGCTGGAGGGCCGAAGGGCCTGTTTCCTGTGCTGTACTGTCCTTAGCTATGTATTGATTTCATTTTTATCCTTGTAACCTCAAGTTTTCAGTCATTAGGCCTCTAATATGATTCAGACAGCAATCAACATTACAGCTATGATGCTATGTAGAGGTAGTGGGCTAGAAATATGTCTCAGGAAGCAGTAAAACACGGAGTTTATTGTATCAGCTGCCTGCTGTCAAATGCCCAGTTATGTTGACTTCAATAAAACTGTATATTGTGCATTATATATAACAGGCAGTTTGTGAAATAGTGCCTGGTTTGCACTGTTGCATAAGATTAATATTTACCCTGGTAAAACTGGAAAATTTGTTGAACCTTAGCATAATATTTTATTAAAAACATCCTTGAAGTATAGAAGTTGGAATTGGTTTTCTCATTAACATTCTTGTCCAAACTGCCATCCAACATCGTCCATGTTTTAAAGTCAACACCATTAATAAGTTAGCAACAAATGGAACAGTTGCCAACTTCAGGTGCTGCAGGGACACTCATGTTTTAAACATATCTCCATGCAAGTCTCACTGCATATTGAGAGTGTTTTTCGGATGAAGGGGACGGACCTGGGCTGAAATTTGGTGGATAATATTTGCAACATCAAGTAATGGCTATTTTCAACCCTGATCTTCCAAGACCCTGCCATTACTAAACCATCGTTTTCATCTTGGGAGCTCCATTGATCATAAGTTTAACTTGCTCTTGTCTAAGACAGCATGGCAGAGATGGGTATTATGCAATGAATGTCTCACTTCCAGACTCTAAAACCTTCTTGCCATTATTTTGTTTATATATTTATTCTTGGGATGTGGGCTGTTGCTGGTAAAGTTGGCATTTGTTGGTGATGGGTGAGCTGTCGTCTTGAGTCACAGCATTCCATCTGCAAGATAGAATATTCATATGTAACCTGGATAGGTACAGCTGCACCAACACCGAAGAAACTTGACAATATCCAGGACAAAGTGGTTTGCCTTATTAGGTTGCCTGATTCTGGATTCTAGGAATAATTTACTCCCATCGTGAGAGAGTAGAACAGACTGTCTGGGAAAGACCATAAAAGCAAAGTAATTTGATATCTTTAAAAGCTATACAGATATGTGGTTGGAAAGAATGGATGTGGAGAACCATAGAATCCCTACAGTGCAGAAGGAGGCCATTCGGCCCATTGAATCTGCAACGACTCTCCAAAAGAGCATCCTACCCAGGCCCCCCACCCCCCCATTACTATCCCTGTAACCCTATGGATTAACCATGGCTAATTCACCTAACCTGCACATCTTTAAACTGTGGGAGGAAAGTGGAGCACCCAGAGGAAACTCTCTCAGACATGGGGAGAACGTACAAAAACTTGGCTTAACAAAATGAGGGTGCAAATTTGATGCACTTAATTCCCTACTATTTTTACTTTCACACCTATGTTGCAATGGTCAGTAGTTCTTCAAATTTTAGATACCTGAAATTAGGGCAGTTTGTTGATGTCAAGAAAATGGCTGAGCCAACAGAAATCATTACAGCAGAAAAAAAGGGATCCAGAATTACCAGACTCATAGAATAATAATTTCACCATTTTGAAGGAAGATTAAGACTTAGATTCCATTTGCATTTTATGTCTGTCATATTCAAAGTGATTTCAAGGGCCAGATATTTGCTACCAAGCCAGTGTATGTGAAGATTTATGGTGTTCACTTGTTTGCAATAACTTCCCAATTGCAAATCATATCAGATTCTACAGACTCAATCACATGGCAAGAATGAACACTTTAACCATTTTATAAAAGGCTGTTAGGCCCTCAAGTCCCTTTCCCATGCCTCCACAATAGCCATTTACCTAGTATCTACTGTAGATAGACCTCCACTGCCTTGTAGATTTGAAAAAACATCTTCTAAACATCCAATGGAGCTCTCACTCATACACACTTGATACAGAAAAATAACTTTCATTCAAAGATTTTAAATCTCCTAAGTGGTCAATCTGTAATTTAAAAAGAACAAACTTTAATTCAGTAATCACATTAAAGACGGCTAATCCTTTAATAGCCTCTTAAACCCGTCAATCAAAATGTGAATGGATCTATTGGTTTTAGCCTTTTGAAACTCAGCCAAGCATTCACAATGAACTCGGTTATAATAACCCTTTGTTTTTGTATTTTGTTTCTAAAATTACACCACATGGCCTGTTGATCGATGTACTCCAATAGCTTGTGCTTTTTTTCCTCTTGACATTTACAGCCTATTTGCTTTCTTTCTTTTGAAGGGCTGGGATTTAAATTACTCCAAACCACAACAGGTGAACACTCTTGAAGAGCAGATAAGATCTGCTTGCATCTCAAGGAAAAGTGATGGCCGAGTGGTATTATCACTATACCATTAATCCAGAAATTCGGCTAATGTTCTGGGGACCCCAGTTTGAATCATGCCGTGGCAGTTGGTGGAATTTGATTTCAATAAAAATGATCTGGAATTAAGAATCTACTGATGACCGTGAAACTATTGTCAATTGTCGGAAAAACCCATCTGGTTCACTAGTGTCCTTTAGGTAGATGCAGGTAGGATATTCCCAATGGTGGGGGAGTCCAGAACCAGGGGTAGACCATTTAGGACGGAAGTGAGGAGACATTTCTTCACCAAAGTGTAGTGAGCCTGTGGAATTCTTTACCACAGGAAGTAGTTGATGCCTGAATTTATTCAAGAGGCGGCTGGATATAGCACTTGGGGCGAATGGGATCAAAGGTTCTGGGGAAAAGCAGGATTAGGCTATTGAGTTGGATGATCAGGCGTGACCATAATGAATGGCGGAGCAGGCTCGAAGGGCCAAATGGCCGCCTCCTACTCCTATCTTCTATGTTTCTATGAAATCTGCTGAACTTACCCAGTCTGGCCTACATGTGACTCCAGAGCCACAGCAATGTGGTTGGCTCTCAACTGCCTTTGGGCAGTTGAAAGTCAACTGATGAACAATAAATGCTGGCCAGCCAGTCCCACGAATGAATAAAAACAATCCACAAGTTTGTGACTCCCACACCTTAAGGCCCTTGGAATAGCAGATCCATGTGGCTGTGTGATTTGCCTCTCCACCTCTCTCTCTCTCCCCCCCCCCCCCCATCCTGTTTCCTCCCTGCTTTTCTTCGCCCTAAATTTCAACCAAAGATGTCCAGTTTTGATGGGGTGTGGTTCCATGAATGTGTGATGCTCTCTGATACCTCACCTGAGGCCTTTACTCACGCCTGAACTCCAATGTGGTCCTGAAATCCAACCGTGTCCTTCCAATTTACTGTCATTATTTCAGTAAACGCTTGGGGAAAACTGGAGAAATGCCAAAAATGGTCATATTTTCCATTTCTCTGGACATCTGTCACACACAACAACAAAGCTGTTCTTTTCTAGCATCCATGAATGTGTGCTCTGTACTCTACACCTTATCTAACAAAAAAATAATCAATCTCGGTTGATGGTTGAAGCTCCATCAAGGCATATACCACAAATCAAAGGACAATTTAATTTGCTCTCCCTCTATAAACAGTGTGTTATTATCAGCTGGGAAAATGGGGAAAACAAGGACAATGTAGCTCTCATTAGAAGCACAGCTGGATTGTCCTCTTAAAGGATTAAAATGAGGCTAGGTTGCATAAATGTAGTTTATATTTTCTTGAGTTTAAAGGGCTGAGGTCTAACCTAATCAAGGGCTTTAAAATGAACAAAATGGATTTGATAGTTTATCTGCATCTAAACTATGTCCTTTGAGGTAATCCAGAATAAAGAGGTATAATAAAATTAAAGCTAAACCATTTGGGAGTGAATTTAGGTAGCACTTTTTAACACAAAGAGTAAAGGATATCTGAAATCTATTCCCTAAAAAACCATAACCACATATTTAGAGTCTGTTGAATTAAGTGAGATTGAGTTTCTTTTTGTTAGATAAGGTATAGAGACTACAGAGCAAAAGTAGGTAATTGTAGTTGCAGTGCAGATCAGATATGATCTTATTGAATAGCAGAACAGGCTTGAGAGTGTAAATGGCCTCTTCCAGTTCTACACATACTCTCTCAAACTGATTGAACAAGATTCCCACATTCCTTTCAAAGTTAACCATCACAAGCAATAGGGACTTTTAATGTCCCTGTTTCTGATCCAGAAGCTCCAGATTCAAATTCCACCCTAGGACTTGCTGCCCAAGAAAGGTATGTACATAACACAACCAAATAGACTGACTTATCAACATGCAAATGCTTCTCTCGCATGCAAGTGGCAGGCAGTAAGAGCAGGAGAGATTTCTGGTCAGCCATGTGAAAGAATGTTGGACCCTGTACCATCACAATCCATATCTCCAGACGACGGTTGTTGTCACAGAAACTCTGGCTTCACTGAACTGTAACACTCCCCCATTGAGGACTTTGAAAGGAATGAACACAAAGCAAAAGTCAGGGTGTCACCTTCACAGAGCAAATAATAATGGGCAATAAATGTGGATCAACATTGTGCACATCCTGATGACAAAGACCAGAGCTACAAGTTTGACTTTTACCGTGAGATTCGGGACCCCAGTGTTGGTGCAAAAAACAGGTCCTGAGCCTCCAAGTTCCAACAGCTGGACCTGCTCTGCAATTTTACAAAAGGTGGCCACCTGATTGGCTGCCTCCAGGTTGACCATTCAATTAGGGACAGTGGGCAGACTCCTAATGCTGTCAGTTCAATCAGAGGGCTGGCAACTGTGAAGCCTCAGTGCCACCATGTCAGGTAGATGCTGACGAGATAGTCAGGAAGAGGGCTAAGGTTTGCGGGGAAAACTCTTCAGCAGGGTGTAGTTGGGGCTGCCTTCCTTTGGCCACAGAATCCCGGCTTTGATGCTGTCCCCCTCCCCGTGTTGGCCATCACAGGGAGGCTGGCTCCATTAAGTCACTGGCCAGACTGGCTTTTATTGTCTATCTGTAGTTGTCCTGTGGGTCACCTTAAACTACTATAGTTCATGCAATGGCGGTGCTGTCAGGTAGAGAGTTCCAAGATTTTGACCCGGCAACGAAAAAAAGGACAGCATTTTATACCCGAGTGGGTAAGAGAAATTGGAGTTGATGGTATTCCAATGCATCAACTTTCCATCTCATTCTAGGTTAGGGGCACCTTAGCAGGCCTGATCCCTCACCCTGACATTTGGCGTGGGTCATTTTCAACACGTCATTTGGACACACTAGGGTAGCATTTGGCATGTTGAAAAACAAGCAGAATGTATCCCAATGCTTGGGTTTAAGGTCTAGTCTGTAATCTGTGTTAGATTTATAACAGTCACTATGTTGACCTTCATTGTTTGGCAGCGTCTCTGGTGGCCATCTGAAGATGATGTTGGAACAATTTAAAATGCGAAGAATGGCCCTGCACCTTTCAGGTGCCCTTCAACAAAATGCATAAAAAGTAAGATGGAGCAAGTGCTGTATATGCTGCGACTGGTTATTCCAGTTCTACAGTGACCTAATTAATACTCCTTAAAGTGACTCTGGAGGGTATTGAAGAAAAGTACGAAAGGAGATTTTCAATGGACTCTACAGCACAATTGTGCGCCCTTGACGGCTCAATTTCCTGCCTAAGTCCATCCCAGAACTTATCTACTCCTGGCGCATTGCCAATTTGCTCCTTGTTGCTGGGTGAGCTACTGCTGGAAGAAATTTGATTTGATTTATTATTGTCACATGTATTATTATACAGTGAAAAGTATTGTTTCTTGCGCGCTATACAGACAAAGCAAACCGTACATAGAGAAGGAAAGGAGAGAGTGCAGAATGTAGTGCGACAGTCATAGCTAGGGTGGAGAGAAAGATCAACTTAGTGCGAGGTAGGTCCATTCAAAATGGCAGCAGGGAAGCAGCTGTTCTTGAGTCAGTTGGTACGTGACCTCATACTTCTGTATCTTTTTCCTGATGGAAGAAGGTGGAAGAGAGAATAACTGGGGTGCGTGGGGTCCTTAATTATTCTGGCTGCTTTTCCGAGGCAACAGGAAGTGCAGACAGAGTCAAAGGATGGGAGGCAGGATTGCGTGATGGACTGGGCTTCATTCGCAATTCTTTGTAGTTTCTTGTGGTCTTGGGCAGAGCAGGAGCCATACCAAGCTGTGATACAACCAAACTGGTTCCCCTGGGAAGGCCATTCTCCCACACAAGTTCCATCTTTTAGCTGTCCCTTTTGCTGATGATCGAAGCTCAGGCTACAAACTCTACAAGATCCCAAGTGAGATGAGGGGAAGGAGGTGGTGGGCATCAGTCCCAGAGTGAGACTGCTCAGCATGTACAACAGCAGTTAGAGCTTGCGACATCGAACTGGGACGAACAGCTACCCACAAGCCACTACAGAAGATAGGAATCAACCTTGCATGCTTACTGCCAAGCTGCCTCTACCCCTCAATCTTCTGATATGAAAGTCACTCAGCTCTGCAGTTATCCATTTCTACTGGACCGCCATGCCCAGGAGAAAGTAACATTGGCATCAGGAACATCACATGTATATGTGACTCCTACACTATTGCAGCTCCCATACTCTGTAGGTCTTTTTGCACTCAATATTGGTCCTGGCATGGCAGGATCAAACCTCAGCACTTGGCACCAGCTATAAATAACGTGGCCTCACCTATAACATAGGCCTGAGATATGGGGCCCATGGACCATAGCACCTTATTGAGGAAATACTGGAAGTTGCTGGGGACGTTGCTTGGCACAGTTATCGGGTATTCCTTTACAACTTTTCCCATGCTAAGAGTCATCAAAAGGATGCTCAGTCTCCACACATCCCCCTTTTCATCACTTTTGTAAGGACGTTATAAAAAGTTTATAAAAGTCACAAGTAAGGCTTGCATTCACACTGCAATGAAGTTACTGTGAAATTCCCCTAGTCGTCACGCTCCAGTGCCTGTTCGGGTCAATGCACCTAACCAGCACATCTTTCAGACTGTGGGAGGAAACCGGAGCACCCGGAGGGTGGGGACGTGGGGAGAACGTGCAAACTCTACACACTGACCCAAACTGGGAATCGAACCCGGGTCCCTGGCACTGTGAGGCAGCAGTGCTAACCACTGTGCCACCCCTGACCACTCAGTTATTATGGAGATATTCCAAGGCAGCCAGGAGCTGCACTGGAGCCAGTCAACTGCAACTGGGGTCCCTTTGCTCAGGGCATCTGAGTGGCTGGAGACATTGACATGTTCAACCAGAAGGTTGATCACAATAGAGTTCTCCTGCTTCTTGCAGCACATCGCCGTGTAACAGACCTGATAAGAAACCTGCCCATCTTCTGCCACTGAAGAACCCATTTATAGATTACCTGTCAATTTTCCAAGGCATTGTGGACTGACTGGTTCAACTGCTTGCTCTTACCACCAAGCTTTCCCCTGCACACCGTAAACCCTCCAGTTGATCCCATATTGCAATATATAAGCTTGTGCGGCTGGGATCTGTCCTCATTGCTACATAGAGAAAGTTGCCGTTAAACGCAGAACGTGGCACACTTTTGACCGGATACAATTGTTTCATTAACCATTTGTTCCAGATGATCCAATTGCTAATTTTTATTGGAAGAGCTGACCTTAAGATGGAATGGTGATTGAAGTTGGGTGCAGGGTAGCATTTGGATTGGAGAGGAGATGATTGATTTGGATTCCTGCACTGATCCCTGCTGAACTTGTAGATGGGTGTTGGGTGAGGACCGAGATGGGCTGAACACTGAATATTCAGTTTTTCTCACTGACGGGTAGAATGCCATTTGTGGGCAAGATGCTGAAGATGTGCATGGCATCCACAAAATCACAAGCCAGCAAGTTGTCAACTTCAGGAGAGAAGGAATTAAATTTAACTCCCTGTGACGCACTCTTTGGGAAAACCCAGCCTAATATTTACTTGTTTATTCTTTTTGTTTAAACAATGAACGTTTGATGCTTTGTTGTCAGCTTCCTCCTTCAGTTTTGACAGCTTGTGCTTGACGATTGTGTTTCTCATTTTCTTGGTCTTCATGGCTTTGTAGCGATCAAAGTCTGTCATTTTGGCTCTCTTTGCACAGGCTTCAATTTTCTTTGCCCAGTGGGTGGGGGTGGGGGGGGGAGGTGCTTCCCATTTCTCGGTGACATTCTCCTTTTCCCAGACAGCTTTCACACACTTGTGGCGGACACTGTGTGGCATTTGAATCTTGAGATCAGTGAGCTGCGTATGTTTAAATGGCATTTGCTTGTCTCCGCACTCCGCTGCAAGGGCCATCCACCAATGCCCTGTTCTGGTCAATAACATCAACAATCACCACCAGTTTGCCAGCGTGAGGGCCAAAAGCAACATAGACCATGCGGTTGATCTCCACATATCGCTTGTAGACCATGGCAGCTGGCAGCCAGGAGAGAGAGTGAGAGCATGGTGTATGGTTATAATGGAGCATCAACTGTACTTGGGAATATGAGGAAGCATTATCTCCATCTTGTTGCAAAATTCCTGTGATGTGTCTGTACCACAGTCATGTGTAGTTTGGGTAGTTGGGAGCTACAGATATCCCGAGTGATTTATGAATGGTAACTTGTATTTGGGGTACATTCAACAATTGTACTTTATTGAAAACCTGCACGAAATACAACGTATTCAAATAAAATTACTTGTCATTTTATTTTAGCCAAAGCATTAACTTGTCATGTTTCTGCACAAAATTATTTGAATACTTTAGTCGCTTGTAAAATGAAATCATGTTATATGCTTACAGTGGAATAGAATGTTCTTTGGTGAAGAGCCATTTTTGTTCTCTTATTTCATTTCAGGATCTGAATGCTTTTGATTCTGGTATGTCCGGAAGACACAGATTACAAATTGATGAATTCTTGAAAATTGCTGGTGAGGAGCTAGCAAAAATTGAAGACTATGCTGAAGATTTGAAACGTAATGGGATGGCTTCTGAATCAACCCAAAAAAAGTAAGGAAATTTACTTCTATTCAAGTGTAAGCTGAAATATATTGAAGATTAGTTTTGAATCATAGGAATGGGGGTCTGTCACTCATTCCTATGGGCCTATTCTGCCATTTGATCAGATCATTGCTGATCTGAACCTCAATTCCATCTCCATACCTCATAATATTTTTACAAAAACCTGTAAACATTAGTCTTGGATATTATGACTTGTAACAGAAAGTGTCCGTCAGATATTGCAAGATGAAAAATTTATTGGCTGGAATTTTATGGTGCCTTGATGGCAAGTTTGAAGGCAGGGGCATTTGTAAAATGCAACGCTCATCCCAGATCTAGCTCCCATTTTACAAGGCATTGGGTAGCCCGCCTGTACTTGGGCCTATTGAGGCTGTCAAATGGCCAATTGGGTGCCTCATCCCGCCACTATTTTACACACGGGAGGGGGAGGTCAACAGCAAGCAGGTAGCTTGGTAGTTTTAGTTACCTGGGCTGGTATTGGGCAAGGGGGTCTATCTATTTCGGCGTTGTGTACCCACTGAGGCAGTGCCTCTCCCCCTCAAACCTGACACTCTACACCAGGACAGTTTTATTGACAGAGACATGGGGCAAAATAAACAGCATGCGCAATAGAGGAAATATTATGGACAGCAACTTTTTTGTTTAATAATTCTGTCATTCATTAGGTAGAGTCCAAAATGTATTTTTGAATGGAATCCGTATTAATCGTCTTAATTCTGTTTCTTATAATGTTAACTACAGATCAGGGGCGGCATCATGTAAGCATGTTAAAATAGTTTGATTCCATTCTCTGCTGCTCGAAAGATCTTCCCCTGCCCCTCTGACAAGCCATTTAAGATTGGACCTGAGTGTCCAATCTGTCACACCTGTGAAGTAGCTTATTAAAATAAATTAAAATATTTTTGCAGCATTTTTTTTTCTGTTGCCTCAAATTAAATGAGGACATTTTTGTTGTATTTTCATTGCAAGCCCAGTTTTCCCTAACTGAACTCGCCGTTAAATTTATTTGCCAGGATAATAAAAAAGCTGGGCGATTGTGAAGTTACTGAAATTGTGTAAGTGTGAGATAATTGCAAATCAGAATAATGATGTATTCATGGTGAGCAGAAAACAAAGTGGGCCAGATAGTCACTTGTTTACTTTTACAGAGTTGTTGCAAAATTGTTCTGATTCATTAGATTTTGTAGTGTCCTTTTCGGGCCAATTTTAACTCCCCTACCCAACGAGAGGATCGAGCAGAGTCCACTTATTGGCTTGAGGTTGTACTGTTATTGCCTGGTGACATCTTGCCTTATCTTTGAAGTTGGCTGAAGTTCCTGCTGCAGACAAACAAGGGGCCAGTTTATCTTTAGAAGTCTCATCCCAATGACATCGGAGTAGGCAGAAGACACCAAGATAGAAGAAGAAATCATAGAAGCCCTACAGTACAGAAAGAGGCCATTTGGCCCATCGAGTCCGCACCGACCACAATCCCACCCAGACCCTACCCCCATATCCCTACATATTTTACCCACTAATCCCTCTAACCTACACATCTCAGGACACTAAGGGGCAATTTTAGCATGGCCAATCAACCTAACCCGCACATCTTTGGACTGTGGGAGGAAACCAGAGCACCTGGAGGAAACCCACGCAGACTCGAGGAGAATGTGCAAACTCCACACAGACAGTGACCCAAGCCGGGAATCGAACCCAGGTCCCTGGAGCTGTGAAGCAGCAGTGCTAACCACTGTGCTACCGTGACGTAAGATTTTTTTGGCTGGAATCTTTAGGACTGTTAAATGACCCTCAGGCCTCTCTTGACTTAGAACATAGAACATAGAACATTACAGCGCAGAACAGGCCCTTCGGCCCACGATGTTGCACCGACCAGTTAAAAAAAAAAACTTAGTCCTATCAGGCTCTGTTATGGACATGCCGTTCCAATTTTCATGTTTTGGGCTTCATCTTGACGATAAAGGTGAAGATTGATTCCACAAATTTGCTGGATGTGAGGGTTAAACCCACATAATAACACTAGGGTGGATAACGGACACCAAAGTCAAAACTGACAGTGAAAACCCAATATTATACTTTGTTGGGGCTCTCTTCAGCTAGGCCTGTTCAGTAGTCACTATATTTGAAACTTTCCTGCAGGCTGTTTAGTCTTCGGAATCAGATGCATGCCATTTCAAAGGCTATCACTGACCGATACGCTGAGCGAATGATTGAAAGGAGCCGGACTCTAAGGCAACACAGCATCCAAAAACCCAGAAGTTCCTGGGATGATGGGTTTTCGAGATCCACTAGTGAGATGTACAGTTGGTTAAGCCAACAGAAGGTAAGTAAAGTTGCACTTGGAAAAAAAGTGACTAAGTATTTATAGAATAACGAAAAGAAGAATTGACTTTATTAATTAAAAACTAAATTCAAAGTTTCCTTTTCTTCCTTTTCAGTTTTTTTGTCCTTAAGTTATGCCATTTACCCACTAAACCATTTTTGATTTTAGAGAAAAGTACACCAGGAAGAAGTTCTAACTCAAGTGGTGATGGACGTTGAATGAAGTTGGTGTTTACATCAATTAGACACTCATCTGTTGAAACTACAGGAGATTCCATCAAACACAAATTAGATATATTTTTCCAAAGTGAATATAATGGGGCAAGTCTATTGATATGCCACCTATTATATAATGAGATGATAGGCAAAATTGCTATTTCCAGCTCTATGAAAAGTGGTTTGAGGAGAAGACAGTGGGTTTGGTTGAAGGAGAATTGGGATTCTTCTGTTCTTAATCTTCACATGTGAATTGTCTCATTAGTTTCCTTCTTTATAAGATATCTCTCATTCCACTTCGTAAGTCTAAGATTGACAATGTTTAAGTGACAGCTTGAGGAAATCCTACACTGCCCAGCATTATTGCAATGAAATGTCTGCAGAATCTCAATTATTAATCAAGTAGCACTGAGTACTTCATTGTACCTATTTACAACTTCTGTCCTTGGCTGACAGAGATGTCGCCATGAAGCAGGTATTTCTGGTCATGTTACTGTGAATAGGGAGATCAGGTTATCGTGGATTGTCTGAGAATAAAAGAATCGCAGCTGTTTGCTGCCTAAAGTGCTTAGCCATGCAGAATGAAGTAGCTGGCATCACTCACAACTTGTACTGTTAATCCAGCAGGTTCTGATCAGGCCTTTATTATCTCATCAGTCTTGTAGTCTGTCCTTGGAGCATTCCACATTGAAATTTGTTGATTTTTCTTTATTCTCCCTCGCGTTCAGTTTCCCTTCTCCGTCCCTCACCAACCCCCTAATAATTTGGGTATATACTTGAAAAGAAATGAATTTGATGAGTGCCTGAGCAAGGTTTTTGACAACTATTATGCCAACTGCACTGCTAATTGTTGAATATTATCTGAAGCCACTTGGAAATGCCCAGTTGCATGAGCATTAGAGCAGTTGTCACCTTTACAGCTGTGCCGCACTGGCAAGAAGCTGCAGTTTGTGTGCCAACAGCTGGTACATCTTGCTTACTGCACTGGGACAAAAGGAAACCTTATTACATAATACCAATAGGAAAAATCTAGATGTGAGTTATTTTGGTTGGTCAACCATCTGGTATTGGTACCTACAACCTGGGTGCTGCCTATGCTCCAGATACTGTCCTTTCTTGGTTTCTCTCCTCCCCTCCATGTAGCCTCATCACCTTCTTACTCCAAGCATGGAGGTTATGGAATTCCAGGAGGTAATATCATCATCAGTATCAGTTGTACAATGCCACATGCCTTCTGATACCATTGCATTATCAACTTAATTGCCTGTGCACATGTCATGCTAGGCCCAATCTACATAATGATTTATTCAGCTATAAATTCATTACTTTTAAAAAAAGCTACATTATAGTTATCAGTCTCTTGGGCTAATTAGGTTGATTGAATAGTTGTGCTTTGCTTTATGAAGAACTCTTGCTCTCTAACCTACAATACAATGATGTGTATTTTCTAGTGTAACATGGACAGAATGGTCTGAAAATAGATAGGTTTTGTATTGCTATAGCTTACGACATGCTTTGTGTCGTGCAGGGTGATACGTTTGCTTCAAGTGGTTTTGGTATCGGTGGCACGAGAGCAAAATTGTGCTGTATGGCAGCGGTTTAAAGAATTTCAAAATAGAATTCAGTTATGGGTTGAAATACCTCTTGGGGGAGAGAGGGGCAAGGGCAGGTGGAATCACTGCCGCAAGTGGATTGGGAATTCAAAGGGAGAAAAGGATAAGTTTCCAATGGCTGGTTTTAGGGGCAGGCACCTGGCTATAGACCTCCCTGCTCGTGTGATTATAGGGGAAGTTAAATCCAGCTTTTGCATATTTAATACAGTCAAGGTCGTCAGTATTGATTTTTATGCTTGATTTTTTTGTAAACCACGTGGACAGAACTGTGTCTAAGGTTTGTTTTCTTTTCCCCTCTGATGTCATTCCTAATGCTTGTGTCAAGTATTAATTCAAAATATAGGCTAAACTATTTTAATAATTATTTTAATTTAGTCCACAATTGGCAATTAGCCTTCTGTAATAGGAAAGAATAGAAAGGGAAATTCGAATCATAATTATTCTTCTTAAATTAATCTCTTCATTTTCCATACAGCATGTGTTAGATGCTCAAGAATGGGGAGTAGATGCAGCCTCGGTAGAGCACCAGATAAATGAGCAAAGAAGATACCATAGGAGCCTAGAAGATTATCGTTGGAAAATAGATAAGCTCAAAGCGGAACAGGTAACTATACAAAGCCTTTGAATATTTTCCCCCCAAAATTATGCTTTGCTGTAATGGAAACATACTTGGAAGGAAGGTCACTACTGTACTTGGGACAGTATTCCTGAAAGAAGGACCATCCTTCCAAAATAATCTCCAAGCTGATCTTTGTTACCTGAGACCCTGCTGAACATGGAATGTTTTTGAGCCAGTTGGAAAGATTTGCTTCCCAATATTGTTGCACTCTCTTCTGAGATTAGAAAAGTAGTGGCCAATGTTTTCTGATGCTGCAGTAGGTACTGCGATTTGAAGGTTATGCACTTTGGAAGGAGGAATGGAGGCACAGACTATTTTCTAAATGGGAAAATGCTTAGGAAGTCAGAAACACAAAGGGACTTGGGAGTCATTGTTCAAGATTCTCTTAAGGGTAACGTGCAGGTTCAGTCAGCAATTAGGAAGGCAAATGCAATGTTAGCATTCATGTCGAGAGGGCTAGAATACAAGAGCAGGGATGTACTTCTGAGGCTGTATAAGGCTGTGGTCAGACCCCATTTGGGCCTCGTATCTAAGGAAGGATGTGCTGGCCTTGGAAAGGGTCCAGAGGAGGTTCATAAGAATGATCCCTGGAACGAAGAGCTTGTTGTACGAGGAACGGTTGAGGACTCTGGGTCTGTACTCATTGGAGCTTAGAAGGATGTGCGGGTTAGGTTGATTGACGATGTTAAAAATTGTCCCTTAGAGTCCTGAGATGGGTAGGTTAGAGGGATTAGCGGGTAAATATGTAGGGATATGGGGTTTGGGCCTGGGTGGGATTGTGGTCGGTGCAGACTCGATGGGCCAAATGGCCTCTTTCTGTACTGTAGGGTTTCTATGATTCTATGATCTATGAGGGGGGATCTTATTGAAACTTACAGGATACTGTGAGGTCTTGATAGAGTGGATGTGGAGAGGATGTTTCCATTAGTAGGAAAAACTAGAACCAGAGGGCACAACGTCAGACTAAAGGGATGATCCTTTAAAACAGAGATGAGGAGGGATTTCTTCAGCCAGAGAGTGGTGAATCTGTGGAACTCTTTGCCGCAGAAGGTCATTGAGTGTCTTTAAGACAGAGATAGATAGGTTCTTGATTAATAAGAGATTCTTAAGAGATTATGGGGAAAAAGCAGGAGAATGGGGATGAGAAAAATATCAACCATGATTGAACGATGGAGCGGACTCGATGGGCCGAGTGGCCTAATTCTGCTCCTATGTCTTATGGTCTAAGCCTATTTGAAAATAAATGGAAGATTACTGCATGGAACTAAAGAAGTGGAAATCCATGGCCTGTATTTTTAGTTACGAGGAAATTCCATTTTTGATTAACTATGTGTGAAACTGCAGATTTATAATTTTTAACATTTTGAAAAGGAGCACAATAATGTAACCAGAAATCGTCTAACAAGTATTAAGCTTATGCCGGAAGCATGTATGAAGAACAGCAAAGTGAGCCAGAAGGGCACATTATAAAATTGAAACTGAAAATGAATGACAAACTTAACACATTATGTCGTGATGTCATATTTTGCTGAGAGTTACAGGCCAGTAAGTGTCTTGCTTCAAGCCATATTGGACTGTTCCAACATGTTTTACTGTGGACTGTGCCACTCCTTGCATAGGAGTCGAGGTGCTGGGTAGTTTTATTCCATATTTCAAAATACAGCTGGATGGACGTTGGGACCAAAGACTTTGGTTTTGTTTTGAGTTGGAAGAGAGAAGGAAACTGATGTTGTCTCTTATTTCAGACAGTATCCCATGGCTAAGCCAGCTGTGAACAGATAGCAAAGATACGCAGCAGATGGTTCACTTCATAGCACAGTTGAGGACAAGGTGGGCTGCAAGTAGTCTCCAAGTAATGTATGAAGGCCATTGTTGTGTTATGAGGACCACTGCCTTTGCAAATAGCTCCATAGTCTTGGAAAGTTAATTGCCAACATTGAGAGAACTGGAATTATTGTTGTAGCCATCATTGAATTTTTATTGCAGGTCCTCTACAATTTTCGAACCTATACCAGGAGCTGACCATCTTAGTAAACAAGTTAAATTTGCAAGATTCTGGTTGATAAATGATACACTGGCCTCTGTTGGTAATTTTTAGTTAAGCACATCTTCTTGGAATCAAAAATGAAAGTGTTTTTCTTTATTCTTGTATGATTGCCCTTCCCTAATTGCTCTTGGGAAGATGGTGAGATGCCTTCTTGAACCATGTGATGTAGGTACACCCACAGTGCTGTTAGGAAGGAGTTCCCAGTGGTTTATGTTTTCCACAATGTATTTTACAGTTTTGAAAAAATAGGCATTTAGCATTACCCTCGGCCAATAATATTTTATGTGTATCTCATAAAATCCATTTTAGTACACTTAGCTGTGCTGTTTTACTGCACAGTGAGCAATGGCTGTGCTGTATAATTAAAACTCATTCACACTAGAAGTAAAGTCTACCTAAATTGCAGAGGTCACAAATATGAGGCATGTTCAGACTTATTTTTCAGTTCTACAGTGACCTAATCAGCGGTCCATAAAGGGGCCACTGCTGGCCCCTGCTTGGGCCCCCTCATTCTTTGGAGGAGCAGCAGGCACATCTAGCTCGCTGCAAATATTATAACGAGGCACAATTTTTATTGACATGCTGACCTGGTTCGGCTATGTACTGGATCCATGCTATTAGTTATGCATCTACAAGCAGAATGAAATGAATTTCAAGTCCACTGTATTTGTAAACTAAGAGTGTGGGCTAATGCATATGCCAAATTTCCCAACGAACAGTTGGCACAATTGCAGCTTAAGATATTAACCTTCAGTTACTACTTGTGCTGCCCTGCAGATGCCAGCTTTACCTTAACAGCTAAAGTTGTAAGGAATTGAAAGATTACTTTTAAAAGCCTCCTTATATTGTAAGCTTTGCGCTAGTGATACTCTCACTTGTGGGTAAGATTTTAACTTTCGCTGCTAGGTGAGAAACTGGTGGCGGCATATAACCCTGTTGCTCAGCCCTTCTTTTTTTGTTTGCCTTTTCCTTTCCAAATGCAGGTATATAACATGTGGCTGATCCTTAATGTTATACTTATTGCCTGCCATTGAAGGTTAAAATCCCCCCTGCCTACCTCTTAGTGTTATGTTCTTGTCCTTGTGCCTGAAATCCAGAAATAACTTTGAGATTCGCTGAAATGTATTATTGGGAGACCCAGATAATACAGTAATGGGGTCTTTTTGATTTGCAGATTGTGGCAAATTCCAACAAGCCTGCTATCTCATTGCAGTGTAATGCAGCTTATTTGTGACCTAATACTTTAAACTTCTGATTGGAGCAAACTGTGCAAGACATGGATATACTGAGCTGGTGTTGTTAGCAAGGATCTTGTGTGAAATAAAAGTTTTGATTAAATTATTTGCTGCTTACTTATTCCAGAATGTGGAGTTAAAGATCACAAGAATCTTGGCTGCTGCTTTAAATGCGTAGTTAGATATAGATTATTTACGCAATTTGCCAAATTGAACATATCTGAATTGCAGAGTCTAACTACCAGTGCCACTTTTCTGATGACATTGAAAATCAAATATCTAATGATGGTTTTACATTCGGAAGTTCTGATTGCTTTGCCTTTATCTCCTAGAAGGGGAACTATTCTGACAGCAGCAGAGAGCACTTGCTATTAGTGGAAAGTCAATACGAAATCATTTTGGTAAGCTGAAGTCTTTGGTAAACCTAAAAGCAGATATTTTTGGTAACCTAATTGAACAAATAACGAGTGTTGATTTTTACACGCATGCCAGAAAGCTTCAGCGGATAGACTTGATCAACTAAAAAAGCTCCAGAACATAATTTCAGCCACAAGCAATGAAATTATGTGGATCAATGACCGTGAAGAAGAAGAACTTGTTCACGATTGGAGTGATAAGAACACAAAGATTGCCGAAAAACAAGAAGCTTTTTCCGTAAGTCTGCATTTGTTGGAATAAAACTCACCCAAGCGGCATTCTGCAGATACAAAGATAGATGTGTAAATTATCTCTGAATCATTCACCACCCCTCCCCCATAAATTGAACCAGCTGGGTTGGGTGAGAGTAGCATGCTGAAGATGGAAATCGATTTTTGCGCGTGTTTCAGCAGTACGCACGTGTGTTGATGCCAGACATTTTGAAAAGATGTACTTGCTAACTGGCTGTCTTCACTGAGCCAGACTCGAACGATGACCAACACTCGTGATTGTGTGATTACAATTACTACTCTTTCCGTCTACTATTTTTACTCCACCTTTTTCGTGCTCTTATCAACACCTTTCCTCACATTTCCTGGCAGTGAAATTTCAAATTATTGGCAAACATAATCCAAAAACCAAGCCTGAGAAAAGGTTTACTTTTAAGTCAAAGTTTTGATGTAGTTTTCAGTCATCATTAACCTCTAATCGCTACTACAGCTTTGGATAAATTTGCAAGCTAGCACTCCCTGCATGAAACCTTGCTTAACAAGGGAAGATTGGATACTGAAGCCAAAACACAAGCTACTCTTTTTTGTTTGCCTTTTCCTTTCCAAATGCAGGTGTATAACATGTGGCTGATCATTAATGTTATACTTACTGCCTGCCATTGAAGGTTAATGACCATTTTTTTTCAAAATCAAAAATTGAAATTGAACCACAAATCGGATGTGTTGCTTTCCTCATCGGTTATGTAGAAAAGTTAGCACAGAAACTGGCCTTTGAACCCTAATAGCCAGTGCTATTGTTTATGTTCCATCTGAGGCACCTCCCACCCTACTTCGTTTAAAGCCAGTCTGCATATCATTCCATACCTTCATGTATTTAACTAGGTTCCCCTAAAAGCATCCATGCTTTCTATCTCACTTACTCCATGGGCTAACAAGTTCTACATTATAATCACTTGGGGTTATGAATTTTCTTAGCCCTTAACTGGATTTATTCGTAATAATTGTATATCTATGGCCCTTAGTTTTGGAAGCCGTATAACTGGAAACATCATCTCTACATCCACCTTGTCACACCCCATCATAACTTTAAAAGCCTAGAGAGAAAAGTCTGTTCAGTCTTTCCTGAAAGTTATAATCTCTCCATTCTAGTATTGTTTTTGCACCTTCTCCATTGCCTCTATATCCTTTATAGAAGATCGGTATGGTCCCCAGTACTTCCAAGTATGGTCTAACCGAGTACTTCTGGATCTGACTGTATATCTGCACTGTCATGGAGTCAGAACCCAAACCAAGAGCACCAACTTGTTAAGATTTACCCCATCGTCAAGTTTGGTGAAAAATCAAACAAGAAATGCCTTTTTACTTGAGGGAATTTTAAATTCTTTAAGGAAAGCCATATGCAAGAAAGTCTGTCTTTTTTTGGTCTCTCATGAATTTGTCCTTTTATTAATTCCTACATTAACATTCTTTTTGAGGCAATTCTACTTGCTTTATCTTCGTGGTTTACGTATTTAGAAATTTTTGCAGAATCACTTAAATTATTTTAGGGGAAAAACATGGTAATAAATATTGTATATTATTTTAATTAACTAAACAATGCATTTCAAGTTATATGTGAAGATATTTTGTTTAATTTTAGTGCCATCTGTGCCTTCAAAAATAGTAAGATTTCAAATAAAATGTCTTAAAAAATGCGACTTGGGGGTTTGGGGTGGAGGTGGTCAGTGTGGATGGATGATTTCCTTGAAAATATCTTTCTTTCTGCACAATTTCTGTAATCTGAAAAAGAATAGAGAGAGGGAATAAAAAGAGAGGGAATATTTCATTTTTGTTTTGTTTTACCTCCCCATATGGAGTTTTTGTAGCATTCACATCCTGTATAATTGACCTGTGGTAATGAATGCAAAATGATATGAATGTCAACAGTAAGCCACTATCAAATGGTTTGGGGGAATTGGACAGGAAATTATAGAAATCAATCAGCAATTTAAAAAAAAGACTCCTGCATTTCACCAACGAGTGGAACATTGAGGCGACAGAGTATGGTGGAGAAGCTCAAATGTTTTCTAAAGGATTATACTTTGTGTTTTGCAAATTTTTAACTCCCTTTGGAATCCATAAGCTAGACAATAAGAATGGCCCTCAATTTTGGAACAAATTGGGCCAGAAAACTGATCCCTGTTTTCTCTGTAAACAGAAGAAATATATTCAAGCCTTGCACCTTTTTGAATTGCTTGGGGAGTCTATAATGCCATCTCGCTTCCTCCATGGCAACATGGAAACATTGAACAAGATAGGAGGAGGCCATTTGGCCCTTCGAGCCTGCTCCATCATTCATTATGATCACGGCTGATTGTCCAACTCAATAGCCCAATCCTACTTTTCTCCCTATAACCTTTGATCCCATTTGCCCCAAGTGCTATATCTAGTGGCCTCTTGAATACATTCAGAGGCAACGCCTCAGCAAATCAGAGTCAACTTTCCAACCAATCAGCACCCTTTTCTCCTCGAGTATAAATTGTTATGAACGTTTGAAATTTGGCATTCTTACATTTGTCCTGATGAATGCAAGACAAAAAGTGTTGTCAACATGTCTCTTCAGCAATATTCAAATTCTCTACTATCAAATGACTGGTTGGTTGTGCGCATCCATGTTTAATTATTTAAATTTTACTTGCTTTTGCTAGGTGATGATGAGCCAGTTGGAAGAAAAAGAAAAGCAGTTAAACAGACTCAAACAAGATGGTGACCAGCTAGTAGCAAATAATCATCCTGCAGCTGACAAGATTGAGGTGGGGCTGCCTGGTTGATCATTCTCTAGGGGCAGTGTAAATCTTGACCAAGCCTTGTCAATCAAGCTTACTGTCAGGTTTAGAGATAAAGGGAAGTGATAGCACTTCTATACATGTGGAGCACAATCACCATTCATTACCTAGGTACCTGTACAAGATGTTAGTGACAATTGCTACAAGCCTAAAAATTTGATTGGGTGCTGCAATTGCATCAAATTCTTTTACTATTTTAATGGATGTGATTAAAATAAATGAATTAATTTCCCAATGGGAAAGAGTTTGATACAAAAGCAGGGCAAAAATAATTGCACAATTCTTGTGTCCTGAATTTGGCACAACACGTTTGTCGCATTTGTTGGATGGAAATTGTGTTGTTTGATTACTCATGAAGGCTTTACCCACTATCCATTTTCCATCTTGTATTATGTTAAATTAAATGTGAAGCTTCATGCTGTCATTTCCTAACTAGAAGTGCCATGTGTATCATCATAGAATCCTACAGTGCAGAAAGAGGCCATTCAGCCCATCGAGTCTGCACCAACCACAATCCCACCCAGGCCCTATCCACATATCCCTACATGTTTACCCACTAACCCCTCTAACCTATGCATCCCGGGACACTAAGGGGCAATTTAGAATGGCCAATCAACCTAGCCCGCACATCTCTGGACTGTGGGAGGAAACCGGAGCACCCGGAGGAAACCCACACAGATACAGGGAGAATGTGCAAACTCCACACAGACAGCGACCCGAGCCGGGATTCGAACCCAGGTCCCTAGAGCTGTGAAGCAGCAGTGCTAACCACTGTGCTACCATGCCGCCTGTGCGAGAAGATCCTAGAAATAAGAACTTAGCATTCATTTTTGCCTGAGGTAAGACCTGTTCCAGTACATGAGCTCTAATATTAAACATTATATTTGAGTCATAGAACCCCTACAGTGCAGAAGGAGGCCATTCGGTCCATCGAGTCTGCGCCAATACCAATCCCACCCAGGCCCTATCCCTATAACCCCACACGTCTACCATCTCCCTGATACTAAGAGGCAATTTAGCATGGCCAATCAACGTAACCAGCATATTTCCAGAGTGTGGCAGGAAACCGGAACACCCGGAGGAAACCCATGCAGTCATGGGAAGAATGTGCAAACTCCACGCAGACTGTCACCCGAGGCCGGAATTGAACCTGGGTCCCTGGAGCTGTGAGACAGCAGTGTTAACCATGGTGCCATCCCGAGTCAGAATGCATGGACCAAAAAAATAATCTTCGTGCTTGTTATTTGAAAAAAATAATCTTCAAGAGAGGCTTCAGCTTGCAATAGAACAGATACAATTGCTGCCTGAAGCCATGATTCAAATATCAACCCCGTTTACTATTTTCAATGTAATTTACAATTAATTTCAACAGAACAAAAGCTGTCAGCCTATAATTGGTGAAATTCCATCTCTTGGGAGTGCAGATATTACTTGCTCTGAAATTTGATATGTAATAACATAGCTGTCCTGGTGGTAATCTTTGTATCATCCTTTTTGCCCTTACGTTTTTTTAAAATCTTGATTTAAAAAGAATTAAACTGGTATTGAATTATCAGTTCACATTTTTCACCAGATATTTGATCTCCTGCGCACTGGATATGTGGAAGTGTTAGCTTCACATTTTTTGGCAATGCCGTCATATAAAAAACTAGCCTAGTTGTTCACTGATTATGAATTTTTTCTCTGTGTAAAAAGCTCCAAAGATTCAAAACCAGCAAGTGTGGAGACATGAATAAAATCAGGAGAGCTGGAAATAAACTGCAGTTTCCCCAACATTGGAAGGAAACTTGTGTAGCTTTATAAAGACACTGACAGTGACATAGAATCCCGACAGTGCAGAAGGAGGCCATTCGGCTCATGAAGTCCGCACCAACCACAATCCCACCCAGTCCCTATCCCCGTAGCCCACATTTTTGCCTTGCAAATTCTCCTTACACTAAGGGTCAATTTACCATGGCCAATCAACCTAACCCGCACATCTTTGTATATGGTGCACATCATTTTTAAAAAACACTATGGTAAAATCTGGCGCGTGTATATATGCATTGTATTTACGACCTTCTGAAATATGCGTTAGGACCCCAGGACTCAAAGCGATATTGAGCATATGTAAGAATAAGTCATATTCATCATAGCAAATTATAGATTTCTATTTCATCACAATCTGATTTTTTTTGCTGAATCTTCAGAAAAATATGAGAGAACATTGTGCACTCTTTTAAAAATTGCAGGCCTACATCGATACTCTACAGACACAATGGAGTTGGATTCTCCAGCTTACCAAGTGCATTGAAGTTCATCTGAAAGAGAATTCCAATTACTTCCAGGTAAACTATCCAGTTCCGCAGATCAGTCAACGTAACTTAAACTTGAAAATGATTTGTGCCCTATTAGCTGGGATACTTGTATGGCTATCTCGTTTCTTGCTTTAACTTCGAAGATTTGTAGTTCTTTTTAATTCATTTGTGGGTCTCGAGCATCACTGGCTTGCCAGCATTTATTGCCCATCCCTAGTTGCCCGAGGGCAA
Organism: Mustelus asterias; assembly: GCF_964213995.1. Taxonomy (NCBI): domain Eukaryota; kingdom Metazoa; phylum Chordata; class Chondrichthyes; order Carcharhiniformes; family Triakidae; genus Mustelus; species Mustelus asterias. The sequence continues at coordinate 128,481,431 of NC_135807.1, forward strand.
TTCGGAGTCAACCGCATTGCTGTGGCTCTGGCATGTAGGCCAGACCAGGTAAAGATGGCAGATTTCCTTCTCTAAAGGACATTAGTGAACCAGATGGGTTTTTCCAACAATCGACAATGGTTTTTCGTGATCATCAGTGGATTCTTAATTTCAGCTCCTTTTTATTGCATTGAAATTCCATCATCTGGCGTAGTGGGATTTGCACCCAGGTCCCCAGAGTTTCTGGATTAATAGTCTCCCTGGCTGGGACAATGAGGTGGAAGAAAGCGAAGGTAATGTTTTAAGAACCACTTTGCCCTGTGGATTTGCACACTCATTCTTTCTAACTGTTACGCCAAGGAAGGAGAACAACAGTTTATGGAAATGTTTAGGTGGTCAAGAGATTCCAATTAATTGGCTAACCTGCACTCTTCGCTATAGGTTTGTGTGATTCTGTTCATGTTCCTATATATTAACTCCCAAGCTCTTTTTGTTTTATAGTTTTTTGAGGATGCTCAAGCAACTGAAAACTCATTGAAGAAAATGCAGGACTCCATAAGAAAGAAATACGTCTGTGATAAGTCAACATCATTGCCACAATTAGAGAAGATGATTGCAGAATCTGAGGTATTTAATAGATAATTTTAAAGTGCAGATTTCCAATGTTAGATGAATTATCAGATATGTTCAGTTTCCTAAAGATCTGACAATTAAGCATTGGGTGTGACTTTCCTGTGCTTTGCCTCAGCGACCTCTCTCCAGGTGTAAAGGAGTGGAGACCTATGTCATCCCCTGCATCTCTGTGTTGCACAGGAGTTCCCATGGGAGAGGGGAGCTGGGTGTCTCTGCCTGGTGTTGTCCAGGAGCAGCAGAATGCCTGAAGGTTGACGATGAGACCTGCAGCTGTATTTTCCTGCTGTTTTCTGGTGCTGGCCTCGCCAGGACACTGGCCTGCACCAGTAAGCCCAGGTCATTAACAGCCTGCAACACCAAATTCAGCCATTGCTCAACTGAACAGTGGTGGATGGTGGCAGGGAAAGAGGTAGTATTTGAAAAATGGGAGCCATTAACTTTATGGACTGTTACTTTTAGGTTTAGGTTTGTTTAACGTATGAAATATTAGCCAGTATTAAGCAAACAAATTGAATGATTTGTATGTACTTGGACTTCCCAATCTCTATGATAATGCAGTGGCACGTTTACAGGAATCCCCAGTGACTTGTTTCTTACTACTTGGCTTTGAGTTTTTCATTTATTGAATATGCTTTCTTTGTTTTATTTTGGCAGAAAGATCAAGAGAAAATCCATGAATACAAAAGACAGGTGTCAAACCTGGTAAACAAATCAAAGAAGATAGTACAGCTGAAACCACGCAACCCCCCTATTAGTACCGATCATCGGGCCCAGAACCAAATCATTCTCAAGGCTCTTTGTGACTACAAACAGGATCAGGTAGAATTTCTGTTGAACATTTTGCGAATGAATCTTGTCATTTCAGTCATTTGTAAAACTTTAAAACAGCCAGTACACAAAGTGGGGTTTTTATTTTAGATAATACTTTATGTATCATTGGACCAATAAAGCATTAGAAGAATATACTTGCTTTATATTCATTGAAATATCATAGAATCCCTACAGTGCAGAAGGAGGTCATTCGGCCCACCGAGTCAGCACCGACCACCGGGCCCTATCCCCATAATCCCATGCATTAATCCTAGCTAGCCTCCCTGACACTAAGGGGCAATTTAGCATAGCCAATCCACCTAACCCGCACATCTTTGGACTGTGGGAGGAAACTGGAACACCCAGAGGAAACCCACGCAGATCCGGGGGGAACGTGCTGACTCCACACAGACAGTGGCCCGAGCCGGGATTCGAACCTGGGATCCTGGCGCTGTGAGTCAGCAGTGCTAACCACTGTGCCACTGGACCATGTTTAATTAATTTAGTTAATTGTAAAATGAGTTTTCAAAAAAATCGATGGTGACACTGGACTAATCAGGTGTCACAATTAATCTTTTTTAGATGTTATGCCGATGTAACCAATCTGCAGATACAAACCAACAAAGCTCTTTGTGACATTAAAAAATGTTCGTTAAGTCTGAGATCACACCTGTGCTAAAATTAGTGTCGATTTGAAGGAGTTGTGCCAAGGTTTTAGCATAAACCTGATCTGACAGGAGTCAGACTTTAGTGAATGATAATAGTGGGCTTGTGCAGCAAAATTTATAAAATTCATTCTGCTAAGTTTAGGTTCTGTCCGTTGTTTTTTTGCTCTATGTAACATTGAGTTGCAGTACATTTTTTTGTACTGTAACTTTTTAACTTCCAAGCAGTTTGAATAAGCAATTGTAATAAAACTACGTTGAAGTTTTCTTTAAAATCCAAATTGAATAAGCCAGTAATTCAAATTAAGCAATTTTAAAAGAACAGAAATTGACTGCACTGGTACTTTATATGTTAGTGATTGAGAACAATTTGAGACTGTGAATTCAAAGTATTGCCTAGGGCAGCACGGTGGCACAGTGGTTAGCACTGCTGCCTCACAGCGCCAGGGACCCGGCTTCGATTCCCGGCTTGGGTCACGGTCTGTGTGGAGTTTGCACATTCTCCCTGTGTGTGCGTGGGTTTCCCCCAGGTGCTCCGGTTTCCTCCCACAGTCCAAAGATGTGCGAGTTGGGTGGATTGGCTATGATAAATTGTCTGTTTAGTGTCAGGGAGATTAGCAGGGTAAATACATGTGGTTACAGGGATAGGGCCTGGGTGGGATCATTGTCGGTGCAGGCTCGATGGGCCAAATGGCCTTCATCTGCATTGTAGGGATTCTATGAAACTTTTTACTGAATATTGAAGTGTTGCCTGATTTAAGTAAAAGTTTTCTAGTTTACTGGAATCAAGTTTAAGTTTATTTATTAGTGTCACAAGTAGGCTTACATTAACACTGCAATGAAGTTACTGTGAAAATCCTCAAGGTGCCACACTCCGGCGCCTGTTCGGGTACACTGAGGGAGAGTTTAGCATGGCCAATGCATCTAACCAGCACGTCTTTCAGACTGTGGGAGGAAACGGAAGCACCCGGAAGAAACCCATGCAGATGCTGGGAGAAGGTACAGACTCTGCACAGATAGTGACACAAGCCGAGAATCAAACTCAGGTCCCTGGCGCTGTGAGGCAGCAGTGCTAGCCACTGTGCCACCCCACAATGTACTAAATAGTGACAAAATTGACTTAATTGTACATTCATTGAGAAGCTATAATATGCTTTTGAATAATTTTGCTACAATTCTAATATATTAATTCTCCTTTCATTTTTATTTTTCAGCGGGTTGTCCATAGGGGCAATGAATGTATTTTGTTGGACAACTCACAACGCAGCAAATGGAGGGTGATAGGACCTGGTGGAATGGAAATGATGGTTCCATCTGTTTGTCTTCTCATCCCACCTCCAAATCCTGGCGCAGTTGATCTTGCAAACAAGTACGAAGTTCCGTCTTTTGTTCCGTACTTTGTTATTTAAGGTTATAAATACAATTCAGATGCTTTGTTGATTATTAAATGGGGCTTTATTTTGTTCTTTGAAATCAGAATTGATCAATACTATGAGGCTATCCTTGCTCTGTGGAATCAATTGTACATTAACATGAAGAGTTTGGTATCTTGGCAATACTGCATGATGGATGTCGAAAAGATACGCAGTTGGACCATATCAGTGGTAAGGGACTTTCAGAATAAATTTTTGTGTGTTCTTGAAATCCCAGCTGTTTGGTTTGGGGGGACGGGGTGGGGTTCGTAATAGCAAATGAGGCATATAATACTGATATCAAAAATGCATGCCACTTCAGTACTGCATTGGTTAATTGAGAGACTGAAGTCCCACATTACCAATGTGCAACACTTCTATTGGGGACAAACATATTTCTTAAGATGAAACAAGGAAAGACCAATGCTTGGATTTTGCTGTAGTTATGATGGAAAAGCTGTCAACATTCGCCATCATTGTCTCGATGAAACTGGCAGCAACGTTTGGAGTCCAGGTGACCGCAGGGTAAATTCAAAGGTTGTGGTCAGGTTATCCACCTCCATAAGATGCACTATAGAGGTTCCTACAGAATGCAATCTCTATTGTAATTATGGTGAAAACTTCCTCTTCTACACTGTTAGTCTTGCTGTAAAACCCTTATAAAGTTGCACTTTGTTGAATGAGGTGTAATTGGGTTTTTAACTTGATAATTGCTGCTGTCTTCCCTTGCTACCCCTAAAAAGCCGATTTTATATTGGTGGGATATCTAATTTCTTCACCATGATAGCAAAAGATTCACATTTTCTTAAAAACAAAATGGTTTTTTTGCAGTCTGTTTATTTTAGCTTCTATCCGAATACAGTCATATGATTTTTGTACCTGAACATTTAAATGAATACAGGAAGACTTTAAGTTTTATTGGTTGCTTACCTGCTTGCTGACATCACTGCTGCTGCATGGAAAAATATCTTTTTGACTTGACGTCAGATTTAAATGGCCACTGGAAAAGGGGAAATTCCCACTCCCAGGATCATTATGACTCTATAGAGGCAGGAACAATTTTGTCTTTTAAAAAGCATTTAGACAATTACATGGGTAAGATGGGTATAGAGGGATATGGGCCAAGTATGGGTAATTGGGACTAGTTTAGGGGTTTAAAAAAAAAGGGTGGCATGGACAAGTTGGGCTGAAGAGCCTGTTTCCATGCTGTAAACCTCTATGACCCTATGACTCTATTAGATCTTTGTGGGCCGCTTTCTTCTGAGATCAGTGCTTTCCCTTGCTTTGCTTTCCCTTGCTTTGCTACTGACCATAAAATCCAGGCTAATGACCTGTCCTGCTGTGGTAAACCATCTGTCGCTGTTAACTTGTGGATTAGCCTGTAGTGTGAAATGTGCCTGCTCTCCGTCAATACCACGGGACTTAAAAGATTAGCAAAATTAATGTAAAATTTTAAAAATGAGAAGAAAAATTTTTTAATTCATATTTTCCGTCGATTCAACGTTGGGAGCTATTGGAGAATTTTTTGTCCCCCTCCAGTGAGGAGTCACTCCTTGCAGAAGTGTGCATCAGAAACTTGAGATTATGGCCTGAATTTTTACTTCCATGTCAGAAGCGCACAGTTGGGACAATTCCCATCTCTGCAAACTCGACTTGGGAGAAAGTGCCCCATAAGTTGGGTTTTTGGTGGTGGTATTCCTTGGGAGTAAGGCTTGGCAACCCTCGAGTACAGGGGGTGTCGGGTGTGGAAGTGGGCTGGGTAGGAAGCTGGCATCAGTACTCCAGTATTGTGTTGGCGTTTTTAAAACAACACAATTAAAATGAAACATCCACCCCACATGGCCAATCCATGATAACCCATCTACTCCATCCACCTCATGGCCCCTCGTACTCTCCATGCCAAGTTATGCCCCTCAGCTCATTTCCAAGAGTTTTTATAGCCCTAATGCCAAAAGTACCAACTCATGCGAACACATTCCTACCCACCCACCATCCTTTGCCCCTGCGCTTACCATGGCAACGCATTCAGTATCAACCACGGGTAGACTTCTGGACAGTAAGAGTTTTAACAACACCAGGTTAAAGTCCAACAGGTTTATTTGGTAGACTTCTAGAGCCATGCTGATGCGACTGGACGCAGTTGTTAATTTGTATGGACAGCTGCCTCCGCAAAATGCACCTGCATGAAATGTGATCCATTCCAATTCCTGTCATCGCAAGAATGACTGGTGTAGGACTGGAGTGGGACTTCTGCTTTTTGGCACCTCCGTCATTTTTACAACTGAGAGGTTCCCCATCATTGTGAAAATCCGGGCCTATGTTACACCTGCTTTTTCCATCATTAATTATAATGGTGGGAAAATCTCTCACAGCTCACCCCCAGGGAGCTGATGGGACCTTCTAGGGAATTAAAGTAACAAAAACATTATCCCTTGCAAGTAATCTTTCTTTTGATTTCAGTTACGGACAATGTCTCGTGAGGATTATGAGCTTGTCATAAGAAACCTGGAAAAGAACTTTAAAACTTTCCAGATGTACAGTAAGGATTCACAATACTTTACTGATGCAGATAAAGGAAAATTGGAATCTGATTTTGGTTCAAGCAAGAAACATTACGTAAACTTGGTGACTGTTTTGGAGGATGAAAGAATTCACAGACAGGGTTTGTAATATTTACTATTATGTTTCCTTAAAGAGCTGTACAATTTATCAATATAATGAGAATATTCTAAGGGCGACATAGTGGCAATGGTTAGCACTGCTGCCTCAGCGGCAAGGACCTAGGTTCGATCCCAGCTGTGGGTAACCATCTGTGTGGAGTTTGCACATTCTCCCTGTGTCTGCGTTGGGTTTCCTCCGGGTGCCCCGGTTTCCTCCCACAGTCCAAAGATGTGCAGGTTAGGTGAATCGGCCATGCCGAATTGGCCCTCAGTGTCAAAGACTGTGTAGGTTAGATGGATTAGCCATGGTAGATGCACGGGGTTATGAGGGGAGGGCCTGGGTGAGATGCTCTTTTGGAGAGTTGGTGCAGACCCAATGGGCCAGATGGCCTATTTCTGCACTGTAGGAATTCTATGCTTGTATGGTAAAGGAAAATGTTGGGCCCATTAAGATGGATGAAAGTGAGACTATAATCGCGCAATCAGGAAGCGAAAGACTTGTTAAAAGGATAATTTGTATTTTATTTAACATTAGAAGAAGACAACATACCAGGGGTACAAGGGACATACTCAAACTCTCACGCTCTCCCTCACGGTCTCCCTATCATGATATCATGATTATCTTAATAAAACAGCAGAATAACTACATGGTTAAAAATGGAATTGAATGAAATAATGGTAAGAATAGATTAATTAATTGAATACCATACAAGAGGGTTCTTTGGTGTTAATGGAATTGAATGAATCACCTATGGAATTCAGCTAGACAGATTATGCAATTATATTGTAAGTTTACATTCATATTTCAGAACTTTAACTGTTTCTATATTTGGGGTGGAGTGTTGAGAAAAATGTTGCATTACTTCTTTGTGGATAGTGTGTGTTTCACGAAACTGAGGATCCATGATGAAGCAAATTCTGTATGGTCTCCATAAGAGTTATTGGTTTTTCTAATCCTAAGCTTTTATGTTGTCTTGAAATACAGTTCCAGTAACATTAGCACCACAACAATCAATGCCACCGCAACAACCAATGCCACCGCAACAACCAATACCACCAAAGGTTGACATGAGTTTCCAACAAGAACTTCAGAAGATACGTCGCCGTTTAGAACAGAATGAGTATAAAATGATGGAAAAAATACATCTCCTCATTGATTCTAATGCACATGTGGACTTTGTGCAAAGGATGTCTGAGTTGGAGGTTAGCATGAAGTATCCGCAACCTGAAATATTAACTTTGAAATTTTAAGTTAATAGCAGTTATTTTTAATGTTTGTTTTCTGTTACCGGTGGTAGATTTTATAAATATATACCAATTGTTTCATGAAATCTGTTGATATGTGTGGAAAAGTAGCTCAGAAATGATCACTACACAGCTAACTGAATTAAAGATTATTTGGGAGTGTGACTTGTTTCATTCAAGAACTTGAATCCCAGAGCTTTAAGGAATGTTTTAATCTTTAGTCTAACAAGTGCCTGGAAAGTGACAATGGCACTCAAAAATCTCTTACTTAATGTTTCTGGTTTTATTAACTTGGGTAAGTTCACCAAATGGATATGTTATCCTTAAGGAGTATTTAAAACAAGAAGGAAAAGACAAAAGGTGGGGGTCATGTCACCCACCTCCCCCCCCCCCCCCCCCCTTCCCAGGCCTGTTTTCCAGTGGTGAAGGTCGCCTGCCATTGGCAAGCTTAAATACCAGTCCCACCAATGTCTATGGTGGCCAGCACCGGGGAACCTGCTGCCGGGAGGAGTTGCCATCAGCAGCAGGACAGGAAAACTCGCCAGCAGGAAGGGCTGGAAAATTCTGCCGAAAGAAATGATGGAAGATAATAAAACGGAAATAGAAAGCTCTTCTTTAGGAGCGGCTCAGTAGTTAGCACTGCTGCCTCACAGCATCAGGGACCCAGGTTCAATTCCTGGCTTGGGTCACTGTCTGTGCGGAGTCTGCATGTTCTCCCTGTGTCTGCGTGGGTTTCCTTTGGGTGCTCCGGTTTCCTCCCACAGTCCAAACATGTGTGGGTTAGGTGGACTGGCCATGCTAAATTGCCCCTTAGTGTCATGGGGCCTAGCTAGGGTAAATGCATGGGGTTGTGGGGATAGGCGTGGGTGAGATCGTGGTCGGTGCAGACTCGATGGGCCAAGTGGCCTCCTTTTGTACTGTGGGATTCTATGTTCATCATTGAATCAGAGATGTTCATAATGTTGCATCATTGCAATGTAATGCTATATTTCTCCTAACATGAATATGAAATGAAAAGTTTTTTTTTGCATTTACAAAATCCAAAAGGGGCTGGAATCCTCTTCTAAACTAACAAGAAAATTTTCCTCTGTGCTTTGGGGGTAAATAACTTGCTCAGTAGAGCACATAGGAAGAAAATTGGACAGTTAGGAAGATCTCCTATTTTCTTTCCCTTTTATTTTAAACAGCAGGTAAATTAGGCAGGCTGTACTTACGCATACGTCATTGCCTGACCCTGCCTAATTTGCACTTATGCACTTTTACCAGTTGGTAATTTGCATCCAAGCACAACAACTGAAAATCTGCAACTCCAGCTGCATTATTAAAAAACTGTCTTTTAATCTCTGAAACCCCAACCCAGACTAAATGGGATGAAGGCTTCCTTTCTCCAGGTGCAGAGGTCTATGTGAAATGGTTTTTGTCAGTCTGAAGCAATGCAGGCCTCCTACAGCAGAAACCACCTCTATTCAACACCAACTTTCAGTCTCAAAGTGGAAAATAGAAGTACGTTAGTGAGGCTATGTGGGTACTTCTCTCTAGACCCAAGGTATGCTGAGGCGGAGCAGAAGGATCTTTGTGCTGGAGGTGGCTGCATTCAACCACAGACGGGCTGATGAGAATGCTTTGAAATTGGATTCTTCAATTATTAGCATTTCTAACAAGTTATTTTTACTTTACCTGGCGTTTTGTTGGAGTTCATTGTTGGCGGCACGGTAGCACAGTGGTTAGCGCTGCTGCTTCACAGCTCCAGGGACCTGGTTTCGATTCCCGGCTTGGGTCACTGTCTCTGTGAAGTTTGCACTTTCTCCTCGTGTCTGCGTGGGTTTCCTCCAGGTGCTCCGGTTTCCTCCCACAGTCCAAAGATGTGCTGGTTAGGCCATGCTAAAATTGCCCTTAGTGTCCTGAGATGCGTGGGTTAGAGGGATTAGTGGCTAAATATGTAGGGATATGGGGTAGGGCTTGGGTGGGATTGTGGTCGGTGCAGACTCGATGGGCCGAATGGCCTCTTTCTGTACTGTAGGGATTCTATGATTTCTATGATTTCGAAATAGTTTGAACCTTATCAATATCTAACAATACTCAGAAACCCAAGGCTAGATATTCTGTTTTCAAATTACTGGATAGAGAAATCATAAGCTGGGCAATTTCTGGTATATGCCCAAGAATGTCAAAGGAGGATTTCATAGCATAGGTGTGCAAAATAGGAAAGTGCTCAGTTAAACAATGCTTATCAGGATGGGTATAAAATTCACAAAGTGAACTCATTGGGCAGAATTTTCCAATTTCTTTTTTAAAAAGTGTTGTCTCAGATAGGAAAAGCAAGCTTCCCTGCTGCTCTGCCGGCCTTTTCCGCTGTGTTTTTCAACTCTTTAGGGAAAAGAAATGGAATGGGCGGATTCCACGATGTCACACAGGTGGGGTGGGCTTGCCAGAAAATTAGGTTTCTGTAAGTTGAAAGGGCACCTCTCCATCCTGTAGTGCTCAGTCACTGCCAGGCATCACCTTCTCCTCCCGGGGTCTGTACTTACCTGCTTGCCGCCAGTGGGTTCCGTTCGCCAGTTCCCCGTTTTTACAATGTCTATTGTAAACCTTGCTAGTGTGACGGGAATTCCCTATGTAAGGAGGTGATACAGCAGGGAGCCCCGCTACGTATTTGGTAATATATCATAAAGAGGTTCTCGTCATTGCATGGTGGGAACCCTGTTACTCACCGGGGGTGGGGAAAGGGGGGTTGTGGAGACAATGGAATGGGGAAATCTGACTGGCCTGAAATCCACTTTGGGACTCGACCTCGATTCTCTGCCCCCTATCTTATTCCCCGGTAGAAACAGAAACAGAAATCCCCACCATTACCTCCACCATTCTTTGCCCCTTTATCACAAAATAATGTTAGGCATTAGTGCGTGAAAATTAAGTAATGGATTATTTTGCTGGTTGGTTAATCTTTATGTGCTATTTTTTAGGAATAGTGCTTTTATCAGGTTTCTGTATTACGTTTGAAAGCTGTCCTGAATTTTTGAATGTTAATTTTGTGTTTAACTTCAAGTTTTATTGAAAGAAATGTTGAATGTTGCCATTTTGTTTCTGTGCTCATTTATCTTTTTTCTTCACTTTTCTTCAGTTTGCACAGGATGAGCTGAATACAATTGATGATGACTTTGTCAGCCTGCAGAATAGGTGGTATAAATCAACCACTGTGCCAAATGAGTCCAGAACATTCTTCGAAACAGAATTTGGCCTGATAGGCCAAAGACTGAAGAATGGCAGTGATTTTTCTTCTGCTTATTTAGAAAGGTGAGAGAGAGATGAAAACTATAAATTTAAGTAATCTGAATGAAACATCAGCGGATTCTCTGCATGTACAAGTGTACTTTGGGATAGTATAAATGTGTAAAATGTAAAGGCTGATGTCAGGTGGGAAAAACAGCATTGAAAGCAATGGTGGCTTTCTCTGCCATATAATCTGGGACGTAGAAAAATAAAACTTGCAGTTACAGGTACCACGAAGTATTGCTGGCAGGCAGCCTCTAATTCGGCCTTCCTGCCATCAAATCAGACTGAGTGATCTGGGCGTCATTTTTAAAGGTGGTCCCCAGTGCACAGCTAGCAAACCAGGAAACAACCTTCACTCAGGTGTGCACCCCTGGCACTACGTGGGCATCAAGCTGATACTACCCTGGCATGACCCACTTTCCTTTTGAGACTGTCGTGCTTCATGTTCTTTTTGACAACATGACACAGTGGATGGACTTTTTGGATGTGGAGGATGGTTCTGGTTTATGGGCCTGATAATTACATGTTAATTTATTATAATGAGGTTTCCGATGTTCAACTTCGAGAAATGTGACCCATCACTGAGGGGAGAAGGGGACAATTGTTCCTGTTTTGACATTGTTGTGAAATGCAACTTTGGCCTTCTTGCGATATTTTCTGCTCCTGTCACCAAACCCATCCGTTGTGAACAGGAGCAGAAAATCTTGGCCATTGTATATTTCCACACTGTTCCTCCTTGGTAGAATCCCTACAGTGCAGAAGGAGGCCATTTGGCCCATTGAGCCTGCACCAACAACAATCCCACCTAGACCCTATCTCTATAACCTCATGTAATTACCATGCGAGCCCCTCCGGACACTAAGGGGCAATTTAGCATGGCCAATCTACCTAACCCGCACATCTTTTACACCCTGAATAAACCCATGCAGTAAGAGTTTTAACAACACCAGGTTAAAGTCCAACAGGTTTATTTAGTAGCAAATTTGGTAGCAAATGGTATTTGCTACCAAATAAACCTGTTGGACTTTAACCTGGTGTTGTTAAAACTCTTGCTGTGTTCACCCCAGTCCAACGCTGACATCTCCACATCATAAACCCATGCAGACATGGGGAGAAAGTGCAAACTCCACACATTCACCTGAGACCGGAATTGAACCCGGGTCCTTGGTACCGTGAAGCAGCAGTGGTAACCGCGGTGTCACGGTATATTAACAATCATTCTTCACAAAGATAATCCCACAATGGAACAAGCTGTCAAAAGAAATAGTCACATCCCCATTACTTATTTTTGGATATTAGAAATTACAGTTTGCGGGGAGGAAAAGCAGCTGTTTTTTTTTAAAGGAAGCATTTTGAGCGATCTATGGGAAGCTGGTAGCCAGATTACATAATCCGTGACAAGTCTCCCTTTGTTCTTTCATGGGATGCCAGCATTTGTTGCACGTGCCTAATTGCTCTGGAGAAGGTACTGGTGATTTACCTTCTCGAATTGCTGCAGTCCATACGCTGGAGATACAATCTTAGTGTCATTTCGTAAGAGTTCCAGAGTTTTGACCCAGCAACAGTAAAGGAACAGTGATACAGTTCCATCTCAGGATACCATGTACTTGGCGAGGAACTTAACAGGTGGTAGTATTCCAATGCTTTGCTACCCTTGCCCTTCTATGTTGTAGTGCTCATGGGTTTGGAAGGGGCTATTGAAGGAGTCTTGGTGAGTTAATGCAGTGCATCTTGTAGTTGCTACACACTGCTGCCACTGCGTCATTGGTGGAGGGAATGAATGTTTGGTCTGGGGGTGATGTGCAGATAAAGCAAGCTGCTTTGTTTTGGATTGTTTTGAGCTTCTTGAGTGTTGTTGGAGCTGTACTCATTCAGGCATATGGAGAGTATGCCATCACACTCCTGATTTGTGCTTTGTGGACTGGAAGTGTTCCTTGCCTTAGAACTCACAGCATCTGACCTGCTCTTGTAGCCACAATATTTATATGGTTAGTCTGGTTAAGTTTCTGGTCAATGGTAATTCCCAGGTTGTTGATAGGGGATTTAGTGATAGTAATACCATCGAATGGTATGGGGTGATGGTTAGATTCTCTCTTGTTGGAGATGGTCGTTGCATGGTGCTTATGTGGCATGAATCACTTGACACTTAGTGGCTCAAGTCTGAGTGTTGTCCAGGTCTTGCTGCAGATGGACCACACACTGCTTCAGTATCTGAGGTGTTGCAAATGAAGCTAAATGTTATGCAATCATCTGGACAGAAGATCATTGAAGCAGCTGAAGACGGTTGGGCCTAGGACATTACCCTGAGAAAATCTTGCAATGATATCCTGGGATTGAGAGGATTGGCCTTCTACAACAATTACCATCTCAGTGAAGTGGAAGATTTTCCCAGTGATTCCCATTGACTTAAATTTTGCCAGGACTTCTTGAGTCACTCTCGCATCTGGAATTCAGTACTTTTGTCTATGTTTGGACCAAAGCTGCAATGAGGTCAGGAGCAGAGTAGCCCTGGTGGAACCCAAACCAAGCATCAGTGAGCCAGATTATTGCAGAGTAAGTGCCATTTGAAAGCAATGACAATGACACCTTGCTTCATTTTGCAAATGATCGAGAGTAGACTGATGGGGCAGTAATTAATTAGGTTGAATTTGTGGAGTGGACATCCCCGGGCAATTTTCCACATTGTTGGGTAGATGCCAGTGTTGTAGCTGTACTGGAATAGCTTGGCTATAGGTATGGCTAGTTCCAGAGCATCACATTGACGTATTATTTGTGAGTCTGTGTTAATCGCTTATTTCTACTTTTCCATGAATGCACTGATTGCATTAATTTGTTTTCAGAATGAAAGCACTTAAGTTACTCTTCCAAAATATTCTGGAGGCGGAGGATGTGATAAAAGTTTATGAAGCTAGACTAACTGAAGAGGAAACAGTCCCAATGAGTTTGGATAAAATAGAGATGTACAGAATCAATCTTAAGGTAAGCAGAATTTTTTTTATTCTTTCAAGGGATGTGGGCATCACTGGCTTGGCCAGCATTTATTGCCCATCCTTAATTGCCCTTGAACTGAATGGTTTGCTTGGCCATTTCAGAGGGCATTTAGAGTTAACCACATTGCTATGGGGTCCGGAGTCACATGTAGGCCAGGTAAAGGTGTCAGATTTCCTTCCTTAAAGTACATTAGTGAACCAGATGGGTTTTAACAATGGTTTAATGGTCATCATTAGACTTTTAATTTCAAATTTTTATTTAATTCGTATTTCACCATCAATCATAGTGGGATTCAAACCCAAGTCCTCAGAGCATTACTCTGAGTCTTTGGATTACTGGTCCAGTGACAATACAACTGCACCATCTCCCTGTATCAGAACCACTTGTGTTACTTTCAGTTTTCTCCCTGAAGACACTGGAGATAATTGTCACCTTCCTTGGATAGATAGTTAATTTGTTGGAGTTGCTGTCCATCTATTCTAGAACTTGCCCTATTTTGATCCCATTGATTTCTACAAAGTCCATGTGACCTACTCAGATTATCACTGAGATACATCTCAGTAAACATTTGTACCCCCTTAAGTACAAAGGGATCATTTTTTGGGTGAAGACCTAAACAGTGAATGTTAGGTTATTCAGCTATGCAGAGGATCGCTCCTGAGACTGGACCAGTACTCCCTTGACATGCATATGCTTTCCAATAGCAGTCATGAATCAGTAAATTTCCCATAGTGAGTGAGCTGCCTCTGCGAAGCAAACTTTGAACCAACAGTTTACTTGATTGAGGAGTCTAGAAAATGGGACAAGATTCTTCTGACATTACTGGGTAGTTGTATCTCTTGCTAGTATTACGCTGGCACACCTGGTCAATATTAATGTTCGAACTAAAAGCCAAACTGCAAACTGGAAGTCTGATGAGTAATTTGATGGGGGCAGTGTCAGGGTGCCAGGGGGCCCGCTGAGGAATTCCATTGGAGGAAGGGGGGAGTTGGTGGGAGGCTCCCCTTCTTGGTTTGTTGTGAAAAACGGTGTCTCGCTCTCTGGATTCCCGGCTGTTGAGAAATGGAAAATTCTGCCCGTTTATCTCTTTTAAAAAGCAGCTTTTTGCATTAATTTTTTTTTTACACTTTTTTTTCTTAGAAAATGAAGAGTGAACTGGATCAGAAGAAGGACTTAATTATGTTGATGCAGCAAAATATGCAGGAATCCCTCCGTATCAATGATGAAATAATGCCATCTTTCTACAAATGTGACATTGATCTTACTAAATACAATGAAAAGGTCACACAGCTAGCTGACCGATGGCAGAGAATTTACAAAGAAATTGATAGCAGGTTGGATATTGCCATTTATATTTTGAAAAAAATAAATATATTAGTTCATTTAGTTGCAATCTTGTCCTGAATGAAGAGATTATAGGTTCACATTTCATGTCAAGAATCTTGGAAGATTGACTTTGTCAATTATAAACAGAACTGGGTTTTAGTTGTAAATTGAAGGGAGGGTACACAAGAACTGGACAGGTAATTACTAGAAACAATGCCAAACCTGTTCAGCTTATTGTACCTGGAGATGGATGTACAGTAACTGTACCAAATCCTGATGGAAAATTGGTTGTCTCCAAGCACTGACTTTGTGGCAGGGTAATTCAGGTTATGCATTTTGAAGGGTTGGATTGCCATAACAAGATAATATTTGTAAACGAGCAGTAATTGAAGGAATGTGCTCAATGAAAGCATAGTGGAATTAGTAAGATTGGCTTTACATTTCAATTTACGTTCCTTTGGGGTTGTTCAAAAGTGGTTCAAGAAGGCAGCTCACCATCACCTTCTCAAGGGCATTTATGGATAGAGAATAAATGCTGGCCTGGCCAGTTGGATCCCTTTCCCGAAGGTTAGAAATTAATTTGGACACAGGCACTTAATTTTTTTTGATTATAGTCCTGGACACCCTCAGCATCTTCACATGCCCAACACCAAGATACTCATGAGAACCTTTGGGGAATGCTTTTGTGTTCATACTTGGGATTGTCCAAGCCCCCCTCCAGAAGATTTAATATCTCTCATTCTGCTACCAAGTCATTTCTACCTTTCTTAGCTGTAATGTTTCCCCACTTTTAGATTTCAAGCTCCATGTTCTCTGCTGGCTCTGCTATAATGGAAGAGTCTGGAGTTGTCTCAGCTCCTAGTCAGTAGGAGGCCTCCTGCCTGAAGGAGGGACTCCATCTTGGATAAAATAGCTTCTGGAGCCAAAGTGTTGAGGCCTTGGGCTAGTAGTACTGACCATGCCAATACCAGTCTACTGGTAGAATGGTCTCATTTGTCTCCTTTACTGAGGTAATAACAGATTTCATAATGTTTAATGGTGTTTCTTAGGACTATTTTAAGACTAGTGTCAGCCAGCACTAGCTGCCCAATAATAGTTCATTTTACAACAGTCTTCTTCATCTGGGGAAGATTTTGATTTCAATGTAAATTTGAAATACTGGACTAAGCAGTGCATAATTATAATGTTCAAGTTTTAAAAATCCATTCATGGGATGTGGGAGTCACTGGCCAGGCCAGCATTTATTCTCTATCCATAAATGCCCTTGAGAAGGTGATGGTGAGCTGCCTTCTTGAACCACTAGTCCATATGGTGTAGGTACACCCACAGTGCAGTTCTCGGATTTTAACCCAGCGACAGTGAAGGAACAGCAATATATTTCCAAGTCAGGGTAGTGAGTGCCTTGGAGGGGAACTTGCACATGGTGGTGTTCTGAGGGTCTGCTGGCTTTGTCCTTCTAGATGATGATGATCATGGATTCGGAAGGTGCCATCTAATGAGCCTTGGTGAGTCTGTGCAGTGCATCTTGCAGATACACTGCTGCCACTGTGCATCAGTAGTGGGGAGAGTGAATGTTTGTGGATGGGGGCCACCAAGTGGTCTGTTTTGTCCTGGATGGTGTCAAGGTTCTTGAGTGTTGTTGGAACTGCACTCATCCAGGCAAGCGGAGATTATTCCATCATATTCCTGACTTGTGCATTGCAAGTGGTGATAGGCTTTGGGGAGACCGGAAGTGAGTTACTCACTGCAGGATTCTTTGCCTCTGATCTTCTGGTCCCACTGAAGTCCAAGGCATTCTACATGTATCGCCTATCCCACCACCGGGGAACCCACTGCAGGGGTCACCTTCAGTGGGACCAGGAAATCCTGGCGATGAGAAGGGCCAGAAAATGCCGCCCAATAGTTACATGGCTAGTCCAGTTCCGTTTCTGGTCAATGGTAACCCCCAGGATATTGATAGTTGGGGATTCAGCAATGGTAAAGCCATTGAATGACAAGAGGGTGATGAATTTTAGATTATTTCTTGTTGGAGGTGGTTATTTCCTGGCACTTGTGTGGCATGAATGTTACTTGCCACTTCAAGTCTGGATATTGTCCAGATCTGGCTGCATTTGGACATGGGCTACTTCAGTAACTGAGGAGTTGCAAGTGGTGCTGAACATTGTGTAATCACCAGCAGACATTCCCACTTCTGACCTTATGATGGAAAGGAAGGCCATTGATGAAGCAGCTAGAGATGGTTGGGTCTCAGATACTACCCTGAGGAACTCCTGCAGTGATGCACTGGAACTGAGATGATTGACCTCCGTAAGAAGTCTCACAACACCAGGTTAAAGTCCAACAGGTTTATTTGGTAGCACGAGCTTTTGGAGCTCTGCTTCTTCATCAGGTGAGCCCCTTCATCAAGGGACAGCACTCCAAAAGTTTGTGCTATCAAATAAACCTGTTGGACTTCAACCTGGTGTTGTGAGACTTCTTATGGAGGTCAATCATCCGTCAATCATCTCGGTGTTGTGAGACTTCTTATTGTGCCTACCCCAATCCAACGCCGGCATCTCCACATCATGATTGACCTCCTGCAACCATAACCATTTTCTTTATGCGAGGTATAACTTCAACCAGCGGAGGGTTTTCTCCCTAATTCCCATTGACTCCAGTTTTGCTGAGGCCCCATGATGCCACACTCAGCCAAATGCTGCCTTGATTATCAAGGGCTGTCATTTTCACTTCACCCCAAGTTACTCACTCAAGTAGCTTCTCTCATACTTGCGCCTCCAGTAGCTGTTCCTTGCTACAGCCCATAATATTTCTGAAGTTGGGGTTAGAAACCTTCATGTGCAAGTAATTTGGTTGACTAACAATTTGCATGAAAAATCATCACATTTTTAATTTGTCGTTAAATCATATAAACATTGCAATGAATTCATTATTATTCCCATGGAATTAGATGGATCTTTTTCCTTTTTTGTGCAGGTATCTTGACCTAGATAAGGAACATAGGCAACTAAAAGACTATGGAGAGTTGTTCCAGAACCTGAGCAAGTGGATCGATGTGACAAAACAGAAACAGGATGCACTGCAGGTTAATAGATTTGGGGATACAAATGCCCTAGTGGATCAGCTAAATGAGCAAAAGGTTTGTATGAAATTTAGTATTTTTGAAATATACAGCCTACTTGTATAAAGTGACTGTCCAGTAATTCCATATATTGATTGCAAACAGATTTTAAAGGATTAAATCTAAATAGACCAATATAGCGAAATTTCCTGGTTATATATTGTGCTATCTCAAAAAACATGGTGACCAAATGTGGTGTTGCATATTTCCACAAAGTTTACAATAACCGTACAGTATTTATTTGGCCTGAATATTTGGCTTGGAGCCAAAAGATGGTCTGAGTTCACTCTCTTACACAGTTACCTATAGAGTTTGGGAGGTTTTTGAGAGACAGCATACTGTCATTAGGCATCTTATCCAGCATGGCACATGCTCCACACTGGATGCATGGCAGTTATGAGCTGTAAAAGCAACGGTGTGATTTTTAAACCAGTCAGATTGAAGAACCCTCGCTGAGACACACAACCTAAACCGGGAAATCTAAATCATGCTGAAAACAAAATAACGAGAAAGACAGATGGGATTAAGAGAGAGATAAAGGACAGAAAAAAAGTTTAATTCTTAGCGCTAAAAAGTTCTGATGGCATCTGACTCCACACTTGTAAAGTTAATGTTCAATGCCAGAGGGGTTATTTGGAAATAATTATGACTTAACATGCTGTTTAAAAATTAATTTACACTTGAATGCACCAGGTTTAGTTTCACCCGCCATGCTTAATGAGCAATTACAGCAACTTCACATTGTTGCATGGATTTCAATTCTGGGTCTCTTGGAGAAGCAGGGTAACTTGAAAAACAACTTCAATTTCCATGTTTAATTGTACATGTGCGTGCTCTGGAAATTGTTGAATTTATTTCATAAAAAGAGTGAGCATTCATGGCCTCATTGTTATTTACAGTTCAAAGCTGGGCCTTTAAAATGAATTATGCGCTGGAAATGTTTAATATAAGTTATAGGATCATCACAGCTTGTGCCTGTTGTGCTTTCCCGAATAGTTTTATTTTTCCCACTTTTCTGATTAACAGTGCGCAGTTGACCAAGTTCTCTGATTCTCTTATCTATCCGTTGCAAGACTCATCATTTTGGCTTAGTTACACCTCATTCCTTGGGAAGGTGCTCAATCTGATTACTGATGGGAATGAGATTGGAAATTCACTGTTATGATGGGTTTCAAGTGAAAATACATGAACCTTGATATCCCTCTTCTCTGCTCCCAACTTGGCTGAAATGTCTGTCAGACAGCGTGCAGCTGGGTTCAAGGGAAACCCAATGTGCTCCATTACCCTGGCAGTGGCCTGGGCCTAGTGTAGGGAAGGAAATCTCCCTGCTGTTGTGTCCTTTCAAGCTTCCAACATTGGTAACGACCTACTGCGGAAAAACAAAAACCAGGGTAGTTTCACTAGCAAAATTGCATTTTACAGCATATTTGATATGGTATAATGTCCTAATGCATATTATTGAAATATTATCAAACAGAATTTTGAGGTAATAGGACAGATGACCAAAAGCCTGGTCAAAAAAGGAGATCTTCACGAGCATTTCACAGGATGATGAGATGTCTGGGGGTGCGGGAGGGGGATCATTCTGGAATTTTGGGCTGAAGCAGATGGAGGCATGGCCACCAAGGAAGGAGTTATTAAAATCAGAGTTGGTTCATTATTATAACTGAGATGGATTGATTTTATTGAAGATTTCTTTTTCCTAATTGAGTGCTAACTTTACTGTTGAATAGAAGTTGTACTCTGAAATAAAGAGCAAACGAGGCAGTGTTGAAGACTACCAAAAGCATGCAGACCTATGTGCAACGTCAGTAAAGGTAAGAAACTCAAATATGGTCTCCTAGGTGAATAATTTTCTTTTGTATGTTTATACTGTGGGATGTTTATGTACACAATGTTATTTGTTAAACAGGATTATGAGCTACAACTAGCATCTTACAGTGCTGGTCTGGAAACTCTGCTTAATATTCCAATCAAAAGACAACTGGCACAATCAATCTCCAGTACAATTCTTCATGAGGTAGGAAACATTTTCTTGTTCTGAACTTCCTAAAGCTGCAAACTATTTCCTTGTCTTAAGTTAAGAATGAAAGTTATGACTGATTAAAGTAATAATTGAATTTTTAAACCCTTTGTGACATTGTGCACTATTTGAATGAGGGCATAAACCCTCAAACCTTTTCATTTAAACCCATTAAACATTTGGTTGCTAACGCAACATACAATAAGAAGTCTCACACCAGGTTAAAGTCCAACAGGTTTATTTGGTAGCATGGGCTTTCGGAGCGCTGCTCCTTCATCAGGGGAGTGGACCCACTCACCTGATGAAGGAGAGCACTCCGAAAGCTCGTGCTACCAAATAAACCTGTTGGACTTTGGACTTTAACCTGGTGTTGTGAGACTTCTTAATGTGCCCATCCCAGTCCAACGCCAGCATCTCCACATCATGGCTACAACATACAATACTTTGCTAACCTTGTTATATATTTATTCAAATGTAAAATATGTGTCTTTTGAATGTTAGTCTACACCTCAAAAATATTGGGTAGGACTTTTCACTCCCCTCATGGCATGTTTTGTGGTGGTGGAGGCAGCCGTATTTGGCTGGTGGCAGGATCTTCTGGTCCTGTAACTGTCAGAAGTCTCACAACACCAGGTTAAAGTCCAACAGGTTTATTTGGTAGCAAATACCATAAGCTTTTGGAGCAGTGCTCCGAAAGCTTATGTTATTTGCTACCAAATAAACCTGTTGGACTTTAACCTGGTGTTGTGAGACTTCTTACTGTGTTCACCCCAGTCCAACGCCGGCATCTCCACATCCTGTAACTATCAACAGGGTTTCCAGTTATTTGCACTGAGGCCGCTGTTGGTGGGATGAGTAGATCCCGCTGCGGGAACGGCAGGAAAATTCTGGCCATTGTTTTAGAAACAGCATTAACATCTGATGTGTGCCCACCACCCACCTGCCTACCACCCTTCTACCCACCTGCCTACCACCCACCCAAGTGCCAGCTTTCAACATTGAAAGCAAACAATAATATTGAGATCAATGCTGGTGTAAGCAGAAAGTACAGCTGAAGTTGTTTTTCCACTCCAAAATCAAGTGGTAGCACTTTATATTTGATTCTAGTTTTACTATAAAAATAGACCATCAACCAGAAAAATTCACCATTAATTTTGATGGGAGGTCTCCTGGTTATCCACTTTAACTTTAGCTTAAAATTGACAGAAATGGAGAGGCTATGGGGTAAATTTTCCAGTTTCGCCCACTGGCAGACCATTTAAAGATCTGTTGACATCGAGCAAATTTTGGAAAGGTCAGATTTATCACAACATCAAACATGAATTTTTTTAAAAATTGACAGATGAAGAAATCATGTCAAAGCAATAAATTGATCATTTAAAAAAATAATCATTAATAAAGATGATCATTGGAACGTGAGAGGGTGAAAATGTCTGTCTGGCTCACTCTGTCTCAGGATGTTCATTCACTCACACCCACTGTGTGAGTCTGTGGGGATGAGGGTGAGTGAGAGCCCTGAAACTGGGCTCAGTTGGTCTGCAGATTAAAATGCCTAGGAGATGTTCAGGACCACCCTCTTTGTCCCTGCTCTGTCTTAACACTTGGCTGTCCCAGGTCCCTCTGTTGCTGCAATCGTTGTTCCTCATTATGTCTTGTGTAGGGGAAGTGCCTCTCTCCCTCTTCCCTACGCGCCTCCCAAAAGCTTCTCTCCACCCCAGCAGTTTCCTGCTGCTGGTGATCAGGCCACAGGCTGAATGAAACACTATTCACTGCTCCTCCAATCACAAGACTGTTTCTCTTTTGCATTGGTTGCTGATAGGCTCACTAGTCAACACTCTTTCAGCAGGACTTGTACCACGTGTGCAAAGGCTATAGCGAAGGATCAGGAAGTGTCCATGGAAATTCAACCCCAGTGTTTTATTAACCCATTAAAATGTACACCAAAGAGTTCACTGTTATCAAGCTGGTTGCACCACTTTAGTTTGCCTTTGGTGCCCCAATATACCTTGTGTTCCTGTTCTTGAAAATTAATGTAAAATCACATTTTCCGTCAAGCTGTATGCCTATCAGTAAGAAAGCAATTACTACTGGTGGTAACTGCAGACGAATGTTTACTCTTTACCTTCCTGTGTTCTCAGTCAATGCAGCTTCTCCCCCCCCCCCCCCCCCCCCCCCAAGCATCCAAAATTCCTATGTGATTGACTTAGGTTATCCTTTATACTCGAATGCTTTTGGAGAAAAGTTCCCCTCTGTGTGCTGCCTACCCAATTAAAGTGGGCAGTTATTAATTTTTATTCCATTTCATTGGAATTGTCATGTGGCAGTTTTCATTTTGGCACAAGCAGAAAACTGGACGTTGTGCACCTTGCCTAATTTTTTTTTCTATTGTGGAAAAATCAGAGTATATAATGTCTGTGTACATGGTGCAAAAAGTTTGAAATTTGGTGAAGCGGGGGAAGGAGATGCTCCTTTTGTCTCAATTACTTAGTGATTTATATTACATGTAAATATTTGCTTTACCTATAAGTCGATCAAGTAAAATTAGTTGAAGAATTAAAAACTATTGCCTAATTAATTAAATACATAAGCTAATTAATAAAATAAACAATACAAGTTTATCTATGAATGGCAGCATAGCATATGGGAGTTTGGAGCATTGTCCCAGCCAATCACATTGGCAGAAAGTATTTCCATCTATCGCAGCTTCATCTCCAAGTTGTTGTGCTGGAGCCTGAGGTGCAGACATTGTGGGGTATCAGGAAAGGGAAGAGTTATTTGAACACTTTGGGAGACATTTTGCAGCATCCTTGACATATTTGGGATAAGGGTGATAGGCTGGGAAAATGGCATAAAATGCATTGGGCTAGCTTCCCAATGTCTTCCTGCCTCCCTGACATGTTCCTGCCTCCTTGCACATTTACCGACAGTGGCTTCAGATCAGTGGCAGCAATCCACCCACTTGCGATGGGAAGCCAATAAAGTAATTAGCAAATATTTTTGGAAAGGTATGGAATTTTGACAGTGGTGCATAGGATCTACTCGCAGAAGGTGACAACAGCATGGGTGGTTGGAGTGCCATGGGATATATATCAGGGGTCACCTTAAACATAGAAACATAGAAAAACTACAGCACAAACAGGCCCTTCAGCCCACAAGTTGTGCCGAACACATCCCTACCTTCTAGACCTACCTATAACCCTCCATCCTATTAAGCTCCATGTACTCATCCAGGAGTCTCTTAAAAGACCCTATTGAGTTCGCCTCCACCACCACTGACAGCAGCCGATTCCACTCGCCCACCACCCTCTGTGTGAAAAACTTACCCCTAACATCTCCCCTGTACCTACCCCCCAGCACCTTAAACCTGCGTCCTCTCGTAGCAGACATTTCCACCCTGGGAAAAAGCCTCTGAGAGTCCACCCGATCTATGCCTCTCAACATCTTATACACCTCTATTAGATCTCCTCTCATCCTTCGTCTCTCCAAGGAGAAAAGACCGAGCTCCCTCAGCCTATCTTCATAAGGCATGCCACTCAATCCAGGCAACATCCTTGTAAATCTCCTCTGCACCCTTTCAATCTTTTCCACATCCTTTCTATAGTGAGGCGACCAGAACTGAGCACAGTACTCCAAGTGATGACTGACGAGGGTCTTATATAGCTGCATCATTATCCCCAGACTCCTAAACTCAATCCCTCGATTGATAAAGGCCAGCACACCATACGCCTTCTTAACCACCTTCTCCACCTGCGGGGCCGATTTCAGAGTCCTATGGACCCGGACCCCAAGGTCCTTCTGATCCTCTACCGTACTAAGAGTCTTTCCCTTTATATTGTACTCCTTCATCCCATTTGTTCTACCAAAATGGACCACGACGCATTTATCTGGGTTGAAGTCCATCTGCCACTTCTCCGCCCAGTCTTGCATCCTATCTATATCCCTCTGTAACTTCTGACATCCCTCCAGACTATCCACAACCCCACCAACCTTCGTGTCGTTGGCAAACTTACCAACCCATCCCTCCTCTTCCTCATCCAGGTCATTTATGAAAATGACAAACAGCAAGGGTCCCAGAACAGATCCCTGGGGCACACCACTGGTGACCGACCTCCATTTAGAAAAAGACCCATCTATACCCACTCTCTGCCTCCTTTGGGCAAGCCAGTTCTGGATCCACCGGGCAGCAGCCCCTTGGATCCCACGCCCTCTCTCTTTTTCTAGAAGCCTCGCATGGGGGACCTTATCGAACGCCTTGCTAAAATCCATATAAACCACATCTACCGCCTTCCCTTCGTCAATGTGTTTAGTCACATTTTCGAAGAATTCCACCAGGCTCGTAAGGCATGATCTGCCCTTGACAAAGCCATGCTGAGTATTCTTGAGCATACTAAACCTCTCTAAATGCTCATAAATCCTGTCCCTCAGGATCCTCTCTATCAGTTTACCAACCACTGAGGTTAGACTCACCGGTTGGTAATTACCTGGGCTATCCCTATTCCCCTTCTTGCTTCGTCAGCCATAGAAAGCTCTGGTTAGATCATACCTGAGGTAATTGAGCAGTTCAGGTACCACACCTTGGGAAGGCCTGGAATGAGTGCAGGAGCTAATACAAATTAGGGTTGTATTCATAGGAATTTGGAAGGTTAGGTTTTCAAGATATTAAGTGGAACAGGTAGTGTGGATAAAGAGAAAATACTTTTGTGGTAGGAGGCACAAGTCCTTTTGTATTTAAAAAAAATTAGAGCCAGATCTTAGAGGAGTGAAATTAGGGGCAGTATTTTACAACCCCTACTGCCAGTGGGATCTTCCAGTCCCATCAAAGTGGGGCAGTAAATTTCCAACCTAGGGAACACTTCTACGTACAAAGTGTGGTAGAAGTTTGAAACACTCTTCTGCAGATGACAATTGATGTTCGATCAATTCTAAATCTTAAATCTGAAATTAGTAGAGGTTTGTTATCCAAGGATAAGACGCTGAGCAGCCATGATCCCATTGAATGGCAGAACATGCTCGAGGGGATAAATGACCCATGAACCTAAATGTACTGGCAGTGTGACAGAAACATTTTAAGTCAAACAATCTATTTGCCTTCTTACCTTATTATTTTGTTAACACTGCTCCTTAGTGTCTCTCAGTCCCAATCTTTTTTCCTTTGTGCTTCCTCAGTGGCAGGAGATTCTGAGATGGCTAACTGGTGCTTTCCAGCAGAACCTTGCGAAACTGAGGTGTCACTGGTTATGGGTCATTTTCTGCTTTTAACAGGAAAACAGTATGAAGTAATTTGCTTTCCATTTTATGAAATGCAATCCGGATGCTAGGATGAGGGTGATATCAGGTGCAGACTGTGATCAAACATGCTGTCATTGAACTTCTGGCACTAAATACAGTTGCTGTCGGTCACTAGATATAGTAATAGTGGTTATGATAGTAAATTAGTTATCCAGAGGTCATGCTAATATTATTTAATCAAGTACTGAATTCAATAAACATTGTAATATGAGTTCCAGAAAGAGTCAAGAAAGCTTCCATATAATCATAAAAACCCTCCTTGTTTTCATTTAGTCTGCAGATCTGCAATCTCGCTACATAGAACTTCTTACAAGATCTGGTGACTACTACAAGTATCTAAGTGAGATGCTAAAGAACATGGAGGAAGTAAAGGTGAACTTATTTTTATTTTGCTGTTCCAGGAAAGTTAATATTCACATTGTAGCTCTTCCTGAAAATATTCCAATGGTAGCTGGCTGTTTTTGCATAGGAAGTAAAAAATATTCTCTTTTGTAATATAGTCTGGTGTATATTTGCCAGTTGAACAGCCTTTTATTTATTCTATAAAAATGTAACTATGGTTACAAATGTAAACAACTTTTTAGATTGCATATTGTGTTTGTATTAAGATTGTAGGATACAAAGCAAAATATCACAGGCCACTTCCATCTAATTTTAATTATACAGATGAAAAACACAAAAATAGAACTTTTGGAAGAGGCACTTAAACATGCTCAAGATGAGAATGCTGATGGTATTCAGCAGAAGAAGTTTCTTGATCAACATTTGACCCAGGTTCAAACTGAGTATTCAGACTTCAGGAAAAGGATTATGATCGTAGAGGAACAGAAGAGAAATATTGAAATGGACCGTGATACCTTAAGGCAGAGGGAGGACGCGTACCTTCTCCAAATAAAAGAAATTAATGAGAGGATTACAAAACTGACGTTTGAAATTGATGATGAAAGGAGAAAGAGAAAAGCAGCTGAAAACCGGCACGATCAGCAAAAGGATGAACTTGACAGAGTTTCCCGAATGAAACAGAAAGAACTGGATGAGACAGTGTGGCAAAGGTTGGAAATTGAGAAATCAATCAAAGACAAAGAGAGAGAGATGGAAAGGCTTAAGAATGCATTGCAGGAAGAGTCTTTAAAAAGGAGACAGTTTGAAAGTGAACTAGATAAGCTTAGGGACAAGTTTGAGCAGGAAAACAGGATGTTGAAGACACAGGTTGAAAGAGAGATTCATGTAAGAGAAACTACAGTTGAAAAACTAAGTATACAAAAGGAAGATGGTATTGCGGCATTGAAAATTCAGTTGGACAAAACTTTGAGAGAGAAGCAGAATCTCATAGATGAATTAGAACTATTAAGAAGCACTATCAGAGAAACTGAATTCAGTAGAAAAAAGGCAGAAAATAATATTTTGCAGCAGAAATCAGCTTGTGTTGAGGAATCTAAAAGGAGACAGGAACTTGAAATAGAAATTCAAACACTCACCAAGCTTAAAACAGAGGAAACACTGAGGCTTAAATCACTTCAACAAGATACATCCAAAGCTATCCAAGACAAAGGAAAGGAGATTGAAAAACTAAGAATTTTATTAGAAGAAGAAGTCAAAAAACGGAAACACTTAGAAAATGAAAATGACAAATTAAAACAGCAGCAAATTGATTTTCAGAAGAAGGACACAGAAAAACTTACCAAAATTAAAACTACAGAGCAAGAGATTACAGTCATAAAGATAGAACATGAGAAAGTATCCAGAGAAAAATCCAGACTGGAACAAGAAATTACACGTCTTCAGAACAATATAAGGGAAGCAAACAATGTCAAATATAGAATAGATGAGGAACTAATACAGCTAAAGAGGAATGTACTTGAAGAATCTTCAAAGAGAAAAAGGGCTGAAGAAGAAGTTGAACGCATTGAAAAAAAATGCAAGGAGCATACACTCACAATCACTCAGCTCACACAGCAGATTGAGCACATCTCAATCATGAAGAAAAAAGTTGAAAGTGATCTCTCCCAACAGCAGAAAGCTTTCGACCAACATCTGAAAGAGAAGAATATCAGCTCAGAGGAATTGAGTAGACTGTATGCTGATGTGGAAACATTGCGTCGCCAATTGAGTCAAGAACGGGAAAACACAAGACAGGCTTGTCAGAGAAATGAACATTTGCAAAAAACTATTGAAGAAAAAACCAAGGCTTTGAATGAAAGAATAAGTGACATAGACAGACTGCGTTCAGTTGTGGAAAATCTCACAAAAGAACGACTGAAGCTGGAAGAAGAATTAAGAAATTTGAAGTCAAATTATGATGACCTTCATAGTGTCCAAAATGAAGCTGAAGACGATAAATCAAGAACTATCTCTGAACTGAGGCTCCAGCTTGAACTAACAAACAAAAGAACCACTGACCTTCACGGGCTAATTAATGAGTTAAAGAATGAGAGGGAAAAGTTGAGACTGGAAGTTGAAACATTCCAAAAGCAGGCTCTAGAGGTACTCGCAAGTTTTACTGTTTTATCGTGTGAAGTATTTTGTATTAGTCTTATTAACAATCTGTGGTTTTTTTTAAAAAGCCCAAAACGAATGCTTAACCAATTTTGATTTTTTAACTATTTTTAGTATTTGTAGTTGGGTACCCTCAGCTGTGGAAATAAATGGAGGCAGAATTTCTGGGCGGGGGGGGGGGGGGCAATCTCAATGTAGCACTTGTGGCAGATTGGTAAAATGGCTGTTCGTTTAATTTCTCTGGACTTTTGTTAGAGTTTCAGCACATAATAAGGGAACCCCTGCAGAAGGTAGTGCTCCTTATTTATTTACAGGATAAGGGAGAATGCAACGTGGTTAACTATTTGCTTTCCCAGATTTTAAAAATGAATTTAAATGATTAAGAACAAACTTCACCATAGTTTACGATGGACCTTGCAGTGATAGAGACAGAGAGAATAAAAGCAGGAGGAGGCCACTTGGCCCTTTGAGCCTGCTCTGCCATTCATTTTGATCATGGCTGATCATCAAAATCAATATCCTACTCATGACCCTCCCCCAATGTCCAAATGACATCCATATGAATAAAAGAAAATCTGTGTAGCACTATGTAAAATTACATTTATTTTTGCCCTCACCATGGGATAGAATTATTCAGCGATTTCGTGACCTTTTATGGTCATATATTGGTGCATGATCTCATAAAAAATGAATGTTTACAGCATTTATCTGTGATTTCACCAAGCAGGGGAGTTCTTCCTAGTGCAATGGCCAATAGATAACCTTCAACTGACGTTATTTTTTAAAAAACTGATTGTGATCATTATCTCATTATGGGATCTTACTATGTGCAAATTGGCTGCAGCTTTTCCTTCGCTATGGCAGTGATCACACTCCAAAAGCGCTTTAATGCCTGTAAAGTGATTAGAGACATTGAGGTTATGAAAGCTGCTATAATAAATGGAAGTTTTTTTCTTTTCACATCTTATTTTTGGCACTCACATTCTTTAAAATGCTTTTTTTTCTGCCACTAAACCCCTTTGTTTTGTTTCTCGTATTTGATGAGATAGAGAAACGTTAATGACTTTGACTCTTTTCTCATCCTGAACCTTTACCTGCCTCTGCAAAGTATTGTTCATTCTTTAAGTTATTTAATAGAATCCCTACAGTGCAGAAGGAGACCTTCAGCCCATCGAGTCTGCACTGACAACAATCCCACCCAGGCCCTATCCCCATAACCTCACGTATTTGCCCTAGCTAATCCCCCTGACACTAAAGGGCAATTTAGCATGGCCAATTCACCTAACCTGCACATCTTTGGAGTGTGAGGAAACCAGAGCAATGGAAGAAACCCACGCAGGCACAGGGATAACGTGCAAATCTACACAGGCAGTAACCCAAGCTGAGAATCGATCCCAGGTCCCTGGTGCTGTGAGGTAGCAGTGCTAAGCACTGTGCCACTCTACTGCCTTACATGTTTGAATTGTTTCATAGGGGGTTTCATGGTAATGTATTGACTTCATTTTCTGACTTAATTTTTTTTAAAAATCCTCATAAAGAAGACCATGACCTCTTCAAAGGTGTCCTTGATTCAGTCAGTATTCCAGGGCACCCCTTGGCCCTACCTAGGAAGTGGGAATAACTGGGCAGTATCAGGGGATGCCTGGCAGTGCTGGGGATGCCAGGGTACTACCCAGCATTGGCCCTCTTCCCCCTGAGCACTGCATTCCCCTGGGATGTCTGTTCACCTGATGCATGCCTTTGGAAACCTGTTGGGCTTCAGCTATCCTGCCATCATGCCACTGCGGATGGAATTTTCTTAAAGGGGAGGGGGTGTCGGAGCAGGGGGTGGGGGATTATTCTGGCATACAGGCCTTATAGTTAATTGGTAATGCAATCAAATGAGGTTCCTGACACTGAACATGGGAAATGTGCCCATCACTGATGGCAGGAGGCAACAACTGTGTCACATGTTTAAGCCAAACCTGCCCGCTGTGGATGGAAGCAGAAAATCCTGATTAATGTCTTTCACAATGTCAGGACATCCCAAGTGTAATTACTGTATAAAATAGCAAAACATTTTCCATGTAAAATGACCGAACGAACAATAGCAGAAGAAGTTCTCAATGATTTCCAAGTTTAATCACCTTTTATCCGTTTGCACATATTATTTGGACATGTTACAAGGACTTCACTTTGTTCTTGGGGTTAGTTTGTCTAAACCTGTTTCAGTTAAGACCATAAGACACATGAGCGGGAAAAGGAGTTCAGCCCCTCGAGTCTACTCCGGCATTCAATAGGATCGTGGCTGATCCAACATTCCTCATGTCCACTTTCCTGTCCTTTCCCCATTGTTGAAGTGGAAACTTTCCTGCTTCTTGACTGTGATAGAAAGACTCAACAAAATTTGTTCCGACTAAATAACTTTGTCTTTATTTATGAAAGACTGCATGCAGTTTTGGCTGAAACTTGAGTTCAGAGAGCAGTTGGTACAACTTGCTAATTCCTCCTCAAGTCCGCAATTGCACAAAGAATCAGTTCAGTATTTCTACATAATCATTATCAGTTTGCGTGACCAGAGCATATTCAGGAATTCGATTAGTAATAGAATCATAAGCAATGTCATTAATCATGTCATAACTTGCTGACCTCCTAGAACTCTTTGTCTCATTATTCATACCCTTATCTTATCCTTTGATGTAACAGAAGGTCGGTGACTCCATCATCCCTGACCTTATCTTGTTTTATTTACTCATACAGCCTTAAGTTATGCGGAGTCAGCCTTGCTTATATTGTACCAAATAGCTGACCAATTTTCCCATCGTGCTATTCCTTAGTTCGTACAACTTCACACCATAATCCTTGATTCCCTGACTGATCAAAAATCTATCTATCTCAGCCTTAATTATACACAAGGACTCTGACCCACAGCTCTCTGTGGCAGGGAATTCAAAAGAGACTCAACCCTCTGAGAGAAGAAATTCCTCCTCATCTAATTGGTGCCCCTTTATTCTGAGACTACGCCCTCTGGTCCTAGACACTCCCAAGAGGGGGAACATCCTCTCAGCATTTCCTCTGTCAATGAGATCTTCTCACATTGTTCTAAATTCCAAAGAGTAGAGTCCCTACGTGTTTAACTTTCCTCTTAAGACAATCTCCCTCCATACTTCCTCGTGAACCTTCTCTGAACTGCCTCCAAAGAAATCATATATTCCCTTAAATAAGGGGACCAAAACTACTCTCAGTGCTCCAGATGTGAGGAGGGGGATGGAGTTGTTGGGTGGGGGGTTCGGGGGTGGTGATTCTCTGACCTGGCCGTGCCTGGTGCAGATTGCACTGATCCCGGAGAATAGTACGCAGGCCTAAAAGTCGGTCTTGCATGGGGTGCCAAACAGTCTGTGATCCTCCCGGCCCTTCTCTAATAGCATGATCTCGATTGGGTCAAGGGTGTGAGGCCAATTTGCATGAGATTGACTGGATTTCACTCTCATTAGCGAGTTCGGCACATGACTGTTTCTCCTCCTCCCCCCCACCCCTCCCGGAATAGTCTCAGCTCTCTGGTGGGACGTAACATGGGCGTGAATCACTACTGGTCCCTTGAAGTGCGGTTCAGGCACAACATTAGCGAAGATGAGCAAGGTGAGTACCACTGAGCACCAACTTCCAGGGTATGTGTGTCTGGGGGGGGGGGGGGGGGGGGGTCCTCGGGTCGGGGTCGCCATTGGGGTTTGGGGCTTGTGTGGCGAGCATTCTCTCTGCCTGCTGAAAGATCATCAAAGGGTTCCATATGAGGTTGAGTTCAAATCCCACGAATGTCGCACTCTTAATGCAGCCATCCATCTGCTAGAAAGGCCCCGTGGCTTATTGCAGACATTCCATCCCTGGCCCCACTAACAGTTACATACATCAGGTCTTGCAGCCGTTGACCCAATCGAGGGAACTCAGCAGGTGTTAAACACGGCTCTTCACACTGCATGAACTCTGCGATGCTCCCTACAATGGACACCATTGCATGGTAGTCAGGTGGGCGCTTCCCTACCATCTGTCTGAACTGGAAGCCATGTCTGGAAGCCAGTTTGCACCATATGTCTAGGTAGGTACACGCAGGTTTATACTGCAAGGATTCTTCAGTGAGGACCTTCTCACAGCCACCGTTATCACCATGTGCCGAAGCACTGAGCCCAGTTTGCCACATGCTGCCTTGTGGTATCAGGGGTCTGTTTCTGGGGGGGGGGGTACCATCCGGAGGGGCAGCTTTGCGTTGCACACCAGCTAATTGCACTGGGGGTGTAGAAGGCATTGTGTTGAATCATGAAGAGAGGATACAGCCATGTGGGACGCCATTGGTGATTATGTGGGGGCATGGGCACTGCCGGTGCCCGCTGAGGTGATGATGTGGAAATGATCAGCAGCCAATTGATCATTGGACATCAGGGCTGGTGCCGGGTTGCCAGGATCCAGACTCATGGGGACACGGTGTGCTGGGAAGAATTGAGGGACCTAGGATGGATAACCTTAGGGACTAACTCTCCCTCCTCCCGTCTTCATCCTGGGGCACTTGGATATTCCCAGGGTCTTTGAAAACCACCTCCCAGGTGCCAGGATGGTTAGTGGGGGACAAGGGCTACTCGCTGAGGTCATGGCTGATGACGCCGGTTCGGGGAGGCCTGAGACCATGGTGGAGACCTGCTATAATGAGGCCCATGCTGCCACCCGATCCACCATCAAGCAGTGCACTGGCCTGCTTTAGGGTCCAGCATACCAGAGGACCAGGAAGGCCCTCATTGCCACAAGATTATGTAATTAGGAGGCATGGGGCCGAATTCTACCAAATAAATTCTAAGTGTTGAATTCGGGTGAAAAGTGAAGTAATTTGTGCTGTTTTTTTTCAGTGGGAGTTCAGAGAAGAATCTCCCAATCTCCCCATACTCCGTGCACTGCAGAGGCCACCAGCGTGAATATCATTAACTTTCGGCGGAGAGGGGGGGAGGGGGGGCTATTCCCACTGGAGAGGCTGAAATCAGCGCTCTGAGCAGTGCCGAGATTGGCGCATGTGCAGTGGCCCCATACTGATGGCCTGCCCGATCACTGGCCTCCCTCCTTCCCCTACCAATCCCAACTGCAGATTGGCAGCAGGACCCTCCAACTCCACTGATCGCCTCCTAGGCCCGCCCCCTTAGCACTGCACTGTGCCCAATGAGCAGTGCCCCTTGGGCAGTGTCGGGGCACAGGCTGGCTGGCACTGCATTGGTACCCATGCCTAGGGGGCACTACCCCCACCACCAGACACCATGGAGGGCCCAGATTGGACCCCCTTCACTCCATCGGGGTCGGACCGCTAGCTCCCTGAAAGTGGAGAGCTACTGTAATCCCCACTGGAGTGAAATACTCTGTCGAGGTGGGAGATGCTAGTGGGCCCAGAGACTTCAGTCCCGGGCCTGCTAATCACATTCAAATAATACTGAAATGACAATTTAGATGGTCTGTGCGTCCCCGTCCCCGTCCCCCCCCAATTTCTGGCACAGAGCGGACGCCGCTGGAAATACGGTGTTGGGAGACGCAAGTGGGGCACAAACGCTCATGCAAACCCCGCGAATTGGCCGCCGCAGGATTCTCCTGGCGGGATGCGAGAATTGCAGCCATACTGGGTTGGCTGTGTCCGCGAGTGACTTCTCCAGGCAGGATGGTGGTGTCAACTCCCTGTGATGCTGCCCTGGGGAGGGGAGGGGACTGGCAGGGAATGAACCAGAGGATTACAGACTGGTGAGTTGCACAGCAGCAGTGGGGGAACTGTTGGCAAAAATTCAGAAAGGTCGTGTGAGGCTCCACTTGGAGAGGTGTTGGCTGCTTTGGCATAGGCAGCATAGCTTTGACAGAGGGAGATCATGCCAGATGATTCAATACCAGGTTTTGAAAAAGCAGTCAAGTGCGTGGATGGGGGAGGTGCAGTTGCCATAGTTCATATAGCTCTCAGCACAGCCTTGGACAAGGTTCCAGAGGGGGACCATCGAGCTGGTTGAAGGCAGGGGAACTTGGCGAGGTGGATCCGAAACTGGCCTAGTAATGGGACACAAAGGGTGATGGCAGGTGGCTGTTCGGGTGACTGGAGGCTGATGCCCTGTGGCGTACCACAAAGTTCCGTGCTGGATCCCTGCTGTTGGTGATATACATAACTGATATTTGTGATCATGTGGAGAGAATGGTCCATCAGTTTGCAGATGACACCAAGGTTGGTAACGTGGTTCATGGTGAGGACAGCAGTTGTAGGTTCCAGGAAGATATAGATGGGTTGGTCAGATGGGCAGTGGTGGGTAATATTTCACCTTGATACATGCGTGGTGATGCACCTTGGAGGGAATAGCAAGGTGCGAGTATTGAATGATTGGCAGGACACTGGCAGCTCAGTGGAACAGATGGATCTTGGGGCATTTAACCACAGATCCCTGCAGGCAGCAGGGCGGTTGAATATGGTGGTTGCGGATCCATATGGGACACACTCGTTCATCAGTCTTGGCATAGAGTACAAGGGTGGGGAGGTTTTGTTGGTGATGTACGCAACGTTGGTCAGGCCGTAGCTGAAGTATTGTGTGCAGTTCTAGTCACCTCACCATAGGGAGGGTGTGGTTGCACTAGAAGGGATACTGAGGGGACCACCAGAATTGCCTGTGATGGAACATTTGAGCTATTTAGATAGGCGGATTGGCTTGGATTGTTTTATTTTAGAGTGGAGAAGGCTGAGGCGGGGTGGGGGGGGGGGGGCGGCATGATTGAGCTGCATGAGTTTGTGTGGAATTTGGACAGGATGAATAGGGAGCCCTTGGTTGAGGAGTCAATCACGTGAAGGCATAGTTTCAGGGTGAGGGGCAGGAAACTCAGAAGGGATTTAGAAAAAGGTTTGCGCTCCACAGGTGGCGAGGATCTGGGATGCACCATCTGGGATGATTGTGGAGCCCCTTTTAGGCTCATCCAAAACCTAAAAGGTATCGGTGCGGACTTGATGGGCCGAAGGGCCTTTCCCATGTTGTATGATGCTCTATGCCCCTTTGGGTACAGATGGGAAATGGGTCAAGACGGAGGAGTCATGGCTTTGGAATGCAGTATCCTTTAATCGTCATTGTGTATAGTGCATCCCTAATGACAGTGTCTGCATTCCCCTGTGCCCTCTTGGTGACCCTACAACTTCTTAATCTTATGTGGCCTGACATTACATTTGGGTGAACCCCCCAGGATGCATATCGGAGGTGGAAGCATTCTGCTGTGCCCTGTGGCCTTTGATGCCCTTGGAGGATTCCGAAGCCTGCCTGCTAATTCTACCCACCGAGCTGTGTTTCTCTGCGCTGTGAATGGTGTGAGTGAAGCCTGTAATGGCTGGTCAATGTTTTCTATAGACCTTTCCTGTAAGGTGGTGGGGGGTGGGGGGGTAATGCCTCTCCTGAGATTTCAGCCACGTCAGGTGTTGCTCCTGGAAGAGAAGACACATGGTTCAGTGCAAGGGAGGAACAAGTGTCCAGGCAGCTTCGAACTTACTTGAGACAGTTCATATGGATGAAGGTTTTGTGAATGGTCACTTCTGTGGCACACACTGACCTCACTGACACTCTCAGCTCACCCGGCTGCCTCCTGAGAGCTCCATCGTGTGCTCCTTGAAGTGGGTCAGGAGACGCAACTTGGGAATTCCTGCACCTGTCTTCTCCCATTCCCTCATATTGTGGGCCATCTTCTCCTAGGAGACAGTAGGGATGAACAAGAGCTTGATGGCTGGCTGGTGGGACCAGGGGGCAGGTACCAGGACGGGACAGATGGATACTCACACTTGCAGCCCGAATGAGGTCGTTCATCATCTTCTAGCATTGGCTGCTTAGTGAGAGGCCGCGGGCTCTGACTGCCATAGCCACCGCATCCCAGGCTACATTTGAGTCCCTGCTCCAGGGTCGTCTGCCCTCTTGGATGTACTGGCTGGCCCTGGGCATAGAGCATCATACAACATGGGAAAGGCCCTTCGGCCCATCAAGTCCGCACCGATACCTTTTAGGTTTTGGATGAGCCTAAAAGGGGCTCCACAATCATCCCAGGATTTTCTCTACGATATCTAGCCACCATCCTAGCTCTCCGTCCGTGAAATGTGCGGCTGGTCTACGTGCTGCCATCCTCCGTGAAGCATGAGTAAAGCATAAATACAACAACAACTTGTATTTATGTAGCATCTTAAATGTAATGAAACATCCTACAGCACTTCAGAGATATTAGGGAAGATGACCATATTTTGTCAGAGAGGTAGAGGAAACTGAGGTCTGGAGGCAGTGGCTTAAGAATAGAATTCTAGAGCTTTGGCCTCGGGCAGTTATTGACTTGGCCACCCAATGGTGGATAATTAATGTCAGGGATGCACAAAAGGCTGGGTTAGAGGAGTGCATATAGCTTGGATAAGCTGCAGGGCTGGAGCCGTTTCTGGAGATGGAAAGGGGTGAGGTGTTGAAAAGGTTTGAAAACAAGCATGAAAATGTTAAAATCAAGGCAATACTTGATCAGGAGCTGTTGTTTCTCCTTTCAAACAAAGCTTCTGCTCCACTTTTAACAAGAAATCTAGTATTGGGTTTTCCAACTTTCCTTCAGGTTTCCTTTGTCTCAAATGCTTTTACACAAACTCTGAGATCCAGCTACCAATTTCCTCCATTATTTCAACTTTAATTCCACAGGCTGTAGTAAAATCTTACAATCACTTCAAGCAGGTGGCTTATCTGTAGCCAACCTCATCAGCTCTTCTCTTCCCAGGTCTGACTTTAATTTCCATAAACAGTGTCCTGTTCCCAAAGGCAGTTCCCCTTTGTTCCTTTAACTTCAGACTTCTTGGAAATTTCAGTTCTCTAGTTTCCTTAACCAACTGTTCTTTTAAGTTTCCTGTGCTTTCTTTCTTGACCATTACTACATGGTATGAATTTTCTTCTCGCAAAGCTGAGAGAGCACTAGTCTCCTATAACCAACTGCTATAAAGTCAGTTTAAAAACACTCAAAAGTCTTCCTACCCTAAGAATGCACCCCAGTTGTTAAGTATGGACTTTATACTTCCTCCAGCTTGTTTACTTTTCATGCCATAAGCACAGTTTTATCTGAAACCAATCCACCACCACCCCCCACCTCCAGCCCAGTGCAAACACCTTTGTCCAACATGAATCTAACTATAGGTTTACCCTTACACAGAACCACTACACTAAATTAAACCCACTTAAAACTATTTATAATATTTAACAATACAAATATAGATCACTTAAAATTACCTCTGTTTTCCTGACAGTTGGAAGAATAATTTTGATAAATGGTTAAGATATTTGGAAAATATATAAAATAGTCTGGTTTAAAATAAGCATTTTAAAATGTCATTTGGTAATATAAAATTTGAGTATTGCTGGGAAAAAAAAGTCATGCTTTCAAAGCTTTATGTCTTGCACTTTAGCCAGAATATCAGTAGTAAAGGGAACAATCTATATTTCATGAGAAGAGTACTTACTGGTTGGCAAATGGATTCTGGAAGAGACATTACCGGTATGATGTAGGTTGTACGTCCCATCGACTGGCAGATCATATCCTTTTGGCTAATTGCAACAAGCAAAGTACAGACCATACCCAACCAGCCTGTGCTTTCAAAGCACAAAATATAGTGTCCATCATTAAATGTAATTCTGCAAATGGACAGCATTTGCTAAGCAATTCTGCTAAGAATTACACTGAAAACCAATTTAAGATAATCAGTCCTGCTCTGTTTGGCTTATGTACGCACGCTAGAAGCTAAATATGCTCACACACCCAGCCTTGTCCTTTGCAGACATATCCATGCATTGTGCCTTTTTCAATAGCTCTAATAGCACTGTGGGTGTCTCCCTAACAGAATTACGGGTGCATCTATACCTCGGGGACTGCAGCGGTTCAAGAAGGCAGCTCCTACCACCTTCAGAAGGGCAACCAGACTTGAGCAATAAGTGCTGGCTTAGCCAGTGATGCCCACATCCCATAAATGAATTTATGAAAAACAGTCATTCCCTGGTTCCCCATGGCAATGCCTTCATCCATCGGAGTCTCCTTGCCAATCAATCAGTGCACTCTTCCCATGAAGTATAAATTGTTGTTCCCTTTACCATTGATATTCTTGTAAACTGTCTTGATGGGTAAAACATTAAAAGCTTTGACAATATGTTTCATTTTTCATCATTACTTTTTTAAAAAAGCTTAATTTTGTTGACTTCACTTTTGAAATGTGAAAAAGTAACATTTATCTTCTATCTTGACATATAGGCAACTAATATGATTCAACAGACACACTCTGCTCATAAAGACATTTTGCAAGAAAAGGAATCTCTCTTACTGAAGATCAAACTCTTGGAGCAGGATAAATCGAGACTTCAACGTTA
Organism: Mustelus asterias; assembly: GCF_964213995.1. Taxonomy (NCBI): domain Eukaryota; kingdom Metazoa; phylum Chordata; class Chondrichthyes; order Carcharhiniformes; family Triakidae; genus Mustelus; species Mustelus asterias. The sequence goes on from NC_135807.1 coordinate 128,519,733, forward strand.
TGAAGATGAACTAAGTCGAATAAAGGCACTGCTAGAAGCTGAATCCCGCTTGAAGCTGCGACTTCAGGATGAAAATGATGCGGTCAAATCTGATCTAAGTTACTGGAAGAATCAAGCAGAAATAAGACAGCTAGAAAAAGGAAAGACGAGTAATGAGTTTGAACGTTTGAAAGCTGAAATTGACAGACTGCAAACAGAGCTGAGAATTACTGAAGCAAGCTACAGGCAGAAACTTGAAGAAAGTGAAAGGGCAAAGAGATCTGAACTAGAAGCACTGCGCATAAAAACACAATTAGAAATTGAAAAGCTCCATCGGGAACCACCAACACTCAACAAGCAGACTCAAACAGATGGTATAGTTACGGTAGATTCTTCAAAACTTGTATTTGATGGAGTTCGTAAAAAGGTCACAGTAAGCCAGTTGTATGATTGTCAACTTATTGATAAATCAACTTTAGACCAGCTACTAAGAGGACAAAAAACTGTAATGGATGTTGCGAGTGAAATTAAATTGAGTCTTCATGGGTTGGAGAACATAGCTGGAGTCTATTCTCAGAAAAATGGAGAAAAACTCTCGATGTCAGAAGCAGCAAAAAGGAACATTCTTACTCCCGAAGTGGCCTTGTCACTTCTAGAAGCACAAGCAGCTACTGGGTACATCACCGATCCAAACAAAAACAAGAAGATGACAGTGGATGAAGCTGTTGCAGTGGGCCTGGTTGACCATAAAGACAGAGACAGACTGCTGGTAGCAGAGAAGGCTGCAACTGGATTTAAAGATCCATTTACAGGAAAAGTTATCTCCCTATATGAAGCAATGAAAAAAGATATTGTTGACAGAGAGACAGGTCTCCGCTTGTTTGCAGCACAGATTGCAGCAGGTGGAATAATTGATTCAATAAACAGTGTGTATCTACCAAAAGAGCTTGCATATAAACGTGGGCTGATTGATGCAGAAACGTATCAGACACTTGCCTCTCCTTTTGATAACTCAAAAATTTTTGTTGATCCAAATACAAATACAAAAGTTTCCTACCAACAGCTGAAATTAGCCTGTCGAGCAGATCCTGGAACAGACCTGCTTCTTTTGCCAGTGCAAAAGAATGAAATAACATTACCAGGGATTAGAGCAGATGTGTCAGTAGACAGTCTTGTTGGGGCCAACATTATAGATAAAAATACAGCTGCTGCTCTTCAAAGGGGAAGCCTAACACCAGAGCAAATCAGTGAACGGTATAAGGGCTACCTGCAAGGCAATAGTAGTATTTCAGGAGTGTATGTTGAAGCCACAAAGGAGAAACTTCCAATCTACCAAGCCATGAAGAAAGGCTTGCTGAGACAGGGCACAGCTCTTGAACTTCTGGAAGCTCAGGCAGCCACAGGTCATATAATTGATCCTGTCAATAACCAAAAGCTGACAGTTGAGGCTGCTACTACAAAAGGAGTTATAGGTCGAGAATTCACAAATAAACTTCTTTCAGCAGAAAGGGCAGTTACAGGTTATAAAGATCCTGAAACTGGGAATATCATTTCACTGTTTCAGGCAATGAAAAAAGGCCTGATTGAACACAGTCATGGCATTCGCTTGCTGGAAGCCCAAATTGCGACTGGTGGAATTATTGATCCAAAGCATAGCCATCGCTTGCCAGTTAACATTGCTTACAAACGTAATTACTTTGATGAAGAACTGAATGAAATTCTGATGGATCCAGGAGATGACACCAAAGGCTTCTTTGATCCCAACACAGAAGAAAATCTTACCTATCTTCAGTTAGTGGAACGGTGCATTATTGATAAAGCCACAGGCCTTTGTTTGTTGCCACTGAAAGAAAAGAAAAAGGAATCCAAAACCACAAGGTCATCTGCAGTGAGAAAGCGTAGAGTTGTCATTGTGGATCCTGACACAAATCAAGAGATGACAGTACGTGAGGCCTACCACAAAGACTTGATAGATTATGAGACTTTTCTAGAGCTTTCTGAACAGGAGGCAGAGTGGGAAGAAATAACAATTACAGCATCGGATGGGACCACAAAAACCGTTATTGTTGACAGAAAAACAGGTAATCAGTATGACATTGAAGAATCATTAACAAAAGGTTTAATTGATAAAAAGAGTCTTGATGACTACCGTGCTGGAAGCATGACACTCACACAGTTTGCAGATATGTTCACTGATAAGATTAACATCAGTACAAGTGAGAGTAAACAAAATTGTTTAACAAACCGTTGTCCAAGTCCATTGCCAAGTCCATTGCCAAGTCCATTGCCAAATTTTAAAATAACGTCTCATGATTCTTCTGATGATTCCACTCCCATTGCAGCAATATTTGATATTGAAACATTGGAAAAAATAACAATTACTGAAGCCATTCGTCGTAATATTGTTGATGCTATTACTGGACAGAGGTTGTTGGAAGCCCAGGCCTGTACAGGAGGTATAATAAATCCTGGAACTGGTCAGAAGCTATCCATCCAAGATGCTGTATGCCAAGCTATTATTGAGGAAGACATGGGGAAGAGATTAAAGCCAGCACAAAAAGCATATGTTGGTTTTGATGATGTGAAGAACAAAAAAAGGCTCTCTGCATCAGAAGCGATGCAAGAAAATTGGCTACCATATGAAGCTGGACAACGCTTCCTTGAGTACCAGATGGTTACAGGTGGATTGATTGTGCCAAATGTTCCAGGACGAATCACCATTGACAGTGCAGTAGATAAAGGCTTGATTAATGCCAAAACAGCTGTAAAACTGCAAGACACCAATAGCCATTCAAAAAGCCTCACCTGTCCCAAAACAAAATTGAAGATTTCATATAAAGAAGCAGTAGATCGTTCTATGGTTGAAGATAAGACTGCCCTGCGGTTGTTGGAAGCATCATCATTTTCTACGAAAGGAATTGACAGTGCTTATAATGCAGGCGGCTTCTCGGGACCAAGTTCCCGTTCTGGTTCCCGTTCGGGTTCACGAAGTGGGTCGAGACGAGGAAGTTTTGATGCCACATCTTACAGCACATCTGTCAATACACTTACAACCTATGTAACCAGTTCTACCTTGCGCTAATCTTTTACTACAAATATCTAAACATTGTGCATTTTCAAAACGCATTAATCCAAATGTTTATTTTTCTTTTGAAACTCCCATGTTTTTAATGATACACTGGTGCCCTGTTAAGATCAGTAACTTTATGTTGCAGAGAGAAAATTAATTTGAATTAGTTTAGTAATCCATATCACAAGGTTTCTGAAAATAAGGAATTATGTTGGAAACCTTTATCTTTAAAGCAGAGATTCTATTTTACATACTTAATGCTTTGTACTATATAGCAGTTTCAAAGTGCCATGGAGTGGTGCCAATGAAAAGAACCTGTTTAAAAATGTTAAAACTTTGGAGGAAATTTATTGTACAGCATTGATGTTTTCTTTGTAGTGAAAAGTTTCGTACAGAGAAACATAGGTTGATCTTAAGTGGGCTCCACAGTTCTGAATGTAGTTTCATACTGACTAGTAGTTGGATGTTTTTAGTGGGGGACAGGAAATTGTGCTTTAAATTTAATTTTTTTTTGAACAATGAGTATTCAGTACGTAGATTTTCTAAACACATGCTAATAAAAAGGAGTGATTTATTGTATGTATGCATGCTGAATTTTAGGATTGTGTATTCTTACTTTTCTTTATGAATAAAGTTGCATTATTTGGAGTGACTTTGTTTCTGATTAAATACTTACATTATCAGTGCTACCATGTCAATTTGTTGACATATTCATGAGTGTTATATAGCGGGCACATAAAATTTCACACACTTAGGTCTGAATTCTCATTTGGATACAGAGTGTTTTTGGTGTACAAATAGCCAAACTTAATATGTTTTTGGAGAAAATCAGATTTTCTTCCACATTCCTGAACCGGGCCATTTTCCTCTCTCCTTTTTGTGGTTTGGGAATGCTTAGTGTGCAAAACACACACTGGGGAGATGACTTTCCCAAAAATATTCTAAGTGTCCTAAAAGTCTGAAAACATGTTCCATGCTGTTTTTTTGGGCGAGTTCAGCTCTGCAAACTTCCCACACTTGTCAGTTTTTCTAACAGCAGGGAGATTTGTGCTGGTAGGGGAGGGGTAGAGCCTAAGTACACCAGGGAAGCCAGCTGCAGACTGCTCAGGGAGCCCCAATCTCTGAACCGGGAGACCTCCTGCACCCGCCCTCCAAATCATCGGTGGCATGTTCTCCCTATCACACCAACATGGGTTGCCAGCATCGGGACATCAGAACCCTCCCAAAGAGTTCTCTGGCAGACATCCTATGCTCACCATTGCACATCCTGCACGTCACGCACATCCCCCCAACCCATCATGGCCCCACCCCGGCACTGCTCTGGCACACTGGCAGTTCCCAGTTGGGCACCATAAAAGTGTCAGGTGGGTATTGCCCGTCCATGCCCCTGACCACCCAGGGATTTCAATGGCCTCCAACCCCCACCCCCAGCGTGGCCATGGCGCCTGGTCTCCGCTGGTGCTGATTCTCACCGGTGTGATATTACACCGGCAAGGGGGAAGATTCCAGGAAGATGCCATGCAGGAGCACATAAGTAGTCTTACTTTTATGTAAATAGGCTCCATGCCCAGATGCTTATGTTGCCAGCAAAACAGGGCCAAGAGAATAGCAAACTGGCACGAATTGGTTTTTAATCCTTGCCCATGATCTTCCCGGCTCACCACGCTGATTGATTGGCACGGTGAGCTGATAGAACATAGAACATAGAAAGCCACAGCACAAACAGGCCCTTCGGCCCACAAGTTGCGCTGATCATATCCCTACCTCTAGGCCTATCTATAGCCCTCAATCCCATTAAATCCCATGTACTCATCCAGAAGTCTCTTAAAAGACCCCAACGAGTTTGCCTCCACCACCACCGACGTCAGCCGATTCCACTCACCCACCACCCTCTGAGTGAAAAACTTACCCCTGACATCTCCTCTGTACCTACCCCCCAGCACCTTAAACCTGTGTCCTCTCGTAGCAACCATTTCAGCCCTTGGAAATAGCCTCTGAGAGTCTACCCTATCCAGACCTCTCAACATCTTGTAAACCTCTATCAGGTCACCTCTCATCCTTCGTCTCTCCAGGGAGAAGAGACCAAGCTCCCTCAACCTATCCTCATAAGGCATGCCCCCCAATCCAGGCAACATCCTTGTAAATCTCCTCTGCACCCTTTCAATGGCTTCAACATCTTTCCTGTAATGAGGTGACCAGAACTGCACGCAGTACTCCAAGTGGGGTCTAACCAGGGTCCTATAAAGCTGCAGCATTATCTCCCGACTCCTAAACTCAATCCCTCGATTAATGAAGGCTAGTACGCCGTACGCCTTCTTGACCGCATCCTCCACCTGCGAGGCCGATTTAAGAGTCCTATGGACCCGGACCCCAAGGTCCTTCTGATCCTCTACACTGCTAAGAATGGTACCCTTCATATTATACTGCTGCTTCATCCCATTGGATGTGCCAAAATGGATCACTACACACTTATCCGGGTTGAAGTCCATCTGCCACTTCTCCGCCCAGTCTTGCATTCTATCTATGTCTTGCTGCAACTTCTGACATCCCTCCAAACTATCCACAACACCACCTACCTTGGTGTCGTCAGCAAACTTACCAACCCATCCCTCCACTTCCTCATCCAGGTCATTTATGAAAATGACAAACAGCAAGGGTCCCAGAACAGATCCCTGGGGCACTCGACTGGTCACTGACCTCCATGCAGAGAAAGACCCCTCCACAGCCACTCTCTGCCTTCTGCAGGCAAGCCAGTTCTGGATCCACAAGGCAACAGCCCCTTGGATCCCATGCCCTCTCACTTTCTCAAGAAGTCTTGCATGGGGGACCTTATCGAACGCCTTGCTGAAGTCCATATAGACCACATCCACCGCTCTTCCTTCGTCAATGTGTTTGGTCACATTTTCAAAGAACTCAACCAGGCTCGTAAGGCACGACCTGCCCTTGACAAAGCCGTGCTGACTACTTTTGATCATACTAAACTTCTCTAGATTATCATAAATCCTGTCTCTCAGGATCCTCTCCATCAACTTACCAACCACTGAGGTTAGACTCACCGGTCGGTAATTTCCCGGGCTGTCCCTGTTCCCTTTCTTGAATATAGGGACCACATCTGCAATCCTCCAATCCTCCGGAACCTCTCCCGTCTCCATCGACGATGCAAAGATCATCGCCAAAGGCTCCGCAATCTCCTCCCTCGCCTCCCACAGTAACCTGGGGTACATCCCATCCGGTCCCGGCGACTTACCAACCTTGATGCCATTCAATAGTTCCAACACATCCTCTTTCTTTATGTCCACATGCTCGATCCTTTCTGTCCACCGCAAACCAGCAGTACAACCACCCAGATCCCTTTCCACCGTGAATACCGAGGTAAAGTATTCATTAAGCACCTCCGCCATTTCTAACGGTTCCGCACAAACTTTTCCCCCTTCACCTTTTAAGGGTCCTATGCCTTCACATCTCATCCTTTTACTCTTGACATATTTGTAGAAAGCCTTGGGATTCTCCTTAATCTTACCCGCCAAGGTCTTCTCATGACCCTTTCTCGCTCTCCTAATTTCCTTCTTAAGCTCCTTCCTACATCCCGTATACTCCTCTAAATCCTTAACACTTCCTAGCTCTCTGAACCTTCTGTATGCCTCTCTTTTCTTATTCACCAGGTTCATCACAACCTTCGTGCACCACGGTTCCCGTACCCTACCAACACCCCCCTGTCTCATCGGAACGTTGTCATGCAGAGCTCCAGACAAACATTCCTTGAAAATCCTCCACTTTCCTTCGGTACTTTTCCCCAAGAATGCCTCCTTCCAATTTACCCGTCTAATTTCCTCCCTGATGACACTGTATTTCCCTTTACTCCAGAGAAACACTTTCCTAGCCTGCCTGATCCTATCTCTTTCCAATGCTATCGTGAAGGAGATAGAATTATGATCGCTATCCCCAAGATGCTCACCCACCGAGAGATCCTCCACCTGTCCAGGTTCATTAGCCAGCACCAGATCAAGTACAGCCTCTCCTCTAGTAGGCTTATCCACATACTGTGTCAGGAAACTCTCCTGGACACACCTAACAAACTCCTCTCCATCCAAACCCCTAGCCCTAGGGATATTCCAATCTATGTTTGGGAAATTAAAATCTCCCATCACGACAACTCTGTTATTCCTACATCTCTCCAGGATCTGTTTCCCCATCTGCTCCTCAACATCTCTGTTACTATTGGGCGGCCTATAGAAAACACCCAGCAAAGTTACCGACCCCTTCCTGTTCCTAACCTCCACCCACAGAGACTCCGTAGTCAATCCCTCCACGGCGTCCACCTTCTCTACAGCCGTGACACTATCCCTGATCAACAGTGCCACTCCCCCCCCCTCTCTTGCCTCCCTCCCTGTCCTTCCTGAAACATCTAAAACCCGGCACCTGAAGCACCCAGTCCTGTCCCTGAGACATCCAAGTCTCCGTAATGGCCACCACATCACAATTCGAAGCAGCAATCCACGCTCTAAGCTCATCCACTTTATTCACTACACTCCTGGCATTAAAATAGACACATCTCAGACCTTCAGCCTGAGCACTTCCCTTCTCCATCACTCGTCTAACCTCCCTCTTACCCTGTCTACATTCCTTATCTATTTGCGAGCTAACCTCCTCGCTCTCAGTCCCCTCATTTCGATTCCCTCCCCCCAACCTTTCTAGTTTAAAGTCTCTCCAGTAGCCTTAGCCAACCTTCCCGCCAGGATATTGGTCCCCCTGGGATTCAAGTGCCACCCGTCTTTTTTAAACAGGTCACACCTGCCCCTAAAGAGGTCCCAATGATCCAAGTACCCAAATCCTTGTCCCTTGCTCCAGTCCCTCAGCCACGCACTCATTCTCCATCGATTCCTGCTCTCACTCTCCCGCGGCACAGGCAGCAATCCCGAGATTACTACCTTTGCATTCCTCTTTCTCAGCTGTCTACCTAACTCCCTATATTCTCTTTTCATGACCCCTTCCCTCTTCCTACCTATGTCAGCAGTACCTATATGCATCACGACCTTCGGCTCCTCTCCCTCCCCCTTCAGGATTTCTGGGACTCGACCAGAGACATCCCGGACCCCTGCACCAGGGAGGCAAACCACCATCCGAGAGTCCCGTCTGTGTCCGCAAAAACGCCTATCTGACCCCCTCACCGTAGAGTCCCCAATTAGCACTACCCTCCTTTCCTTACCCTTTTGCACTACTGGGCCAGGCTCAGCTCCAGAGACACTGCCACCGCTGCTTCCCCCTGCTGATAGGGTTTCCAATTTTAATTGGAGAATGACAATCGGATTTCCTCTCGCACAACATTTTTGTCTGGTAGTGTGGGGCTTTGGAAGCCCGTTTAAAGTACATCATCTGAGGAGGGATGACAATTTCAAGTTGTAATAACAGATTGTCCCTTTGTGGCACAGTGGTTAACATTATTGCCCAACAACTCCAGGGAGCCGGGTTCAATCTGGCCTCAGGTGCCTGTCTGTGCGGAGTTTGCACGTTCTCCCCGTGTCTGTGTGGGTTTCAAATTCCATTGATATTGGATGGAATCGGAGGACCATACATAGTATTGGGCGAGTGACAAAGGAGGGAGAAAAGTAGGCTGATCATATTCTGTGAAATATGAAATGAGCTGAGTAAATTGACAGAAACTGATAACTGTTGTCCTCTGGCAATAACAAAACATGTGGTAGCATTTACACAAATTATAAAGCCTGTTTGTTTTAAGAGAGTGTATCAATGATCTTCACAAAAACAATTCCACAATGGAACAAGCTGTTAAAGGAAATAGTCACAGCCCACCACTTGAAATCTTCAAAACTTTGATTATTACCATTATCAGCACTACCATCTCAGCAAGTCATGCGTGGCTTAGTTAGCACTGTCCATATAAATGTTTGTGGAATATGGATATTAGGCTGCGATACTGACGCAACAGAAGCCGAAGGCTATAGAGGTGGTATGGTGATCTGAGGCGAGCACAGTAAGAAGTCTCACAACACCAAGTTAAAGTACAACAGGTTTATTTGGTAGCACAAGCCACAAGCTTTCGGAGTGCTGCCCCTTCATCAGGTGAGTGGGAGTGCTGTTCACAAACAGGGCATATAAAGACACAAACTCAATTTACAAAATAATGGTTGGAATGCGAGTCTTTACAGGTAATCAAGTCTTAAAGGTACAGACAATGAGAGTGGAGAGAAGGTTAAGCACAGGTTAAAGGAATGTGTATTGTCTCCAGCCAGGACAGTTAGTGAGATTTTGCAAGCCCAGGCAAGTCGTGGGGGTTACAAATAGTGTGGCATGAACCCAAGATCCTGGTTGAGGCCGTCCTCATGTGTGCAGAACTTGGCTATCAGTCTCTGCTCAGCGACTCTGCCTTGTCGTGTGTCGTGAAGGCGGCCTTGGAGAACGCTTACCCGAAGATCAGAGGCCGAATGCCCGTGACCACTGAAGTGTTCTGCCACAGCAACCTCTGCAAGACATGTCGGATCATCGACACGGATGCCATCATCTCACGTGAGAACACCATCCACCAGGTACACGGTACATACACTTGCAACTCGGCCGATGTTTACCTGATACGCTGCAGGAAAGGATGTCCCAAGGCATGGTACATTGGGGAGACCATGCAGATGCTACGACAACGGGTGAATGAACACCGCTCTACAATCACCAGGCAAGAGTGTTCTCTTCCTGTTGGGGAACACTTCGGGTAAGCATTCTCCAAGGCCGCCTTCACGACTCACGACAACGCAGAGTCGTTGAGCAGAGACTGATAGCCAAGTTCCACACACATGAGGACGGCCTCAACCGGGATCTTGGGTTCATGTCACACTATCTGTAACCCCCACGACTTGACTGGGCTTGCAAAATCTCACTAACTGTCCTGGCTGGAGACAATACACATCTCTTTAACCTGTGCTTAACCCTCTCTCCATTCACATTGTCTGTAGTTTTAAGACTTGATTACCTGTAAAGACTCACATTCCAACCATTATTTTGTAAATTGAGTTTGTGTCTTTATATGCCCTGTTTATGGACAGAACTCCCACTCACCTGATGAAGGGGCAGCGCTCCGAAAGCTTGTGGCTTGTGCTATCAAATAAACCTGTTGGACTTTAACCTGGTGTTGTGAGACTTCTGACTGTGCTTACCTCAGTCCAATGCCGGCATCTCCACATCATGGCTACGATCTGAGGCGAGACATGGGCTGGTATGGCATGTGGGTGGGGATGGAGTTTAGGGTGCCGTTCGAACAGTGTCAGCCTTTAAATACTGTTGGAAGCTAGGTACTGTGTCGGAGAACTGAGACATGCCTTTTAATAGGTCCACCTCTGCACCCACACCCCTGGTGAACTTCAGCACGGCTCACAAAATCCACTGCAAACCCAACCTCAGTACAAAGAGACAAAAATGGCATATGAAGTCACACATGGGTCACATGCAGTTTGTGAGCTGTGACAGCGTGTCAGTTAGGTTTTCCTGAACCCAGAGGAGGATCTGGCCCATGGAAAGACAGCTGGGATTTGTGAGTGGCTCAAGATGTGGCTGTCATAAGCAATCCCCAGGAAACGGGCACACACCGGCATGAAGCCCATTGTGTGGACACAGACGACTGGAATCCCTCATGGTTCCTGAATGGCACTGCATGCCGCCATGGTGACTTAAGAGGATGCTGTCTATCAGCTCTTGCACTTGGAGCATCCCTGCTAGATGGCCAAGCCCTTGGCATCCTTGCTTGCCTGGTAACGGTCTTTGTTCCTCCATGTGTGGTCCTGCTCCCTGAGCAGCTGCATGCTGCTGGTCCTGGCTACATGCCATAGCACATCGTCATCTCTGCAGCTGGGCAATCCCAATCAGTAGAAATGCCAACTCAACAGGCTCCATGATTCTCTAGAATCATGCTCTGAAAGAATGAGACCACATTGAGCACTGAGGAATCTTAACAGAACCCCGACCCTCATTGCTTCATCTGTGACTTCCACTCAAATGCTTCCCCTTTGTGAATTTCTGATTTCCTTCACACCACCCCCTCTGACACTACAGGCACATACCCACACAGCTTCTTCTTTACTCCAGCAGGATGAATAGTGTTGAGCCTCCATTGTCTCATGGCATTTCACCAGCACATCCCCCCCACCAAAGAACATTGGTCCCAATCTTGCATGGCACTCAACTGCATCAGAGAGAATGCATGACAACAAGGTATACATCCTGATGGGCTCCTCAAAGATGGTGGTGTAGTCCAGAGCACTGGATACAGTTACACAAATAGATATTCTTCCCGATTTGATTACAAGTAATTAGCATATACCAATTAGAGATTACATTTGTATCAAAGTTATCTTTGTCCATTCACAACTATTGATCAGGTTTATATCATGCATAAAGTAAGAATGCTACTAACTAATCACAACATGTGTACATCTACTTGATTATAATACCATCAAGCAAGGGTTTTTTCTTACTATCTACCGCCCTCCGGACATGAGTATGATAGCTATATGTCTGACCAATGGTTTGTCAACCTCCCATGTCCATTGTTCCTTGTTATTAACAAATACTGAGAAGTCGCAGCTATACATGATTCAATGGAAGTCTTATGTGTAGTTTTATGTTCCTTGATGCTTTTCTGGATCTGCTTTAATCTAGAGCTCTGGTTTTCTCATAGCTTTCCCTGACTTGCAGCTTATGTGATTTTTAAACTTGTGTGATTATTAACACTTTCAATCCCCTCCTTTGGCCATTGGGTAACCACCCCAAAAGGCCAATATGATGTTGAGAACACCTCTCCAAATCCTTCAGATGGCCAGCTGTCCAGATGGGAGGAGGTATCCTAAACTATGCTGCTGTGAAATTCAGTTTCTAATTTTCCCCCTTCTTCCTTTTTACAGGCTGCCACAGGAGCATAGTAAGGTACTGTCAGAACTTGCAACTTAACAGATAGCGCATCATGGTGGCCCATAATAATATTACCCCTGTCCCTATGGTCACCTCCATCCTGATTATTTCCCACAAATTGGTCAGGTGGTTTCCTGCCTTTCCTGGAACAAATATGTCCACCAATGGTGTATCCCTGATTGTTTCAATCTGGTGGGAGTCTGGGTAGCTAGATTCACCTGTTTTTGTCCTTTATCTCTGGAGCAACTGACATATTCATGGGCAATTGCCATAGCCTCCCCCGCATAGCCTGCGGTTCACTTTTCCCTGTGTCTCATTGATGTACAACGAGTCATTTCACCAGGCATCAAACAAGTAATCTGATGTTTTTCCAGGCAGGTGGAATTACCCCAGTCAGTGAATCTGTAACTTGCAGACAAAAACTGTGATTACTTTCACAAAGTAAGCCCCCAGAGATTATCTCCGTCTCTGATGTGACTATGCCTCACTGAGTGGGGCCCAACTGTACCATTTTAAATGCCTTCTTCAATGGCCTAATATCAACGGTTGTTACAATGTAACCAATGGTGACATGCTGTGATGGTCAGCTGACCCGGTATAAATAGAAAGCAGATGGGGATGGGGGGAGCGTTTGTGACCCAGGGCATGGCCCAAGTGGTGGTAGTGTAATTAAATTTCTTTATTAAACTTTTACTTTGACTTATTTTGTGAAGTTGTTTTTAATTTGTTTGCTACAGGAGTATCCTTACTGCCGGATGAGCAACGATTACCTTTCTGTTGTTTTGTAGAGGCTCTAGAATCCGACAAGCACACACTGTATAATATTCCAATTCTGACCAGCATTTCGCAGTGCTCCAAATGCTAGTCCCTCATTATGGGTCACATGTCCTTTAAACCCAGTTCAGTAAACCCTCGTTATAACAGGTACTGACAAGCTGCAGCTGGAAATAATTCAGTGGAAGTAAAACATGCAGTTTTATGGCCCTTGACGCTTATCTGGTCTGCTTTAATCAAGACCTGTGGTTTTCTCATAGCTTTCATGGCGGCATAAGAACTAGGAGCAGGAGTAGGCCATCTGGCCCCTCGAGCCTGCTCTGCCATTCAATAAGATCATGGCTGATCTTTTTGTGGACTCAGCTCCACTTACCCGCCCGCTCACCATAACCCTTAATTCCTTTACTGTTCAAAAAGGTATCTATCGTTGCCTTAAAAACATTCAATGAGGTAGTCTCAACTGCTTCACTGGACAGGGAATTCCACAGATTCACAACCCTTTGTGTGAAGAAGTTCCTCTTCAACTCAGTCCTAAATCTGCTTCCTCTTATTTTGAGGCTATGCCCTCTAGTTCGAGTTTCACCCGCCAGTGGAAACAACTTCTCTGCTTCTATCTTATCTATTCCCTTCATAATCTTGTATGTTTCTATAAGATCTCCCCTCATTCTTCTGAATTCCAATGAGTATAGCCCCAGTCTACTCAGCCTCTCCACATAAGCCAACCCTCGCAACTCTGGAATCAACCTAGTGAATCTCCTCTGCACCCCCTGCAGTGCCAGTATATCCTTTCTCAAGTAAGGAGACCAAAACTGTACACAGTATTCCAGGTGTGGCCTCACCAGCACCTTATACAGCTGCAATATAATCTCGCTGTTTTTAAACTCCATCCTTCTAGCAATGAAGGACAAAGTTCCATTTGCCTTCTTAATTACCTGCTGCACCTGCAAACCAACTCCTTGAGATTCCTGCACAAGGACACCCAGGTCCCTTTGCACAGCAGCATGGTGCAATATTTTACCTTTTAAATAATAGTCCATTTTGCTGTTATTCCTACCAAAATGGATGACCTCACATTTACCAACATTGTACTCCATCTGCCAGACCCTCGCCCACTCACTTAGATTATCTATATCCTTTTGCAGACTTTCAGCGTCCTCTGCACACTTTGCTCTTCCACCCATCTTAGTATCATCTGCGAATTTTGACACTCTACACTTGGTCCCCAACTCCAAATCATCTATGTAAATCATAAACAATGATGGTGGCATAATGATGGCATGGTGGCATAGTGGTTAGCACTGCTGTGTCACAGCGCCAGGGACCCGGGTTCGATTCCCGGCTTGGGTCATTGTCTGTGTGGAGTTTGCACATTCTCCCTGGGTCTGCGTGGGTTTCCTCAGAGTGCTCCGGTTTCCTCCAACAGTCCAAAGATGTGTGGGGTTAGGTGGATTGGTCATGCTAAATTGCCCCTTAGTGTCAGGGGGCCTGGGTGGGATTGTGGTCGGTGCAGATACGATGGGCCGAATGATCTCCTTCTGCACTGTATAATTCTTTCCCTGTGCGATCGAGTCGAGCAGCTTATATGATCTTTAAACTTGTATGGTTATTAACCGTTTCACTTAGCCTGAAAACTTACCACAGCTTCCTTGCCAACATGGAAACATTAAATTAAACCTACCTAAGACTATACCTTATTTCTAATGTTTACCCATACAAATATAAATCCCTTAACAGTAACTATATGGCTTCCTAGCACCTCCCCCTGGGAAAGAAAGACATTTTCACAATTCTGTATCTTGGAATTACACCCATTTTTCAAACCTAATAAGGCAAATCTCTAACCACATTACTTATTACATCATACAAGTACATTTTTCTTAGTTCACAGTTGCACAGGTCATTTTATATAATTACAATGATTTAACCAAAACAAAAACAATAACATCAACATCGGAATCAAAACATGGTAACTTTATCGTACTCCAGTCTTCTGTTTCTTTTTCTTTTGATTTCAGGTTTTTAATTCAGAAAAGACTGTTTCATTTAAGTCTACAGTGCAATTGTCCTTTTTGTCACTTGTAGGCATAGTTCCATTCTCAAACCCACTTTCCAAATCCACACGTGTTAAATTAGCATTTTGATTTAACAAAGTCAAAATGTCATTTTTTTGTGTATTAATATTTCAGTTCTTCCCTTGACAAAATCGTTTTTTGTTGTTTCAATAATATTATTAAGATATTTTCTCTGTTCACCCAGAATAGTATTGTATTCTTGCTTTGTTTGTTCTTAGAACATTTTATGATCTTGTTGTTTCTCCCAGTCCCATTTCAAATATGTTCTTTTCAACTCTGAGACATGTCAATCATGTCTTTTCTCTGAACTTTCAAAATTCATTCTAATCCTTCAACCTTTTTGCACAATGTCTGAACTATCTCAGTTCAATTCTCAGTAGAATTTGAATGGTCTTCGGCAAAATGTTCAGTTCCCCTTCTTCCAAACGCTACATTTTGTGTGTATCACCGACAAGCATTTTTACATCAGAGTCTTAGGTCACTGACTCAGATTATTTTGCAATGTCAGCACTTCTGGTTGATAATTCGAACTTCCCTAATTTTGCAGGTACTTCAGTTGTTTTCTTATCGCCCATTACTGACTTGGATGCATTAGTAATCTTACTTGTATCAGTTATTTGCTCAACCTGATCAGTATTCAACAAAGAGTTTTTATTCACACTAACTTTCAAATTGCAACACTCCACACCATCCATCTTCTTTTTCATTTCCTCCATTTTGCTTTGAAGTTCAAAAATCTCATTGCTCCTCTCACAATGAATTGTTAAGCCATTGTCAGTTTCAACCAATTAATCTGATTTACCAGAACTTCCTTTTCTTGTTCAAGGCATTTTGCACGATACTTCATAAATACTTCTGATGGTTGAAATTCACCAAGTTTTAACTGAAGATCAACCTTTGCAAATTTTGCTTTTTCAAGTTTATTCTTTAGACAGTTCAAGTCTTCAATCAAATATTCCACTTTCTCTGATTAATTCTCGATTGTTCTCAACAGTTTTTCATTTGCAAACTCCTATTTCATGCTCTAGAGTTGATTTTCGGTGTTAATCATGTTTTTCTTCAATTGCTTGTTATTTGCAATAAGTGAGTCATTTTTCTCCACAGTAGTTTGCAAAGGTTTGGTAAGAACATCGTTATTAGTAACTTGTTGCAAACCACTGGCCGTCATATCAGTGATGATTCTAAGATTCTAAGAATCATCACTGGCCGTCTCCACAAGCCAGATCATTACCTAGGATGAAATCTATTCCTCTAATAGATCATTTAGAATAATTGCCACTGTAACAATTCCATTCACAATTCCATTCATAAATTAACTTTACAAAAAGAAACAGGTTCATCCCTTCCATTAATCACTCTTATGAGTACTTTTTCTTTCATTAAAATTTCTGGAACACAAATTGTATCATCAATGATTGATCTGCTCTTGTATCTCTCAAAATCTTAAGTGATTTATTTATTTGGTTAGACAAATAATGGAAAACCTAGCACTTTGAAACAAAGCATTCAGAACCTCCAATAGCCTGACTTCCTTCCTCTGTACTCAAATAATTCTCTGAACTATCTTGAGATCTATCCCCTTTCATTATTGATTCTGAAAGAGCATGTTTTACCTGCACTACTGCTGTAGTTTTAACAGTCATTCATTTTTCTGCTGCTTCCTTTCCCACTACTGCAACTCATCTTCCATTTAATTTCCTACAATCTGCCCTAATATGTCCCACTGTGTTAGAATGGAAACACTTAAGCCTGCAAATGTCACTTCCACCCTCAACACCTTTTGATCCGAAGGGAATTTTCCTGACTCTTCTCAACTGTTCCACCTCTTCACCATTTGTTTTCTTTTCATCTTCCCACTTTTTATCCTTCTCTTGTTTAAAAGAATTATGGAAAAAAAGTTTGGTTCTATCAACCAGTTCATAATCAACAGCTAATTTTGCTGCCGGTCTAGCAGTTTTAATTTTTGTTCCTCAACCTAGTAATCAGAGGAAGCAAATCTTTAAATTATTCTAAAAGAATCATCACTCTAAGGGCTTCATATGGTTTCTTTATCTGTAATGCACATATCCAATGGTCAAAATTATTTTGCTTTACTCTTTTTGCTTTGGGATGGCACAGTGGTTAGCACTGCTGCCTCATAGCGCCAGGGACCTGGTTCGATTCCTGGCTTGGGTCACTGTTTGTGTGGAGTTTGCACATTGTCCTCATGTCTGCGTCGGTTCCCTCCGGGTGCTCCGATTTCCTCCCACAGTCCAAAGATGTGCGGATTAGGTGGATTGACCATGTTAAATTGCCCCTTAGTGTCAGGGGGACTAGCTAGCGTAAATGCATGGTGTTATGGGGATAGGACCTGGTGGGATTGTGGTCAGTGCAGACTCGATGGGCTGAATGGCCTCCTTCTGCATAGGATTCTATGATTCTACTCTCTAGAATTCAATGAGTTTGTACATGTTGTTTTCTTGCATTTCAAAATTTCTGTCTGTATGTCTCAGGAACTAACTCACACTCAATAAGGATATCCTTCTTTACAACATCATAATCTACAGTACCTTTTCTGAGAATGATGTATACATCTCACTATGTCTACCTTTCAATCTACTTTGTAAAAGCAATGTCCAAATTTCTTCCGGCCATTTCATCCATTCGGTTATTTTCTCAAAAGCATAAAAAAAATGTCTCGGCATTTCATTCGCGAATTTGGGAAGTGCTTGTAATATTAGAACATCTCCTCACTAGTTTCCAATCTAGAACCACCTTCCACGGCTGTCTGCGCTGCCCTTTAGTTTTCTGCTGCCTGTGTGCAATGTTGGAAGTCTCTCTCTTCCATTTCATATTGCTCCATTTCCCTTTTAAACTCCCTCTCTCTCTCCTCATTCCCATATAATCCATAGAATCCTTACAATACAAAAGGAGGCCACTCAGCCCATTGAATCCTCACCAACTCTCCTAAAGAGCATCTTACCCAGGCCTATCTGCCCTAACCCCATAAACACGTGCATTCACCATGGCTAATCACCTAATCTACACATCTAGGGACTGTGGGAAAAACCCAGGTACCCAGAAGAAACTCACGCAGACATGGGGAGAACGTGCAAACTCCGCACAGTCACCCAAGTCAGAAATGAACTCCGGTCCCTGGTACTCTGAAGCAGCAGTGCTAACTATTGTGTCAGAGTACCGCCCCTCTCCGTTGGAAAGCTCTCCCCCTTCCTATTTCCTCCATTATTCCTGCATCTCTAACTTATTAATTTCTGTATCTCTTTGCGACTGAAGATTGGCTATTTCAATTTCCTCACTTCACGGAATATTTGATCTATTAAGCAACCCTTGCAATTTTAAATGTTTCGCTAGATTGTCCATCATGTCAGCTTTTTTTAATCTTGGAGGTAATCCTAATTCAAATTTATTGGCCATTCACCAACTTTTGATTACTTTCTGTAAACCAGTTAGAGTTGCATCTTCCATCTTTAAGAAAGCTTTTCCCAATGCCATTTTGGATTCTAATCTGTATAGTATATCTTATGGTAGCTCCCTTTTTTGGCCCGGGCCTCAATACCTCTGGCGTAAGTGGGCACCTACACCAGAGATACGGATGCACTCACTCTTTAAGAATTCACAGATCACACCAGTTACCAATAAATCCCAAAACCAGTTTTTCTCTTCAGCCTCCAGTAACTTATTTTCCACATTTCAAAATTTTCACCAGGTTGTCACTAATAACCCATATCCCACCTTTTGATATTCCAGATGATGAGCCCCACTTTTTGTTATGATCTCAGTTGGTGTAATAACTGGACAGGAGGATCCCAGAGTGGAACTCTATCTCAAAAGATCATAAGAGTTTTTTTTTACTTTTACCAAATGTAAAGGAAACGGAGTCACAGGACTGCTAATTAGTTTCCAACAACAAAAGAAAACATTTATTAAACATTTTAAAAATGGAATACAATATTCCTCTACTCCTCCTTTAGCATAACACTTGCACACAGATTTAAGGTTACTACGGATAACAAAATACATTTGAAGCTACAATTGTCTGATCAGCACCAAAAGTTGATATTTGCAATTTGTCCTCAGGATTTCCCCAGATGATTGTTATATGAGAGGGTCTAAATTCCACTCTGAGATATAGATTTATAATCTCCCGTAGCAATATTTTCATTTAGCGATCCACATTCCAAAATCCGGTTCATATTTTCCAAAGACCTGGCTGACCAGAGCTTCCGCTACACTTTTAGCAGTGACACTGTGCCAGGATTTTGGACCACTCCTTTGTGATTTCCACTGCGTTAAAGAGATCACACTGTTCCATCACTTTATGAGATATCAGTTGTTAGAGACCAGATAAGAAACTCCAAGGTATATTGTGAAGTTAGCCTAGACCCCAACTTGTTTTGATTTTGGCATTATGGAGAACATAAGGCGTTTCACTCCAGGTATGATTCGGATGACTCACTGGGAAGCTTTTATTAAAACAAACTTTATTTAACAACACAGTTAAAATGTAACAAAAAGAATTAGCATAACTTTTACCAATTGAAAATACTTAAACATGACAAAATATAATTCTTAGCAGCTATTTATCTCTATAGTTCAAATTTAAGCACTATCCCCATAGACATAAATCTTCCTTCAGAACCAATTGGCACCAAAAATGGATTGCTCACATGGATGCTAAATTTCCAGCCTTTAACCCCTTTGGACAAATACAGAAAGACATCTGTCTTCTGATTCCCTTACAGTAGTTTCTACGTTCAAGAGGTGCGACTAGGGGAATTTCACAGGAACTTCATTGCAGTGTAAATGTAAGCCTTACTTGTGACTGATAAATAAACTTTAATAAATAAACTTTTACTTTCCGCTAAAAAAAGAACTATCAATATGCAAAGTTTCACGCTATTAGTACTCTACAATATTTTATTAAATCTAAGCATGCAAATATAACAGTAGTATAGTCCATTTCAGTCATTTTTTCCACCATTGAACATTTCTGCTTCTTTCATCGAAGTTGTGATTAAGCATCAGCCATCACAATCTCTTTTCCTTATTTTCTCAACACACTGTTGCTCAACTGCTTCCTCTTTCCTTTTCAAAACCTCCTTGGGTCCTTAATCCTGCTATGATTCAAAGTCTGAGCTCAATTTCATCATTACGAGTATAAATTAGTTCCGGTAAAGTCCTCAGAGAGCTAGGCAGGATTGGAGGGTAAAACTTTACATTGGCTGCAAACTGGCACAAACCACTTCAGAATTGCTTCTTAATTTCCTTCGCTAACTCCAACCAGTTCTATTGATTTTGGGAGTCTCGGAATGTCAAAACGAAGTATTTTTTCCCTAGAAAATTGAACTGCTCACAAACTTTGTCAAAGAGAGCCTGTCCCAATGCATATCTCTCAACTTCACATGTGTGTGGTCAAGGCCATCCAGAAAGGTCACTTTATCTCTGTCCTCTTTCTTATTAATTGGCCTCAGTTCCTCTGTCAGGCAGTCCAACTCCCTTGTTAGCTCTGGATCTTCACCATCCCTTTCTGCACACTCTTTGGCAAAGATGCACAGCAGACTGTCTTCCTCAGTGTAAAAATCTGTTGCAACCATGGTTCCACAAATCACTGTGGCAGTTACACCGCCGCAAAAATCATTGGAATTTACTCGAACACCAGTTGTGAACAGTACTGTTTCACTGGGTATCCACATTTATGCAATCTGTGCAGATTCATTATTCCATCAGTTCATTTCGAATGATGGTACAGTTTCATCCAACAGTCTCACTTCATGTTGTTGTCCCTTTCTTTTGTCTGCAAGAGTAAAATACTTCTGCTCCTCAATCTCCATCTTGAGATCACACATGACTGTTGATTTATCTACATTTTTATTGGCATACATGATGAACTGTTTTTGAAAATCCTGCAATTTATTTTCAGGTAATTTCAACAACTGAGGAACAGTTCCAAACCAGTCAACTTGTCTTGCATCTGTCTCCACACTTGCTCACTTTCCTTATTCACATCATTGTTCAGTAACTGGTTCTCCTTCTCAGTCTTTGCCAGTTTTACCTGGTTAATCAAGACTTCAGGCTGCTGCATTTCAGATCGAGTAAACATCAGCTTCTCCTTCTGAACATGTGCCAACTTGGAAGGGTTAAGTCTATACAGATATTGCTGAATTGGAACAGCATTTTCTACATCTACCTCATTCACAATTATTTTAGTACTTCCCAGCTTATTCTCACACATATCTCCATGTGATTGTAATAATTCTTTCAGGCCATTTTGATTTTCCTCCAGAAGGTAACTCAATAATTTATCCCAATTTTTGATAATTTCCTCATTATCCAATTTAATTTGAGGAATGTCAAATTCAGAATCATCTGGATTTGGTTCTTCAATATGATTTGAAACCACTACCACATCCTCCTTCTGTTGTGTGATTATACTAAGATGATATTTTAATAGGGAAGGAACGCAGAAGGAGGATGTGAGTGAGGGGGTGGAGGGAGTGAGTGTGTGTGGGAACAGGTGGATGAGTGAGTGTGGTAGATGGGTGCAGCAAGACATTGAGTGTGTGTGTGTGGGGGGGTGAGTGAATGGGGTATGAGTGAGTGTTTGTACGTGGGAGCAGGTGGATGGGTGGATGCACGATGGGTAGTGAGTGGGTGCAACAAGACACTGAGTGAGTGTGTGTGCAGGGCTGAGTGAGTGGGTGGATGAAGCATGACACTGAATGAGTGTGGGGGTGAGTGAGAGTTTGCGTGTGGGACCGGGAAGTTGGGTGGGTGCAGCAAGACACTTGGGTGAGTGTGTGTGTCGGGAGTGAGTGAGTGGATGGATGAAGCATGACACTGAGTGTGTGTGTGTGGAGAGTGTGAATCTACCTCACACCCAATCTCAGGCTTCTCACTCACTCTTTCCAGAACATATCAATAGATACACATGCATCCGCTCACTCATCTACATACAGACCCTCTGCTGGTTATTCTTATTACTTACATTTTTAGCATAACAATTTATTGCAGTACTTTTTCTCAGCAATTGCTTCTTTTCTTAAAACCTCAACAGTATTTTTTTGAAATTCAGTTTATTTTTGTGCCAAATTGTGAAATTTGTTAGTTGGCCCCTTGAGTGAGAAAATAGGCACATATGTGAGCAGAAAGGTTGGCCAAGCCTGATGGTAAAGGGTTGAAGGATGCTAATTTTGAGGATGGGCACTGGCGGACTCTTGATTAGATCAGTTTAAAGCATCTCCTAGTTTTCTGAGGGAGGGGTGAAACCATGATCAAGTAGGGTCCGTGGCTAGCCCATTGTGCTTGGGGTGTGCTGACACCTGCAATCATGATTAGAATGATGATAGAAAGAATGATAGAAACCCTACAATGCAGAAGGAGACCATTTGGCCCATCGAGTCTGCACCAACAACAATCCCACCTAGGCCCTACCCCGGTAACCCCACATATGTGCCCCATTAATCCCTCTAGCCTACGCATCCCGGGACACTAAGGGGTAATTTAGCATGGCCAATCCACCTAACCTGCGCATTTTTGGACTGTGGAGAAAACCGGACCACCCAGAGGAAACCCACGCAGACACAAGGAGAACGTGCTAACTCCACACAGTCACCCATGCCGGGAATCGGTTTTCCCTGGGTAGTGTAAGCGATCAGGGTAGCTAATGAGCTTAAAACCGAGGCTTTACCTGGTGCAATTTTGCAAAGCTACCTCGGTCTTTTGGCTAAAATAAAGCTCAGATCCAGCCCTGGAGGGGGTGCAATGCCTTATCCTGGCAGCTTGGATCTTGTTTGATTGAACCCAAGATGGGATGTATATCCTGGTCTTGCCACTTGGATCTGGTTTGTCACTGGTGTGGGGACCATGAGTGGAATTAATTTTTTTTGAGGAACAAAGTACCAAAAGGTACCACCCCGCCCCCCCCCAAAATAAAACAGTATAAAGGAGCGAGTGACTGACCCGGAACCGGCTGCTTGGGGGCAGGACTGGAAGTTGTCGTCGAGCCGCTCTCCCTCGGCCGCTGGAAGTTGTCGTCCAGTCGCTCACAAGATGGCGGCGGCGGTCGAGGCCAACATCGAGTTCTCCAAGCAGCTGCAGAGCCGTTTGCAGCGCGTGAGCCAGCTGGCCGAGTTCGCGCGCCACTGCGGCCGCTCCATCAGCGGCATCCTGACCGAGCTGGGCTGGAGCGCCGAGAGCCCGGGACTGGGCCTGTCGCCACAAGCCGCGCCCGGAGTTGCGGCACAGCCGGTAGGAGAGACCCAGGCTGCATGAGGCCTGCTAAAAATACACGCACACATATCTCTATGGCGGGGAGACCGGTCTGCAGTTAGCACAGCTATAGAGAAAAAATATATAGTATGTGGGTATCTCTCTCTAATGTATATTTATTTTTACACACATTTCTCTGGTAGGGGAGGGCCAGTCTGCAGTAGCCCAGTTATAGAGGAAAAATGTAAAAATGTAGTATGTGAGTATCTCTCATTTATTTATACATATTTATATATATATGTATGTATGTATGTATACATATACACATGATGTGGAGATGCCGGCGTTGGACTGGGGTGAACACAGTAAGAAGTCTCACAACACCAGGTTATAGTCCAACAGGTTTTTGCTACCAAATAAACCTGTTGGACTTTAACCTGGTGTTGTGAGACTTCTTACATATACACACACACACCCTTCTTTGGTAGGGGAGGATCAGTCTGCAGTTAGCCCAGTTATAGAGAATATATATAAATAAAACACCCATTTCTATAATGGGGGAGGGTCTGTAGTTAACCCAGTTATAGAGAAAAATATAAATAAAACACATATTTCTCAGGTGGGAGAGGATGGGTCTATGATGTATACATTTCTCTGGTGGGGAGGATGGGTCTGCAGTTAGCCTAGTTATAGAGAATATATATAACATAGAGTGTGTGTATATATAATACATTTCTCTGGAAGGGGAGGATGGGTCTGCAGTTAGGCACATATATAAAAATAAAACACATTTCTGTAGCATGGGAGGACCGATATCCTGGACATAACACTTTCTTCCCCAAATTTCTTTCAGCCTGATCCAATTGCTACTTGTCCATTCGATGCAGATCACAAACTTCCGAAATCTTCACTGGAGAAGCATGTTGCATCGTGCAGACTAAGGAAGCTGGAATATTCTAGAGAAGAAGAGGTCTGTATGCAAGTGTGCAAGATGTATTTGAAATGGGCAGTATGTAACCCAGCGTTTTCTCTGCAAATCCGTTTTTGTTCAATTGTCAGCTTTCTAGAAAGTGTTCATCTTGTATCAGAGATACAGATTAGAGATGTGTGGAAGCTGCATGTGGTACTTCAAATTAATTCATTTATTCTGTGTTGGCAACATCATGATATCTTTCCAGAGTGTGTTCCACCCCACACATTGATTATATTTCTATTTATCAACTTCCTGTTGAAGTTGATTAGCATTGTTGACTTTCTGGAGCCCATCAGTATGTGGTTGTCAGTAAGATATCTAGAACAGTAGAGAGAAAGTAAAACAAGCATTTGTGACTTGTACGTGAACATTCATAAAAAAGGGTGGATTTTAGAAAAGTACTGTTTAGAGGCTTCTCTGTAAAGCCATGCCTGATCCACAGACATGGTTATACTGAGGTATCAGTTCATGGAGATCTCTCCTAGGATTATTTTCACTGTGAAATGCAATTTTGCCTATTGCTTCTTCCCTCCATTTATGAAGAATGTATGCTTGAAATGTATCATTTTGAAGATATTAATAAAATGACCCATTATGCACTCAACGCTCACCACACCTGTCAGTATTTGCAATGAAGTGTATAGCATATGAAGCCCAGTAAGTGTGATTTCTTTTTTGTAAAATAGTACAACCTAAAGGTGCTTTATATTCATTATATTTGAGGCGGTGGTTAGCACTGCTGCCTCACAGCATTAGGCACCCGACTTCAATTCTGGCCTTGGGTGACTGTGTGGTGTTTGTATGTTCTCCCCTTATCTGCATGGGTTTTCTCTGGGTGCTCTGATTTCCTGCCACACTCCAAAGATGATTGGGTAAGCTAAATTGCTGCTTAGTGTCAGGGGGATTAGCAGGATAAATACATGGGGTTACGGGGATAGGGCCTAAGTGGGATTGTTATCGGTACAGGCTCGATGGGCCAAATGGCGGCCTCCTGTATAGTTGGGTTTCTATGATTAACAGACATATTTGTATTACAATCCTTTGTCCTCTGTTTTAGAAGATACATTAGTTTATTTTAAACATGAAGTGTAATGTTTCTAACATGAAAATGTAGTCCAGGATTCTCATTGGGCTATGTCAAACGTGTGGCTGCTGGTATTATCAAGCTTAAGTCATCATTAGGTAAATACTTGTTTGTAAATGTTGTTTTATATGTGAATTCAACTTTACAGTGACAGTCTTTTCTTGATTTTTTTTATCATTCAGGATGTAATGTATGATCCTTTGTTCGCCTATGAGAAAACTCTGGTACCTACTTTTAAAATGGGTATGTACACAACATAGGTATTTTCAAGAAGGCTATAGCTGTAACTTCTAGATTTCATTTCTTGATGATTAATTTCAATGTGAATGTAATCAACAATTGTACGCTCTACACATAGGAAATGATGGGTGTATATTTTACATAGGATATATGACACACAAGTAGGCCAGTTGACTTAATCAGGCCAAGCCAGTGTTTAAGCTCCACTTGAGCCTCTTCCCATTTTTCCTCATCTAAATCTATTATTGTAACCGTCTGTTACCATCACCCTCATATATTTGACTAGCTTCCCCTTAAATGTGTCTACACTATTCACTTCAACGCTGTGGCAGCATGTCCCCCATTCTCACCACTTCTCCATTAGATTTCTTGGTGGTTATCTTGTATTGGTGGCCTCTAGTTATGCTCTTTCCCACAAAAGGAAACATACTATCTATCCAATCTTGTCAAAACCTTTAAAGACCTCTATTAAGTCACCCCTCAGTTGCCTTTATCAAGAGAAAAGAGGCCCTCTCTGTCAATCCTTTCCTGATATGCACACCCATATGTTTCTGCTATCAGCCTTGTACATTTTCTCAGAACCTTCTCTATTGTCTCTATATCTTTTCTAGAATATGGTGACCAGTGAACCTGGAAAGGAATCCTACTGGAATAATCAGTAAATGATCCCAGAAAAGCATTGACAAAATGCACCTAGCAGATTGTTTTGGTTGCTGAAATGGAGCAAAAGACTTAGCAATTTTATGCTTAACACCTGAATATTTTTATAAGTGTGCTGTCACATGCATGCTCTGTTTTTCATGTTAAAAGCATGACTTATGCACATTTTCTTAGCAAAGACAAGCTGTATGATTCTCAAGAGTACCTCTTTGTTCAAATCTTAAGCTCAACTTCATCTTTGAAGTGCCATCACTCAAGATTGTGTGAAATGGTGAGAATTGTTTTTGTTCTGTTTTAGATAAAGATTTGCAGGCTCAGATAATTCAACAAGCAAAAAGTAAAGCTCCACTTGGAAAAGAAGAAAGAGTGTTTTCTCAAGGTAAGAGCAAATCCAAGTTGGAGTTTAAAAAAAAATACAATTTTATAAGACCTTCAATGTAATTCCAATGTAAAATTGACTTAATATAGGGCGTTAGCACTCTACAATTGCATCATGATGCCTCTTCTAACTGATCACCTTGCAATAGCTGTTCTGGCACTGGCCATTTGAACTGCTGAGGCACTATCTATATCATCAGTAAGACCATCTTTCAATTGCTAGTCTTCAAGATGTGTATAACTTTGTACAGAAGCTGGAAGCAAATGTCACTGCCATTATGAGCATTAGGAAAATAAAACCCATCAACTGCATCAATGATCACCCTATCCATTAGATGGCACAACCTGCATGTGCCTTGTCACTGCTAGTTATACAACTTTTGCGAAGGATGAACATTGTCAGTAGTTTGGGGACAAAATTTTGGGACATTCCTTCTAAGCTTCAGCTGACTATGCTTAGCCACTATGTAGAATTGAATTTACAGTAAATGATGCCCCCCCCCCCCACCAAAATAAATGGGGGTATCATGGGATATGGAATGAAGGCTGATAAGTAGTTGAGATAGAGAACAACCATAAGCTTATTTAATGGCAGAAGAGATTTGAGGGGCTGAATGGCTTACTCCTGTATTGATGTTCCTATGGAACAGAACAGTAGACAATCAGAAACCTTGTTTCAAAGGACACAGGTTTCTAACCCTACTTTAATTGTAAAGCCCAGCAATAGCCTTGTCTGCAACAAAGAAGTCTATGGCCACGATTTTCTGGCTTCGTTGTGCTTGGTGCAGATCGCGCCAATCCCAAAAATTTGCATGCAGGCCTAAAAACGGGTTTTGCGCCTGGTGCCGAATGGTTGGCAATCGTCGCAGTCCCTTGTCACTGGCGCAAACCGGGTCTCACCGCAAAGGGCATGAGGCTTATTAGCATATTTAAAACAACATTTAAATATGTTTAGCCTGTTTGAAGCCGGATTCTCCCAGCTCCTGGGATCTTCTGATCCTCAGGTGTGACGAGAGCCTGGTGAGAATCAGATCAGGTGTGATGGCCACGTGGGGGAGGGGAGCTTGGAAGCCATTGAAGCCCTGGGTGGTCAGGGACATGGCTGGGCAGTGCCCATCTGGCACAGCTGGGGTAGGGCCTGAATGGAGGTGGTACATGTCGGGGGTCATCAAGGGGTACCCATTGGGAGAGCCCTGATGCCGGTGGTCCGTGTCGGGGAAGGAGCAGGGAAACATGTTGCCTTTGGGGGGAGGACGGTTGGGCTTCCTGATGTCCGTGGGGGGAGGGCAGGAGTCTATCAGGGTGCCCTTTCAAAACGGCACCCAATCACTTTGTAGCTGGGCTCACCAGAGTGTTTAGGCCCTGCCCTTTCCAGAACTGGAGCGCAACTTGCCACTCTCCCGAATGTGGGATGATTGCTGTCCGGTTTGGGCTGGACAGGCTGACATGGATCGCTCCTGTTTTCTCACCCTTATGACACAGTCATTTTTTGGGAAAGTTCCAGCCTACGATTCTGTTTCAAAATCAAAATGTTCTCAGTAAATAAGTTGTTTCTTAAACCTGAAATTTTGGTTTTTCCTCAAGCATGGATCCAAGTTGCCTTGCCCTTGTATTAATATTGAGAATCATTCTGGAGTCCACTTAATCTATTCCCTTCAGAACTTTAAATATTGCAATAATGCTGCCTCTGCGTCCTTTTCTCTCTCAATGTGAACCTCTTTCCTCATGGTTTAGACACCCAATGCCGTTTATCGATTGCATTACTAGAGGACTGAAAAAGCTTCAATTTTAATATTAATAATAGCTGCTCAATCCTATTTTAATTCAGTAACTTGTTAGTGGCAAGTTCCTTGTGTGATTCTGTTGCAATTGGTCCTGCCTTCTTGGAACGTATGGTCATGACTGTAACTATTCAGTCTACAGTATAATGAAAACTCATGTAGTTAGAGAACTCAAGTGCACAGGTTTAGACATTTACTATGAGCTATTGAACTTCAGTGTTTGGTAATCCTATTGTTTTATTTTTCAAAAAGCATAGTGTAGTCGAAACTCCTGGCACAATGCAAAAACTCTCCTATGAATTTACCCTTGTACCAGTCAGTAGTAGTGTTTTGAAGGTTGGACTGACATATTTAACTCTGATATCTCTTGTAGATCCTTACAGTATAGAAGTGAGGTTCATGGAAAAGCTAGAAGCCATTATTCAAGTTCCGATGAACAAAAAAATCTCCCCTAGTTTATATTAACATTCTTAACTGAAAGACTGTCTGCTCAATGAGTTTTAAATATTTTTTTAAAGGTTAAATGGTCAATATGGAAATGCTTTTGAATAATAAAATCTTGTAATTGTAGTCTAATTCTGCTTTATTAAGTAATTCGAGACTCACTTCTCTAATGGGTAAATTTCCCTTTGTGACCTCCTATTCGCTAGTAATAACCTATTGTACTGGCATGATAAGTGGTATTTTTTCATTTGTTTGAAGCAGTTGAATTAACTATTTATTTATAATACTGTGTACCAAGAAGTAATCTTTTTCACTGCAATTTCTTTTGCATATTATGTTCATTTCTATTCCCTCTGGATATTTCAGGATAGTTGGTTAGTATTGGGGTTGGGTAGGTATGCATTATACTGGGACCAATACAAGTGCCAAAATTAGCATTTTATGTGAAATATATGCATACAAGCTACACATGTCGGAGATTTTGGCCATGAGGAATTCCTAACTTTGCCTGCTTCACATCAGTTGTTAAATCTTGGTACCTCTAGCTAAAGATAAACTTCAGCCAATGCTATTGACCATGAAACATAAAATTCTGGAAATCTCACCAGGTCTGACAGCATCTGTGGAGAGAGAACCGAGCCAATGTTTCGACTCTGGATGACCCTTTGGCCTGTGAAGGGTTAAGGTTGGCTCTGTTTTCTCTCCTTGGATGCTGTCAGACCTGCTGAGATTTTCCAGAATTTTATGTTTCAGATTCCAGCATCCGCAGTATTTTGCCTTTATCTCTAGAACATTATTTTGACACTGTTACAATGGCAGCTAACTACTTAACTGTAATTCTGTGATGCACATTTCACTAAATATTTGGAATTCCTTTTGAACATGATAATTTAAACTTCTTGGTTTTTCTCTTTCAGTAACAGGGGTGAGTATATTTGGCAGGAATGATGAACATGAAAGAATGTTCTCCTCATGTACAGATTTGCACAGAATTTTACTTGATGTCATACAGTATCCTTTTAAAATTATTATATCCTTTAAATATGAACCTCAGTTTAATGGACTGGTTAAATTGAAGTAAACAATTGTATTAAGACATTTCTATCTGTATTTGATGTTTGCTGAATGGACCTAGTTACACAGATAACCATGAAATAAAAATACCATCTCTTAGCAGACCTGTACTTTATGGGTCTGTGTTTAGAGCTGATTGAGCGTAGGTTTATGGAGACCATTGGAATGGTTGAGATTGGAGGTTACAAAATCAAGAATGAAGATTTCAACGGTACAAAGGCTTATATTATGGAACTAGAAGTCGCCAGTCTTGGTGATGGAGAGTTATGAGATCAGAAGCACAGGGTCAAATTGAAGGCTGTTGTTGTTGACAGTTCCTTACCATTGTTTGTTAAAACATCTTCATACATGTGTTTTAATAAGTAAACAATAGATGGATCTAACTTGCAAGTTCTGCGGATCACTTGCTGTACATACACCAGATGGTCTGTCGGTATGATAGTGCACAAGGGTTGTAAACACATTTTAGGTTAATTTTATGCAATGAAGTTACTTCACCTAAAGTGCTATGGGAATATCTAGAGTTGCAACCTCATTTGCCATCCCTGCTGAACAGGCAGTACTTTCTAAAAGTATAAAGGTTTAGTTATTGTGACAAAGGTAATTTTAGGACCTGAAATAAGTTGCGTGTTTTCATGTGCATATTATCAGTATCATCTTCAGTATCTTGCATTGAAGAGTAGAGATTCTCACACTTTAGCTGTTTGAATATGTGACCTTATTCCTGACATTGAAGCATACTGCTCAATTTTTACCCAGATCTCTTTTAATTTCTGTGATGTCAGATTCAGTGCAATTTTAGTTTTTGTTTGACAAAATGTTTTGAACATCCTCATCTAAATCTAGTTAATAAGCTCGATTTACCAGCAGCACATAACATAGGATATAAAAGTATAGTTTATTTTAATTTTGTGGCAATGTGATTTTTCTTTTCTTTGTAATCACTTACCCATATCCCATGATGTATAGTCATGGCTGCCATTTTCATTTGTTCTACCAGTGGTGCTGTAGTGTCAGATTGTAAACAGGGGCTGAAATGGGAGTTTTTTGTTTTTCTATCTACTTGCTGTACCTGAATAATCTGGTCAGGTTTGAAAAGTTAGTTCTTGTGTAGAAGTCTGAGGACTCCCAAACTGGTGCAGTGGATTGATGCATTGTCCCACCAGTTCAATGCTAGATCAAATTTTGAAAGCAGTTTTGACTTTGTGTAACATTTTATATTGATAACACAGAAATTTATCTTTCTTGGATGAGACACTTTTATCCTATAGCTTTAGAAACTGCCATGTTTTCCAGAGTCTTGATTCCCATTTGCAACACATGCCTTTAGTTGGTAAGGCAGAATAACCTGACTTCATTACAACTTTTAATAAATGCTGCAAAGAGAATTCTGTGATTTGATGCTCCAAGTAGGGAGTGTTTTCGGGGAGTCACAGGCTGTACGCCTCGAATTCCTGTCTTTGAAAGATGTTGGGCAAGATTCTCTGGCTATGTGTTTCCTCCTGGCGGGAGCTGGCATGTTGTTTACTAGTGGCGGGATTCTCTGGTCCCACCGCTGTCAGTGGGAAGTCCCATTGACATCTCTGCATGCCGGTGGGAAACCTGCAGGCGGGGGGCACTGCTAGCAGGACCGGAGAATCCTGCCGGCGTGAATGGCTAGAGAATTCCAGCCATCCTCCTAGTGAATGCTGACCCCTCTTTGTCAGCATTTTATGTCATGAGTGAGGTGGTGCGGTCTTTCAGTTTAATGCAAGAGCTGTTCCTGGTGGTCTGGTCAAGACATGGCAACCTTGGTATTGATGTGGCAGGTTGGAACTTGAAACTAATGATTGCTTATACAGTTAACACTACTGGGCTTGTTGTAAGCATTAAAATATTTTTTCATATTCATAATTGGAAATTGAGAAAGCGTTCTTGCTAATCACCAGATATCTTTCAAGATATCTGCAGAACCTTTAAAATATAAAAATTATAAATTGCTTTTGGTGGACAACGCATACAATAGCCCATTTTCCATGTGGAAGTTGGACTTGCACTATTTTGTTTGAAAATTATATGAAGTTTAGGAGTAACTGAATAAACTGTTAATATATATATAGGTGATTATTCGTCAGTACCCCGTGAGGTTCCTGAGAATCATAAGCATTTCATCTGTGATCTAACGCCTGCTGATCGCCTAGCTATCTACGAACGTGTTGTCAAAGAAACCAACCAGCAAAGAACTAAATCTATTGAAAATGATGATTTATATGTGGACCTTGCTGCAAAACTCAGTCGAGGTTTGTATTTGATTTTTCTTTTTAACTTAGTAGCTTGTACTTTCTTGGTGTATTCTTCTACTAATACCAGAACCAATAGTCTAGTTTCAAATATAAGGTAATGTACAACATCACCACTGTTTTAATCTCGCACCAAAGCTCTTGTTAAAAATATATCTGATTGCAGCAGGGTTGGTTTGATTAATGTTCTATTCTAGACTCTGATTTGTTTGAGTGCATAAATGTTGTGGGTTTTACAAATGGGATAAATAGTTGTATATCCAAGACACTAAATTTAATGTCACAGTAAATAGTGCAGAAAGTTGGAAGGGGGCGTTTATGGAATAAGTGAGAAAAATTTTGGAAGATGGAGTTCTATGGAGGGAACTGAGGTCATCCACTTTGGACCCAACATGAATAGATCGAGGTATTTTATGAACTGGAGGAGCAGAAATATTTAGAAGTCCAAGTACAGAAATCACGAAATACTTGGTCGACAAATACAAAAAATAATTAAATTGCCAAACAGAATGTTAGTCTTTATCTTAAGGGGGCTGAAATGGAATGGGGTGCAAGTTATGTTAGATGTGTAAAGCTCAATTGGACTCATATTTTCAGTTTTGCACATTACTTTAGGAAAACCTTGGTGGGGTTGCGAGTGTGTTCACCACTCTGATATCAGTACTAAAAGTATTACATTATTTAATATTCAAGGGAATACTAGTCTGTACAGTCTATCACTGATAGGTTGTACAGACTAGTATTCCCTTGAATATTAAAGGTTGAATGGTGATCTAATTGATGTGTTTAAGATCATTAAAGCAGTTGATGGGGTAGATGGAGAAAAACTGTTCCCTCTGGGAGGCAAGGCTGGAACAAGGATGCATAGAGTTAGAGTTGGTCTGCTCAAGGGTGATATGAGGCAGCACTACTTCACACACAGGGTAGTGGAAACCTGGAACGTTGTTCCCCCAAACATCTGAGATCAGATAAATTGAAAATTTCAGTATCGACAGATTTTTTTGGAGGGGTTACAGAACCAAGGCATATTGATGGAGTTGAGGTACAGATCAGGCATGATCTAACTGAATGATGAAATAGGCTCAAAGGGTTGTTCCTAGCTAACTTCCCTTTTCTCTTGTTGTTGTTTCTCTTCCTGCACCTGGTGGTGCACAAGGCAGACTTTCAGCTGTTCCCATAACTTATTTTTACTTGGAAAGTTTGCTAGTCTGTCACCAGAGGCTTATAGCTTAAGGAGCTCCAAGCATAGCTGACCAGGAGTGTCTCCCACTCTTACCGCCAACCGTTGACAAGTTGGAAGGATTTTGTAGGTTGAACCTTTTGGCCATGTTATGAACCAACAAGTCTTGGGGTGGGACTTAAACTCAGAGCTTCTGGCTCAGGCAGGGAAGCTATCCACTCTGCCACAAGTCCTCCTTTCTCTTGTAGTGATCCTGTTTTTTCAATAACCTTGAACAACCAGTACTGATTATTGGTTAAAATATATTGCACAGTGGTTAGCACTGCTGCCTCACAGAGACCTGGGTTCGATTCCTGGCTTGGGTCACTGCCTGTGAGGCGTCTGCACATTCTCCCCGTGTCTGCGTGGGTTTCCTCTGAATGTTCTGGTTTCCCCCCCCCACAGTCCAAAGATGTGCAGGTTAGGTGAATTGGTCATGATAAATTCTCCCCCAGTGTACCCGAACAGGCACAGGACTGTGGCGACTAGGGGATTTTCACAGTAACTTCATTGCAGTATGAATGTGTAAGCCTACGTGTGGCTAATTAATAAACTTTAACTTTAAAAATCATGGTCTTTTGGTCATATTGGGGAATAGAATATTACTTTTAGAGCTCATGATCATTTATCAATGTGTCTGGTTGAGATTGAATCCTAAGCCATGTAGTTAACTAAATTTAACTATAGATGTATCATAAATCATTTTTAGATTTTGCAGGGATAGATAGTTTCGGCATTAGAGTTGTCCAAAGATGTAGTCTGCCTATTTTGTTTGGAACTATGGAAGCAAAGTCTGGTACTAGTGCAGATTACTGTTGGGTTTCAAGTTTTTTTTTGTATTGTATGATCCATACTTGCATTCAGCTGTGATTATGCAGACCACTTTTATTATGTGTATTCAAAAATGTCTTCCTCATCCAAACATAGATGATGAACAGAAAGGGCCAAAGTCACACCTTGAAATTCTTGCTGAAATGAGAGATTATAAACGTCGTCGCCAATCTTACAGAGCCAAGAATGTTCATATTACAAAGAAATCTTACACAGAGGTAAGGGTCTATGAGCTAATGTTGTCTAAACTAGGATGAATATTAAGTTAATTAGTTCATTCATTTTAGATTTCCCTTCATTATTTTATTCCTATTCTTTCAACATACTCATTTCGTGAATCTCATCAGGAATTAAGGTTGTAAATAGCACAAAGAAAATGCTTGGAATAGAATTATAAAGCTATCAACAAAGGGTTAACTTGGAGTTTAGTATTGTAATCCTTGTTTTTTTCCTTTAGTTGAACACCAGGGTGGCAGATTTGTGCAGTATATAACTGGTCTTGTCTACTTGTACATCTATTGTAATTTATTTAATTTGACCTGAGAGCCAGTCCTGATTCTCTTTGAAAACTAAGGCACCCAGTGTCCAAGAGCAATTAATTTGTTATGCTGCCCACATTGCTAAAAAGCTTACCTAAATATCAAGGCCACATGAAAGTAAAGTGACTAGAACTTTTTTTTTTGAGTCATCCTGCACGAAAACTGAAAAATGTAGAGTAGTGATGGAAATGGTCCAAAAACTTCCATTATCTGCACCCCAGTCATCTGCTCCTCAAATTATTTATCGGATTTCCAATGGTTGTATGTTGTCCTAGTTTTCTGATGATTAAAATCTATTTGTAATGTATTTGCGCATTATTGCTGCATGAGATTTTTAAGACTGTGTGAGGACTATCTGCCAATTTCCATTATTCACCACCAGGGGGAGGAGGAGTGTCCTGTGTTGTGTTAGATAATGATGGTTATGTTGTAATTCTAATACCGCTTGTGAAATCAGCCTGTGGGTCTGAAGTCGGTTTCGAAGTGAATTTATTGTATGTGCTCTTAGCTTGTCAGTTTATTGTGTTTAAAATTTAATCCTTTTTATTGTACCTAATTAATTTAGATAATTAAGGATGTTATTAATGTACATATGGAAGAACTGTCAAGACAGTGGAACGACCAGAATGACTACAGTAACACTGAAGAGAATGATGATCAGAACTCTTCATTATCTTTGAAAGGCTCTACAATTTCTCGCAGGTATGCAGTTGTCAAAATTGTTTGGATTTGACCATGAGAAGTGGCAAAAATCCAGATAGATGAGGTGAATTGTTGATCATTTAGTGAGTGAGGATAGATTTCTACTTTTGCTTCATTACAATCCACAATGAACACCCAGAAAAGATTGAAATTATGGCTGGGATTCTCCAGTCCCACTGCTGTGAATGGAGATTTGGCTGAGCGTCAAATTCTCCGTTCTCACTGGTGGCAGGGATGTATGATACCTGAGAATTCTGGTCTATACTTAAATGATTAAATTTGTACATAGAAGTAGTAAAATTATGTTTTAAATGGAGAATTTCTCATGCATGTCCAACCATGCACTTGAAACAGTGGGAGTCAATTTGGTCCTAGAAGCAACCCATCACTGTTTTACCATCAAATCAAATTTGGATGTTGTTCCACAAATAACTTAAATCCACTGAGTCAGTTGTATACCTAAGTTACCTGCTGTGCCATTTGCAACCTAATAAAATGTTGTGATCTATGATATGAAAACTGTCATCCTGAAGAATTTTTTTTTGGTTTCCCCACTCTCTATCTCACAAATATAAGTTTGCTTTTCATCTCATGTAATTAGATGACAAGCAATCATTGTCATTAATTGAGTAATTAGTTAGAATTGGTTAATTTAGCATCAATTTGGGGTTCAACCTTTCATCATCTTGAGCTGCAGCACTCAATAAATAAATCTGCTGAGACATAATTAGAACCTTGGTTGGAGTCATCTTATAAACATTGGAATGTGGCAGTTTTATTGATTTCTGTGCATGGCAAGTTTCTAAATTTCACGAGAGTGGGATGAGGGAGAGAAAGATTGAGGGAAATGAACAAATGTTACTTTTTCCAGCCAACTGAAAACAGTTGACTGAATTGCTTGTATGTTTCTTTTCGACATACAAAAGCAATGAGTAAAAACACCTTTTTTTAGGTGTGAATATAATGCAAAGCTCCCTCATAGTGCCAGGGACCCGGGTTCAATTCCCGGTTTGGGTCACTGAGCCTGCACGTTCTCCCCATGTCTGCATGGGTTTCCTCCAGGTGCTCTGGTTTCCTCCCACAGTCCAAAAGATGTGCAGGTTAGGTGCATTGGCCATGCTAAATTCTCTGTGTACCCGAACAGGCGTCGGAGTGTGGCAACTAGGGGATTTTCACAGTAACTTCATTGCAGTGTTAATGTAAGCCTACTTGTGACGATAATAAATAAACTTTAAAACTTAGCATAAATGTTGTTGTGCAAACTTCTCGCAACATTGCAGTCATTTTGTTTTCATTTTACTTTAATTGCACCTAACTGGTTCATTTTAGCTGCTTTATTGTGAAATTTCCAAAGGGTAATTGGTGAAGGAATAGCATTGTATTACCGTTTTCTTTGCTGAGGTGGGTATTTTTCTGTTATAGAAGAAGATCTGGTGATGAACGGTCTCCTTCAATGGAATCCCAATCTACTGGAAATAGTAAGACTATAGATCATGACAGCCGGCGGAAGAACCGCAACCAAAGTCCACATGAACGGAAAAGAAGTCCAGACTGGGATAAAGGAAGAGACTCGAGGAAAAGACGAGAGAAGTGAGTATATCTCCGATTGGAAAGTGGTTCACTCTAGTTGCAGGGTATGGAATC
This sequence comes from Mustelus asterias, assembly GCF_964213995.1. NCBI lineage: Eukaryota > Metazoa > Chordata > Chondrichthyes > Carcharhiniformes > Triakidae > Mustelus > Mustelus asterias. The sequence goes on from NC_135807.1 coordinate 128,556,594, forward strand.
CTTGTGTAGCAGGACAGATTTAACATAGTTTTCATGTATAATTTCAGAGAGCATCATTCCCGTGATGAGGACCGGCACCGAAGTCACAAACGGCGGAAGTAAACCAGGACTGATAGAATGAGAAGCTGGAATAAAACTTGTAAAATAATCTATGAGGACTGTGTACAGGGACTGATTTTTGAGAACTGCAACCTTTTAAATGAATGTCTACAGGTGGTTGTACAAAATGAAAATTGTTAAACTTCCGGTTAAAGATCTCAATAAATATCTGAATACATTATTACTTTAAACTGATGTCTCCAGCTATAAAGTAAGAATAGCTTTCGCCAGAGTATATCTGAGTGACAAGTGTGGATATCTGGAGTTCTGAATCGTATATTCAAAGTTTGACATTGTTTGAACTGTGAGACCTGGTTACAGCACACTAGTCTTAAGTATTGATTAATTTCTGATGTTTTCCTGTTGACTGAATGTAATTTTTCAATTTTTTTAAGGTTAACATTTTTTATTAAATACTTGAATCCTAAGCTGAATTCAGTTGGTAAGGAAAATGTCTGTTATACTTGAAATAAAGCTTCCTTCCTGACATCTCAAGGACCTTTTTTTAAAATTAAACTAAAGGTAAACATTTTTGAAATTGAGGCAATTAACTCCTGTGCTCAATAATTATATTTCATGAAGTTTGCAGAGGGTAAATTCTTGTGATGCATCACCTGCCAATCGTCTGAAACGTTAAACTTTCTATAGATTTAAAGAAATGAATTCAAATGTGTATTTTTAATAGAGTATACATTGAATACACACAAGGTAGCAGATGCCATGTTTATTCAATAAGCGAAAGACCTTCATACAAAGCTTTAATTTACAGGTATCTCCAGGATATACAGCATTCTTCGAACTGCTATCTTGCCACATACTAAAAGCTACTCTGCCATGCGCCGCCACCTGAAGACATCTCTCAATTCTCTCGCAAAGCTGTCCCTGTCCCCAGTTTCATTTCATTCTCTGCATCATTCGACCTTTTTGAACAAAAAACTTTTCCTGTTTCCTGCAGATGTTAAGGAACACGAGCTTTAACCACTCATCAACACCACTGCGAATCTTAGGCCCCCACCAGTCCCAATCCCTCGAACCCCATCTCTTCTAGCCCTAGCCCTTGCCGTGTGTTCACCATACCCTCTGACCTTCCCCATTGAGGCTGAGCATGCTGTTCTCAGCAAAGGACTTAGCTTTGTACCTTTTACTGTGCTGTACTGTTCTATGTTCTATATGTCCCCACCTCAATGAATTCCAGGCTCGTCATGCTGTTGAACTCTTCTTCTGTCGCCTTCATCTCTGTGCCCACTTCTTTGGGCAAGAGTCCTCCCCCTGTTCCACAGATCCTTTTCATGTGTCTCCAACATTCTGCTCCGATTGGACACCCCTGCCGGGACAATTGCCTACTCTCAGTCTTTTCATTGGGAACTGTCAACGGGACATTGGCTGTCTTAATTTTTCTGCCCCCCTCACCCATTCCAACCTCTCCTTCCGAAGTTTCTGCTCATCACTCCCTCAGGTCCAAACCTGCTGACCAAGGTGCACTAACCTCTACCTCGCAGAGACTGAGTGCCAAATTTCACATACTTTCTCCTACTTTCCCCCTGGACCATGACCACATCACTGAACATCAAGCCATTATCTCCAACACTGTTACCGATCTCATTTCCTCCGAATGCCTGCCCCCCACAGCTTCCAACCTCATAGTCTCCCAAGCCTGGACAGGCCACTTCTACCTACTTCCCAAAATCTACAAAAAGGACTATCCAGGTAGGTCCATTGTGTCAGCATGCTCCTGTCCCACCAAACTTATTTCCTCTTGACTCCATCTTCAATCCTGTGAGGACTCCATCCCTTTCTCTTAGTTCCTTCGCTTCCGTCGCATTTGCTCCGATAATGCCACTTTCCAAAGTGGTTCTTCTAATATGTGCTCCTTCCTCAACCATGGTTTCCCATCTACAGTTGTTGACAGGGCCCTCAACAGTGTGTGGTCCATTTCCTGTGCCACAACCTTCACCCCCTCCCCTCCATTCCAGAACAAGGATAGAGTCCCCCTTGTTCACTCGTTTCACCCCCTCCCCCTTGATTGTATCATTTGATTTTTAGCTTTTAGATAAAGCTAAATACTTGCTCTTGTGTAGTGCTTTTCACAGCCACTGGATAATTCAAAGCACTTCACAGTCAGTGTAGTACTATTTGAAGTGTAATCACTTGTAGCAAGCAGTTGTGCACAGCAAGCTCCCACAAATAGCAATGAGATAATGACCAATTAATCTATTTTGAGATGTTAATTGAAGGATAAATAATGACCAGGATGCCAGGGAGAACTCCTCTTCGAAATAGTGCCATGGAATCATTGCATCCACCTCAGTGGGAAGACAGGACCTCAGTTTAACATCCCATCCAAAGGACATAACTGGGATTCTAACCTTAAAAAATGTGAATTGAGTTGTCATGTTCTCCTATGGATGAAATAACCAGGAAAAACATTTCATTTTTTTAATCACCATAAGCTTCCAGTCAATTTCCATTTTGGGTGGTGGTATGTCAGTATTTTCAAATAAAGTTTTCTCTTTAGAGTCTTTAAAAAGCCTGTCGTTATCTTACCTGTGATAGGCTCCAAGACGTAGGTGCATTATATCTGTGATGTTGGTGTTGCATTGTGTCCTGATCGTGCAAGATGCATCCAACATTCAACTGATGGTGCAGAAGGAAGCCTTGTACTTTTATGGCCAGAATTCCCTGACCTCGCCCAGACTGGGATTCTCCGGTCCCGCTGCAGTGAATGGAGTTTTGACTGATTCTACATTCTTGCTGGCAGTTGTGGAGAGGCGAGCGAGATTGGAGAATCTCAGCCTTATTATTTTTAACAAACCTCTTTTTTAATATATAAGCTTTAAATCTAAACTAATGTGCTGGTGTGACTGACTGCAGAAGATTTATTATTCCAGCTCAATTGCTGCATGTTATTAAAATCAGTATTCAATGGGGGGGGTCTTAAAATTTTAGCTTTCTAAAACTGCAAAGCTAGGGAATTGAGTGATAGGCATCACTCAAATCACGGAAGAGCATGTTATGCTGCATAATTCACTAACATGCAAAGCTTATTAAGCTTTCAAACAGTATTCTTGTAACAGTGGATTTAAGGTTTGCACATGTTTTTATTAGTGTCACAAGTAGGCTTACATTAACACTGCAATGAAGTTACTGTGAAAATCCCCTAGTTGCCACACTCCGGTGCCTGTTCGGGTACACTGAGGGAGAATTTAGCACGGCCAATGCACCTAACCAGCACATCTTTCAGACTGGGAGGAAACTGGAGCACCCGGAGGAAACCCATGCAGACACGGGGAGAACGTGCAAACTCCGCACAGACAGCCACCCAAGCCAGGAATCGAACCCTGTGAGGCAGCAGTGCTAGCCACCGTGCCACCCTGTAAATTGTTGCGTACATTCTGATTCTATGGATAATCATGGGGAAATCTGCTTAAATGTGGATCCTATTGTCATTAACACGGGAGAGAGCAAACACAGTTTATGGGATTGGTGCTGAAACAGCCATATCTGCCTGTGTGTCTTAGAGCTATCTAATTATCCCGACACACTCTTCTCTACAGCCCTAAAATGCCCTGATTCTGTATGCAAGATTTTAATTTTTTTTAATATAGTGAATGGCTTTGTTCATGGGAAAAGTCTTAACTCTATTTGTTGCAGCAGGGTGAAGTTATTAGAAGATAGACATTCTTGGAATGGTTTTAGACTGGGATGGGTAAGAATATCACCTGTTAATTTCAGGTGGCCATATGGGAGCTTGTGAACTTGACTTTCATGATTCTTATTGTGGAGCTATTGAACTTCGCTTCTGGAACCTAACTCAATATCTATTTTAGACAACTAAAGCATAGGAAAGAGACTTTCAAGCATTGGAGACGATTGGTCTTTAGTTTTCACTTATTTTCCATAATTTTCCAATAATATAGCTCTGCCAATCTTAGTTTTAACAATTTATTTTAACCCACGCATTAATGTGCGTAATGGTTTTTAAGTTCACCCATAAGGTTGTTGTAATGTGACAGGCACCAATGTATCAAGGCGGTGGTTACTTTGCGCATTTTGTTTTAAAAACTTTTGAAAGTTTTATTACTTTTAGTAGACCATGGTAGCGGTAGATGTGCCATGTCATGGTCGTAAATGACTAGTCTCAGATGGGAAATTTAAAGAATGATCTTTACTGAATGTTTGTGTTGGAGAACTCAAGTATTTCACACCTCAGCCAGATGGTCGTCTGAGATGAGCCTGTGCGAAATTGCACGGGGGCAGATGAAACTTGCATCGAAGAAGGCTGTCACATTGGATGGTTCTGAGGAAGGAGATCTGAGAAATCAACCACTACGCTCCATTATGAATGAGAGCTTTTGAGCTTTAGGTTACCTGGAAGCCAGTGTGTTGTGGAGGTGATTTAGTGTGTCGACCAAAGTAATGGCAGCTGTAAAAGTGGAGGTAAGTGGAACGCTGGTGTTTATAAGTAACAAAAATAACATTAAAACACTGGTTTACTGGAACCCAATTTGTTATAATACACTGTGCTCTTGTTATGCTTAGCTGTACACTCGTTTTTCAAATATGATAGTAAATGGTATTTAAACACACTTAAGCCCCAGCTTGACGTGTAACAGCCGAGATTAAGTAAATTCCTAGTTGTGGGATGGTGGCGGGGCGGGGGGGGGGGGGGGGGTGTACTTCCTTCTTAAGTCTTAATTAAAAGCAAAGAGAGTTGGAAGTCAACAGGAGAGTAACTGGCTGTAATAAGATGCATCCTGAGAATAAATAACATTTTAGAAATACAAGAAAAATATTTTTAAATGGAAAAAACAAGTTTTCAGGCAGTGAGTTTGTCCCCACCCAAAAGTGAGGATTATCAGTTTATAAAATAACATGAAAAAGTACAAGAATTCTATTGTAATAGATAGATGATCAGTGTAAATGTGTTGAGCCCAAGGGCATCACAATGTAGGGTTTTATCATTCAAACTAGTGGCTGTTGAAGCTGATTTCTGATCAATTTGATTTCTTGTTGCAGCTCAAAGTAACTTAACTATATGGCAAATTAAACAAAACCTTTGAAGTCAACTAAGTTAAATAGGATAGCGGCATTTTGATATTTTTAACTCGTTTAAATTCTATGTAATAAACCACTGTATTTTCATTTTGAAAATTCACAATTACATTTTGGTCAATTCCAGCTGAATTTTAAAAGCAAAAAATGCAGGTTTTCTGAAATGACTTTAGTCTTATGTACTTTTATAATGTTGCAATGTATTAATGGGCAGAGCAAAAACCCAGCAGAGATGTTTTAGCTATTTAGGGAGCATGGACATGTCTTACAACTGCTAGATGCAACTTGGAAACATTTTTTTTTAAAAAGGCTGCTCTGTTTCTCATTATTAAAAAGTAAATAACTAAAATGCAATGGAATATAAATCGGCTGTTTAGATTCACAAAAAAAAGAAGACAGGGGTTAGGGGAATTGTTCAGATTGTCTGTGTGTGCATGCACATCCACCTGATCTTTCTCTGTGTTAAACGGGTCCTTTTGCTGTATCCAGTTTTGATTTAGTACTTCAGGAAACATGTAGAGGGTATTAGATTCGTCAGGAGCTTTGTTGTTTTTATCACTTGAGATTTTTCTTGCAGTATCTTACAAGATGCATTCAGTGTAACTTTGAGTAGATAATATTAATGCATGTGCTACTGTATGGAAAAATATGCCACATCAAATAGGGTACAAAACACGATCGTTTAAAGTGCAGCTTGTACAGACTGGGTGTGCAGAGCATAAAAGAGAGACTGCCTCTATTTGCAGTGGTATAACGATCTGTTTGTTTCACATGGCGGAGTGAACAAACTAAGCAAATCAGACAGGCTGAGCGAGGTAAAAACTATCCTTTCTCAGCCCCTGTAGATAATGAGAAGTCCTCCCTTCATGTGAAATGTTTATCTGAGAAAATATAATTGATTAAACTTGTTGGATGACAAAGATTTGTTTTACTGCATTTTGAACATCTGTAGAATTTGCAGATCTATTATCTCACATTCATATAATAAGTTGAAAACAGATTTTAATTCAGGAATGCTACTTAAAAGTTTGACAGGATAACATTTTCAACGGGTAATGTTCAATAATGAAAATAAATGTTAGAATTTTGTACTTTTCAGATTGAGAGTCATTTAAGAAAGTTCACATATCTTCTTGCTTTCAAACTGGGACACATTTTGATGTATTTTTGTTTCGCTTTCCTTTTCTCAACAGGTTTCTTCCCTCTCCTCCCCTCTTGAAGACATTGGGCGGGATTTTCTGGCCACGCTCGCTCTGGAACCGGAAAATCCTGCCCGAGGTCAATGGACCTTTCCATAATCCGTCCCTCACCTGCTCCGATTCCCATGGCGGGCAGGACTGTAAAATTTGCTCCATTGACTCCTTGTTGGATACAGTTCCATGCAGTCAGGATGTTCTTGCCCAAGTTACTGTTGTTCGAAACATGTTTTTTTTTCAGCAGGGGTTGAATAGCAATCAAACATTTATAATCTTTCCATTTCTTAACCCAGCAATGAGGAGGTGTCAAACTTGCAAAGAGCAGCTAATTGAGCAAACAATGGGTATTGAACCTTGAGGCCTTCCTGACCCACATGGCTTATTCATTGAATAACCTGGAGCACTCTGACATACAACAGTCTTAATAGCTCCATACATGTAATGAGACCCATTTTTGATCTGTATATCTGTGGAAGGATATACCAGCTTTCGAGGGGGTGTGACAAAAATCCACTAGATTGACTCTTGAGATGAGAGATTGTTCTTTGAGGAGAAATTGAATAGAATAGGTCTATACTTCCTGGAGTTTAGAAGAGTGAACGGTGATCTATCATCAACATATACAAGATTCCAAGAGAGCTTGACAGAGTAGATGCTGAGAGGATATAGTCATAGAGTAAGGAGACAGCCATTTTGGATTGAGATGGGGAGAAATTTCTCCACTCAAAGGGTTGTGAATTTTTGGAATTCTATATCCCAGAGGGCAGTGAATGCTCAGTTGTTGAGTATATTCAAGATTGAAATCGATAGATTTTTGAACTTTAAGGGAATTGAAGGATATGGGCATTGGAAGAAAAGTAGAATCGAAGTTGAGAATGAGCCATGATGAATTGAGGCTTGAGGGGCTGAATGGTTTACTCCTGCTCCTAGTTTAAATGTCCTTACATTCATTGACTCTGCATTCTATGTCACGACCACCTTAAACTTGCAGTGACATAAATATAACTCCAAATGATTGCTCTTTTATATATTCATGTGGAGGAGATCATAGTGAAAAGCATGGCATTTGATTTATTATTAATCCAAGATATTCTAAGAGGTTTAGTTTATAAATTGACTGTAATTATTATCATTTGAGGAGCATCTCATCAAATTAATCTCTAATAATCAGTTTTATTGTCCTATACAAAATTCACTTGACAAAAATAAACTCAATTTCTTTTCTAAACCTCACAAAATCTCTACTGTGAATTCAGCATTAAATGATCAATTAACAATAATTTAGGGATGTCTGGGTCCAGGAGGAGGTTAACACAGTAACCTTTGACCTCCAGTGGAATGCAACTGTAATGAAAGCCTCTTCTGTCTATTGGTTTGTAACAGGTCTATGTGAAATATGCTAGAGCATTCTCAGCAAGCATGGGTGCAGGCTTATTATATAGTTCCAAATTGGCAATCTCAAGAAGACACTGGTCAGTTATGGAAAATGGTGTTTTTGTAGAATATGAAGGACTTTTCTGAGGCTCTAACATACTGGCTGGGATTTTCCGACTGCGCTCGCCCCAGTGCCGGAAAATCCCACCCAAGGTCAATGAACTTGTGCATAGTTCGTGTCCTGCCCACTACGATTCCCGTGGCGAGCGGTATGGGAAAATTTCACCCACTGTATCTGACTGCAATCTACCTTTTAGTTCATCTCACTACATTCATATCCACCTTATACTCAAAACACACATGTGAATGTCAGAATTATTACCATAGCACGGGCGGCACGGTGGCACAGTGGTTAGCACTGCTGCTTCACAGCTCCAGGGACCTGGGTTCGATTCTTGGCTTGGGTCACTGTGTGGAGTTTGCACATTCTCCTCGTGTCTGCGTGGGTTTCCTCTGGGTGCTCCGGTTTCCTCCCACAGTCCAAAGATGTGCGGGTTAAGTTGATTGGCCACGCTAAAATTGCCCCTTAGTGTCCTGAGGTGTGTAGGTTAGAGGGATTAGCGGGTAAATATGTAGGGATATGGGGATAGAGCCTGGGTGGGATTGTGGTCGGTGCACACTCGATGGGCCAAAAATGGCCTCTTTCTGCACTGTAGGGTTTCTGTGATCTGTGAGCAAGCGTGTTATAATTGGCCTCAGCACAACTGGATTGAGAATTTTTTTTTATTCATCCGTGGGATATGGGCATCGCTGACTGGCCAGCATTTATTGTCCATCCTTGGTTGCCCGAAGGCAGTTGAAAGTCAACCACATTGATGTGGCTCTGGAGTCACATGTAGGCCAGACCAGGTAAGGATGGCAGATTTCCTTCCCTAAAGGACATTAGTGAACCAGATGGGTTTTTCCGACAATCGACAATGGTTTCATGGTCATCAGTAGATTCTTAATTCCAGATTTTTGTTTTAATTATTGAATTCAATTCTACCATCTGCTGTGGTGGAATTTGAACCCGAGTCCCCAGAACATTAGCTGATTTTCTGGATTAATAATCTAGCGATAATACCACTAGGCCATTGCCTCCCCATGAAATGAAAGTTCTTGATTACTATTAAGTGCATACCACAAATCAAGATGGTTATAAACATAGATGTTAAGTGAGGAAAGAATCAACTGATCTTTGATTATTCATCCTTCACCGCAGTTGAATTGTTTGACATTTACTAGCATCAGACATAAGGACTAGAGTTGTGGTACACTAGCATGAGCCACTGCACTCAGGACAGTGGGGGACAATATTCAGAACAATATATTTATTTATCCTCCATTTGTCAGCTAGTGACTCCCAGGTGTGATAGTTGATGTTTAGGACATTCATGTCACACTTGCAAGCATCCTTGAAGCGGAGTTTTGGGACTCCTACCAGTCTTCCGGCTCCAGCTGCGTCATCATACAGAAAGTCCTCAATCCTGTGGATACACATGAGCCAACAAAGCCACCTCTGTCTGATGAATGCTACAAAAAAAATTGAGAGCTCTGCCTTAGAAAGGACTGCAGGTCTTGTCCTACCGGGATATATCACAGGCAGCAAAGATGGAAATCTTTGAGCTTCTTTTCTAGATGGTTGCATGTCACCCAAGTTTCACAGCTGTACAAAGGTGCTGAGAACACAGGCCTTGTAGACCATCAGCTCGATCCTAAGGGTCAGCTTGATGCAATTCGGTGAGGCGGCCTGGGGGTCACTAGCCGATGACAGAGAAATATGGCGATGCTTCCCAGGGTTGGCGTGCCCCGCCATGATGTCATCATGGGAAACAGGTGCCAACATCAAAAGCAGCAACCTACAGTGACACTTGGAAGCTTCATGTGTGGCAACTATGGCAGAATTGCTTCTCAAGGATCAGCTTCTTCAGGCATTCGCAAAGGTGCGCCATATAAATGGAAAGTTTGCTGAGTGTCCATCATCATTCATAGCTGGAAGAACTTCAATTTGGTGCATTATTTGCCAAAGTAAAAGAGATTCATCCGGAACTTTCTTTGAAGCCCCTGGGGGCAAAATGACCTGCAGGGAGACAAGGAAAAGAAAAATTAATGTTGCAAAAAAGAATACAAATACAAACAAAAAATGCCCCAAAACTCTTAGAAGATGTGGCAGCATCTGTGGAGAGAGAAACAGAGTTAACCAGAACTGATGAAAGATCATCCACTTGAAAATTTAACTCTGTTTCTCTTACCACAGGTGCTGCCTCACCTTCAGGAATTTCTATTTTTATTCCAGATTTAAAGTTTATTTATTAGTGTCACAACTAGGCTTACATTAACGCTGCAATGAAGTTACTGTGAAAATCCATAACATCTGCAGAATTTTACTTTTGTATTAATGTTAGGATCTAGCTGTTCCATATGAAAATCCAGATACCTTCGAGCATCGATGTTTCCCAAATTATTTGCTAACCTGATTCTGGTCAGTTGGATAATCCCTTCCCTTTGCGTTGCCGTCAATGGCTGTCCATTCACATGCTTGGACCTGATGCTTTGGAATTCTCTCTTGTACTGGACCAGGTCAGTAAAGAGTCAACCGCATTGGTGTGGGACTGGAGTCACAAATAGGCAAGACAACATGAGACTGTCGGGGGCAATTCGCCCAGCCCACTGCGCTGTGGGAGACATCAGCGGAGGCCGTTTTGTGGGCTTCCCGCTGGGCGCCACAGCTTCTGCATGTCTCCGTCCAAGATTTCTGATGTAATCGGCTCGGCACTGGAAAACAGCACGGAGCTGATTACAATACGGAAATGAGTATTTCCATTTCATTAGTGGGCCTGGGACTGAAGTCTCTGGGCCCGTTCGTGTCTATCCCCCCCTGCTGGTAGTGGTTCACACCAGCGGGGTTTACAACTGCTCCCTAGTTGTGACACTAATAATGGGGAACAGCTGGCCTGACCCTGCTGGGGTGAAGGGAGGCCATTGAGGCCCTCCCACGAAGTCAGGGGTAAGGGGGTTGCCCCCTGGGCAGTGCCAGGCTGGCACTGCCTAAGGGGCAAACTGGCAATGGCCAAGGGGCACTTTGGCACTGCCCACTGGGCATAGGGCAGTGCCAAGGGGGTGGGGCCAGAGGGACCGTGGAGGTGGGGGGTCATTGGGGCTGACCCGGAGAAGTTCGGGAGTCTCGCGAGCGAGGGTGGGAGGGGTCGGAAGGGCAGTGATGGGGAGTCACGGGACTGGCCAGTGGTCAAGCTGGCCATCAATCGGGCAGCCGGCAATGCGGGGCATGCTCCGATCTCGGCTGACAGCTTGGTCCATGTGCAGTGGCCCTCTCAGCGCTATGCTGCGGACCTCTCGGGCAGGAATAGGCCCTGTTCCCTGATTTTTGGAGGGAATCCGACGAGGGCACTCTGCAGTGCTCAGAGTGTGGGAGACTCAATCTGAAAATCCTGCTAAAAAAATCGACGGGGGTTATTCCCATTTTCATGCGAATTGCAGACTTAGAATTTTTTTGGGAGAATCCCAAGCTGTCAGATTTCCTTTCCGAAAGAACCTGAATGAATCATGATATTTTGGCAGTTAGAGGGTCGGCCACTTTTACTGTTACTGAGTTTTTATTTCTCGATTTTTAAAAACTGAAATCAAATTCTCAAATTGCCACAGTGGAATTACAACTTGTGTTTTATATATATATAATCATTATACTTGCAAACCTGTCTAGTGCAGCTTGCTGCAAAAGGCAGTTGGCCTCCTTAACTTACATGGTCCTAATGTTAAAATAAAAGCAAAATACTGTAGATGCTGGAAATCTGAAATAGTAACAGAAAATTCTGGATCAGCTCGGCAGGTCTGGCAGCATCTGTGGAGCGAGAAACAGAATGAACATTTTGAGTCCAAATGGACTAGAAATATTGGCCGGAATTTTCCAGCCAATTGCGCCCCACCGTCGCTGCAAGCAAGGATGGAGAATTTGGCGCTCAGCCAAATCTTCATTCACTGCAGCAGGATGGGAGAATACCCCAGGGCTGTGAATGGTCGGAAAATACTGGCCATTAACTCTGTTTGTCTCTGAACAGATGCTGATAGCCCTGCTGTGTTCATCCAGCATTTCCTGTTCTGATTATGCTCCAAATATTTCCTCTTTTCCCTTTCTTCCAGACCTTTTGCTTGGGAGTCTGATACATTGAAGGGGGTTGCTATACATGCATGGAACACTTTTATCTTGATTGTACATTCTAGGCATCACTCCACTAACTCCAAGCTGTGTTTGAAGTTGTTACTTTATAATTCGGTCGTGTAACTCTGTTCACAATTTGTTCCAGTAATACATGAGAATGTGTGTGTCCCACCACTGTATTAACTTAATGAACCCTTCCATTATATTTCTTTGCTTTCAAGGTAGTTTCCTTACAAGGATATTCTAATGCTGTCAGATCAGGAAAAGGTGTTTTCTAACATATTAGATATTAAAAATATGTAACTTTCTTTTCTAATTCAATCATCAATTTATCATGTTTTCAATCCAAACTTACAGATTTCTTCCATGCCTTTGAGGAGACAGATGCTGTGGCCAGTAGTTTGTTTCCTAATTTCGCTACATTCACTTGATGTTAATTGTCAGGAATATTCAGGCTCCATCTCTGGTGAGTAGAATCTGAACGACCAGTTTAACATCAACCGATCTGGATTGCCTTGATCCAATGTTCTGCAGACACTGTTCTGTTTCTGGTTTATCTCTGTTTCCTGGTTTTGCCTTTTCAAGTCTGTTAAAAAAAAGTGGTTCTATAATCATCAAATCATGTCCGGAGGATCCTTTCAAAGTCTGAAGACTAGTGGAAGATTTTGATATAAAGCGAAGATTAGCCATCACACAAAGCCTGTGTTGGTAATCCCTTTGCAAAACAATTGGTAAAGTTTACTAATTTTTGTTCTTATAGTGCACATGGAGAATTTATTCTCCTTGCGACACCAAATTATTCTTGGCAGATGTTAAACATTTGGGTTTAAAGTAAACTTGTTTTATGAAAACACGTCCTTAAATTTATTTATCGCTTGAATTTATCTACTTGTTTACTTAGTTTGATGTGGCACTTTTCAGATTTTCTCTAAGATAGTTTTCCCCAATAATAATTTTAATAAATTGTGTAAAACGAAAGTTGTGTTTATACCTATGTTTATTTTTGACTGATTAGAATAATTATTTTCAAAAATAGAAATGTTACATATGACATTTTCCTGGTTGCTGATGGTGTATTTTTCTGATCCGTCTGCAATGTTTTGCAGCATATAAATTCCACAGCCTATTGCACAATTACATTGTTTCTGGTTCTCAGAATGAATGCAAAGTTTTTTTTTAAACGTCAGGATCGTTCTGTCAAGTCAAGCTGGAAGAACGAGAGGTTTGCTATTTGCTTGGCAGCAGTCATTCTCTTACAAAACCTTCCAGTTAAAGATCAGAAACATTTTAGGGGGTTTCTGATTTTCTGACAATGTTATTTTCTCATTTCTTCCCAATGAAGAGAAATTATGAAAAATTCCGAAATGCTTTAATGCGGCTATTTAGCTTCGCTGGCTTTTATTAGGCTGCGCTTCTGGCTACCAACCAGTGAGAAGTTTAACAACACCAGGTTAAAGTCCAACAGGTTTATTTGGTAGCAAAAGCCACACAAGCTTTCGAAGCTCTAAGCCCCTTCTTCCGGCTCCATACTAACCAGTGCACAGTACAAACATCCTCATAATACATGTGGCTTTTAGTTTTGATTTGATTTGATTTATTATTGTCACATGTATTGCTATACAGCGAAGAGTATTGTTTCTTGCGCGCTATACAGACAAAGCATACCGTACACAGAGAAGGAAAGGAGGGAGTGCAGAATGTAGTGGTATTTTCATAGCTAGAGTGCAGAGAAAGATCAATTTAATGTGAGGTAGGTCCATTCAAAAGTCTGATGGCAGCGGGGAAGAAGCTGTTCTCGAGTGGGTTGGTACGTGACCTCAGACTTATATATCTTTTTCCCGATGGAAGAAGGTGGAAGAATATATGTCCTGGGTGCGTGGGGTCCTTGATTATGAAGCCATGCATTCTGTTTGTCCAGGGAATATCATTTCATGCTATATAGGTGACCAAGATTCAGGGGCTGTAAAGAGATTTAAGGGTTCCTGAAGTGGGTATTGTGAAAAATATGATATGCTTTGACATGTTCTTTTGAGACAAAGGTGCATGCTGGGAGGATGAACATTTCCTCTTTGGTTAACATAAAATGGCCAAATCCTGAAGGGCAAATATATAATTAGTGGAAGGGAGATTTTAGCGATGGCCAATATCTTTGCAGATGTTTCAGGGAATTGTGAATTTTGAATCTTTTTGACTTCTGACTTACGAAGGTGACATTTTTATTGATAGTGCCTGGCAATTTTAAAGATTGTTAATGTTCTAAATTATGAATTAGCAGTTAATATAGTGCAGTTAAATGCAAATCATTGCAAAATACAGTCAGGTGGTTTGAATTCATCAAATCGCTCAAACCCCCTTGTCACAATTGCCTATTTCTGATCAATGATGGACTACTGGAGTCCTGTTCGGCAGGTATCAGAGTGAGGGATAAATTCTCTTGCTCTTGGCCTCTAAAGGCATAAGGCCCAGTCATAGAATCATAGAATTAGAATCATAGAATTCCTACAGTGGAGAAGCAGGCCCATTGTGTCTGCACCAACTCTCCGACAGAGCATCCCATCCAGACCTAATCCCCGTAACCCCACTTATTTACCCTGATAATCCCTCTAATCTACACATCTTGGACACTAAGGGGCAATTTAGTTTAGCTAAGCCACACATCTTTGGACTGTGAGAAGAAACCAGAGCACCCGGAGGAAACATGGGGAGAATGTGCAAATTCCACACAGACAGTCACCCCCCCAAGGCTGGAATCGAACTTGGGTCCCTGGCACTGTGAGGCAGCAGAGTTAACCACTGTGCCACCGTGCCCTCCAGTCAGATCAGTGGGCTGGATTAGATCTGCTACTCCATGCTAGACTTTCCAAAACCAGAGACCTCCGGTCCGGTTCTTAGCCCTTCCACATCACCATGACTGCAACAGGACTGATAGTCAGGTCTGTCTCTGTATGATTATGCTGGAAATACAAGATATGCTGCAAGCTTCATCTCATCATTCTGCCATGATTGAAAAGATTGTATTGAATACCAGCAGCGGAACTTCACAAAACTGTCTGGCCACGGAGTTGTCTTCCAAACACTATTGTCTGGAAATGTGTCACCCAAATATGAAACTTGAAATAGACTCAAGCATCATCATGAACCAGGGATATTGGGACAGACAATATGCCACTGGAGAGGTTTCAGATGTGCCAATTTGCACTCTTGGGGTTTTTTGAAGGCAGGTTTAAGGTCCCAAGACACTGGTTCTCCATACTGTTGTCTCTGGCCGAATCCAGCTATTAGTCACTCAAAATGCAGAAAATACTTTTGAATGTACACAATCTTTTTCCCAGAGAGGGGGAATTGAAAACTAGACGGCATAGAGGGGAAAGATTTAAAAGGGACCTGAGAGGCAACTTCTTCATGCAGAGGGTGGTGCGTATATGGAATGAGCTGCCAGAGAAAGTGGTTGAGGCAGGTTCAATTACAATATTTAAAAAGCATTTGGATAAGTACATGGATGGGAAAGGATTAGAGGGATATGGGCCAAACATGGGCAATTATGACTAGCTGGGAGGGCATCATGGTTGGCATGGATTGGTTGGGCCGAAGGGCCTGTTTCTGTGCTGTATTGCTCCATGACTCTATGACTCTAAATCCAAAAGTCAACACTATGTAAGGTTGCTATTGAAGTTAACTATTGTTTCCTTTAGGAGATGATGACGTGAAGGCCTTTAAAGGGTCCACAGCTGAAGATTTGCACAGAGGGTCATCAGAAAACACAGGAGCAGGAAGTACTTCCTCTAAGAATGGAATGTCTGGTGTTGGGAATGGAATCACAACAGACATTCGCAATGGTATTGAATCCCCATCAGGATATTATCCTGAAATTGAAATACCTGACTACGATGAGCTATACCGTATAGTTTCTGGGGATCCTGACCCAGATGAAAGGGGGTCAGGCATGCCAACGTTAAAAATGGTCACGGACAAAGATTATCCTTACACTAACCCCACAGGTACTTACATTCCTGCCTGGGAAGTCAATCCTCGCACAAGAATGCCATACACACGCCACAGAGAAATATTCGATGTGGAGACGGAGTCGCTTCTTACTCATGATATATCAGAGGGAGAAGGTATGTGAGCTGCTGATTTGTGCACGTGCATGCAATTAAAACAGAAGGGAGTCACTTGCCTAATTTTGTGTTCGAACTAGGGAACGCAGTCTCAGAATAGGGCATTTTGCACTGAGATGAGGGGAGATTTCTTCACTCAAAAGGTTCCGGATCTTTGGAATATTCTTTACCCCAGAGGGCTGTGGTTGTTCAGTTGTGCGGTATATTCGAAACAGAGTTTGATAAACATTTGGATATAAAGAGATAGGCCGAAACTCTACCACCTCGCCTGCCATGGAATCGGAGCAGGCGAGGGTCCTACAATGGAAATCTCCGTTGTCCGCAGGCGGGAATTTCCGGTCTCACTCAAGCGAGGCCATAAAATCCCACGCATAGGCCTGAGCATGAGCGTTATACCCCTGGAAAATCCAGTCCTTGGAATAGTACAAAGCTTCTCATTGTTATATGTTGAAAACACTTACAAAAACCAAACATGCTTCTGAACACACTATCGTGACACAACGGTATTCATTTTAATTAAGAGATAAAAACAAGATTCTTAAATGGATGGTGAATTAAGAAATGGCCAATATCTACTTTATTAGTAGCCTAAAATTAAATGAGTTCCTAAAAGGCTGAACCGTGCAAAAGGAAGCATAGAAACCTGACAGTGCAGAGGAAGGCCGTTCGGCCCATCGAGTCTGCACCGACCACAATCCCACCCAGGCCCTATCCCCATTGCCCCTACCTAGACCCCCTGAACAAGTAGAGAGCCCCAAAAATCTTAAAATTCTGCAATTTTAAAATCACAGGCTTATTTTTTAATACAACTTTCTATTTTTATAAAATCGCTTTTTCTCATGAGGTAAAGTTCTGTGGAAATTATTACATATACAGTCAGTTAACAATGATATCAACTTACCCAAATGTGCTGCATGGATGGAGATCTCCAAGCACCAAGTTCCAAATTGGATTTCTTCAGAACAGCACAGCAAGTGATCAGAACACTTGGCAAAGGACTATGTGAGTAAATTATGCAATATAGAATAAAAAGATTGGCTATCATGCACGTTTAAGAGCAGAGCACTGTATTATCCTTCATTCATATTCCATCATTAACTGTTACCTCATTATGTCATCAACATTCATATCATGCATAGCTTTGCTAACAAGCCCTTGAAATCCTGCCTAGCGTTTATTCCTCATCTCTCACTCCCAGAAGAAAATGCGGGATACAAAAAGCCCAAGGAGATCTTGTACGTTGTTATTTAGCGGTGTGCATTGGGTTGCAAAGGATATCTGACACTCATCGCGACTCAGTTATAGTGGTAGCTTTGAGGTTACTGGCTCATGAATTTTTCATGTTGTACACTAAATCTAACCCCAGTGCATTACTACAGTGTGTCATGTTGCTACAAAGCACAGGATGACTGGCTCCTACTTGCTAAAGAATTTGCTTCTGAATGTTCAAACATGGTTTGACTATTCACAGACTATTAGCTACACAACAGCCCATTGTAATGGGCAGCTGTTACCACGCTGCTCTCCAGAATATTTAGTCTGCCTTTTCTTTTTAATCAGCTTGTGCTTTGCTGCTCCAGTTTTAAAGGTTTGTCTCTGTGTGACCCGCAGTGATGGTTATTGTCTTGTTCTTTAGACCATCATTTTAAAAAAAAGAAAAAGCGACCATGAACCATTTCTGGTTCTTCCAGCCAAGCTAACCTCAGCCAATAAACATGGACACAAGAGGCACTAGTGCAATTTTCCAAAAGGATGGTGTCATTTCCCATCTCCAGGTCCAAGCTATTTTCTACCCAACAATGTAATACTGAGTTATAAGTGTGCATAAATCATGCTCAGGAAAATTAGATAAACAGCTATAGATTTGGTACGAGTTACAATTCCTTTCTGTTCCAGTTACTGACATGTTGGATGCATTAGGGGTATTGAGCACCATAGGTATATATGAGGTGGAAGGATCCCAGAATCACCTAACAGCTTACCGCCTCGAACCAAGAATACAGATTAGGAGAGAAACAAGGTATGTAATATCACAGAAAGAAAACCTTGCATTTACATAAGTCCATTCATGACCAACTCATGTCCAAAACCAATGAGGTTCTTCGAACTATAAAATAAACTATAAAATTTAATATTCTATAATTTTTTGTTCCAAATGTATATGCTTACATGCTCATAGTTAAATTAAAGGGGCCACATTCTAAATAAGGCTAATACACAGTACACTTATTCATCATCCCATTCCTGACATACTACTTCACATTTTTAAGAAATTGCAAGGTGAATGTTCTCCAATTGCTATACACTATTTTAGAAAGCTAATCTGTTGCTTCCCATTTTTTGGGTAAATTCATAAATGCACCAGGCATACCAACATGGGAACTGTAATAGGTTTGATACAAATTTTAAACAGAATCGGGTTTTGTTTGCATTAATTGTCATTGCATTCTCCCACAAAGTTAATGCCCATAACTAAACACATTTGCAATCATCGCAAGAAACACTGTCAAAATATTGGTAGCAGTGGTTCACAGAGGCTAAAATTAGGGTGGTACAGTGGTTAGCATTGCTGCCTCACAGTGCCAGGGTCCCGGGTTCAATTCCAGCCTTGGCTGACTGTCCGTGTGGAGTTTGCATGTTCTTGCTGCTGAGATCCATTCTGTCAATAAGGGTGGCATTTTTGAAGACCATCATATAAATATTCTTTTGAACTGCACCTTTACTGCTCGTGTCATGAATTAATTTTGTCCTTCAGTAACATCTGTCCAATGTAAATATGGTGTGGTATTCAAAAATGTAGAACACAAGTAACTATTTGGCTGACTATTTTGTTTTAATATTTACATTTTACAAATGTAATTCAAGCAAAGTTCTTTTCATAGAATCCCTACAGTGCAGAAGGAGGCCATTCAGCCCATCAAGTCTGCACCGACCACAATCCGTCCAGGCCCTATCCCCATGCACTTACCCTGCTAATCCCCCTGACACTAAGGGGCAATTTACCATGGCAAATCAACCTAACCCGCACATCTTTGGACTATGAGAGGAAACTGGAGTACCCGGAGGAAACCCACGCAGACACGGGGAGAATGTGCAAACTCCACACAGACAGTCACCCAAGGCTGGAATTGAACCTGGGTCTCTGTTGCTGTGAGGCAGCAGTGCTAACCACTTTGCCACCGTATCATGCACATGTTTCCCCTCTTGTATTCACTTGGAAATTGAGCAAAAGAAATCTCGTGGTCATCTGTCATTTCATTTTAGCCTCTTTTAGCCAGCTTTCTCTGGGTGAGAAAGTAGTCTTTATCTGGTTTATTGTGATCATCCAGCCAAATTGTCTAAATCATTGGACTTGATCCTAGAGACAGAGAGGAAGCCAGGAGGTGGGTGAGGGAAAATTTTACTACTGGGACACTCAGAAGAACTGTTTCCCCTAGGATTATATTGCATTTAATTGTAGGACTAATGTTTCTTTCTGATTCTCAGCTGTAGTTGGCTACATGGAGAGGCTGACTGACCACCAGATGGGTCAGCCTTCCACAACTGGGGATTGGTGAGGCGGTGGATGGAGAGATAGATTGGAAAGGAGAGTTGGGGGAGGAATATTAGAAGCCAGAGTGGGCGAGGGTGGGGGGTGGAGGGGGTGGGGGGAGAGATTGGAGACCAGAAAGCAGATTGTGCACCAGGGGCAAGATCTGAAACCAGAACCAGAGGTCAGATCAAAGGCCAGGGTTGAGGGAGATCATAGGGGTCAGATCATAAAGACCAGGGAGGAAATTGGAAGGAACACCATGGGGTTGGATGAAGCAAGTAAGTTGGATCCAGCAGGTAAAAGGAAAGTCACTTACTACCTACATCCAACAATTCTCGCCTTGCTTAGTTGCCAAATTTCTCAAGGTGCTAGAAAATTTCTCTGCACTCCAGGAAGCTTGTTGGATGAGGGTTAACTTTAAAATGATGTTTCAATATATGAACATATGGAATAGGAGCAGAAATGTGCCATTCGGCCCCTTGAAGCTCCTCCACCATTCAACAAGGTCACGGCTGATCAGTTTGTGTTTTGAGTTTTACATTCCCATCTACCCCCGAAAACCTTTGATTCTATCTACTACAGCCTTAAAATTACTCAGTAACCTCACTTCCACTGCCTCCTGAGGCAGAGTTCCAAAGTCGCATAACCCTCTGAGAGAAAAACATTTCCCCTCATCTCTGTCCTATAAGGGTGACCCCTAATTTTAAAACAGTGCCCCCTAGTTCTGGACTCACCCACAAGAGGAAATATCCTTTTCAAGTCCACCTTGTCAAGGCCATTCAGGATCTTATATACTTCAATCAAGTCACTCATCACTCTTCTAAACTCCAGTGGAAACAAGCCCAGCCTGTTCAACTTATCCCCATAAGACAACTCGCTAATTCCAGGTATCAATCTAGTTAACCTCCTCCAACACATTTACATTTTTCCTTAAATAAGAAGAGAAAAACTGCACACAGCATTCAAGATGTGGTCTCACCAATGCCCGGTATAACTGAAGCATAACAGCCTTACTTTTGTATTCAATTCCTCTTATAATAAAGGATCACATTCTATTTGCCTTCTTGATTACATGCTGTACCTGCGTACTAACTTTTTGTGACTTATGCACAAGAACACCTCGATCCCTCTGCGCTAAGTCATTGATATAAATTGTAAGAAGTTGAGGCCCAGCACAGACCCCTCCGGGACTCTACTTGTCACATCCTGCCAATCAGAAAAAGACCCATTTATGCATACTCTCAGTTTTCTGCCAGCCAGCCAATCTTCTATTCAAACTAATATTTTATGAGATAAGCAGCTTCACTATAATATTTAAATGGACAATCCGCCTTCTGGGAGTGCGCTGGTTGTCCCTCCTCCAATTGTCCACCTTTTTAAAAAAAGAAGTCAACAGGATAGAGGAGGGTTGGGGTCGGAATTTGGATTTTTAACATTTTAAAATCCCAGTTGACCCAAACCCATACATTGTTCGAGATTAAAATTCCCCCCATTTAGTTGACTGAATTTATAATCTATCTCATTGTGGTGTAATACACGAGTGCACCATTGTGGGCAACACAGATGGGTAACCAGAGTGCGATACAGAAAATATGTATTCCCTTATTAAGATGTAGGAACGTCAGCATCACAACATTTTTAAAATATGTATATCACTTGCAATCATGCGTAGGGAAAAATGTTTTAACATTTGCTATGCACTTTGCAGGTTTGTTCATCCATATGGGTTCCCCAAAGAATTCTCAGTTGTCACAACCTTTAGAATGAGAGAAAGTACCCCTGATATGGTGTGGAATCTGTGGGGGGTAACCGACAGATATGGCGACGAGCAGTTCCGCCTCCGACTGTATGGTGAGACCAACGCTGTTGAAGTCTACAACGTGGCAGCTGTAGGAGAGGAGGTCACCACCTTTGAGAATGTGGGGCAGCTGTTCAACCGGGCCTGGCACACGCTCTCGCTCAGTGCCACCAGAACGCAGCTGACTCTGTTTGTTGACTGTCAGCAGGTTGGCACAGCTCCCATTCGACAGTATGGGTTCATCGTCACGGATGGGGTTACTATTTTAGCGACAGGAGCACGGAATGATGCTACACTCCCGGTAAGCAGCTTTCATTCCATGATACTTCATCTCACCCCATCACCTCTTTCGCTCACACAGCTGTGCATAAAGAAACTACGGGCCTGATCTTACGACCTGGTCCCGTCGGATTTTCAGAGAAGCGAGGTGGTAAGATCGAGCGGGAGCCAAAAGACAAATGAACGCGCCCAGTTTCCCACCTCCCCCCGATTGTACCAGCCCTGTTTTGCCAGTGAAATCAGAAAGCCGATTTACATATTAATTAAACGCTTAGCATGTCATTAACGAGCCCCAGACCCATCTGGGCTCACTTACCTTAACCACCTCACCAACTCAGGTTCTCCCACGGAGAATCATGGATGGTCTCCACTCACCCCCCTCCCCCCAGCCTTGCTGGTGAGAATCACATCCTGGCATCGTTTTTGCACTAAGTGCCATAAAATTGCATTTTCAAATTCGCCCAAAAAACAGGTGTGAAATTTTCTTTTCTTTCGCTCATTTGGCATTTAGAATTTTTGTCATTAAATCCCACCCTGTGTTTATGACTGAATTTTTGATATACTTTGATGAGGTCATAACAATGGAAAACATGCCTTTCATTAATATTTTTTCAGTGTTCTGTTTTCAGTGATCACAAATCTAAAATAATTAATTTGGTATAAAATACACGGATTATTTTTGTTTGACTGTATATTGCTGATTTCGTTGACTGAGGGATATTTCTAGTAAATAGCAATCATATGGTAAAAGAGAGGCAACTCAGAGGTAGTGAAGGCGTCTATGTAGATTAGTAATATTAATTCTGTCAGTAATTTATGGAAATATAGCAGCAACAAGGGTAATATTATAAAGTTCCCTGTTGTCAAACACCAGATAAAGTTGCAAGATGTGTAGATATTCATGAAACTGAGTAGCACAGATATTCTGGCTTGGATTCTCACGAGAGGTACAGTTGCCTCATGTTCTTTGCCTCACTGTTTAATAATGGCCTGGATTTTCCAGTGATAATGGTGCTGAAACTGTGGGCATAATTTTCCTGTCACTTTTGGTATGAAAACTGGTGTGAATCCCGCCAGTCTTGACAGTGCACTGGGAGATTGCCTGTTATCCCTGGCCTGTTCCCCCACCCCCCGCCACCCACACCCATCTCTGCGGCCCACCCCCATTGCTGATTACCTCCCCTTTGTCAATCACCCCCTTTGCCTATCATCCCTTCCTTGCCCCCCCCTCCACAGTTCCTTCCCTTTCTTCCCCCCACAGGGCTACCCCTGTCTCCACCCTCCATCATAGCCCCACCTTCATTCAGGCTCCATCCCCACTCAGGCCCCTCCCCCTTGACACTGCCCTTGGCACAGTTAGGGTGCCTGGTGGGCAGTGCCAAGTTGACACTGCCCAGTGGTCACTGCCCAGCCATGCCCCTACTGAGGTCATGGGGCTTGGTCCATGTTGAACAGGAATGAAATGTGATTCTCACCAGCAAATCAGGGCCAGGAGGTGGCTTTCAGTGCGAGACCTTTTTGCACCCATTGCAAAAGCCTCGGGCACTATCTTCCCAGCCTGCAGTGCTGATTGACTGGCGCAGCGAGCTGGAAAGATCACGCCCAATGTGCAACGCCCAATTTATTCATTATGGTAAAAAATTCCCAATTTTCAAAATAACATTTATATTTTTAATATTTATTTTATCTTCTATCTTACTTCACATCTGGAAATTTAAGTTAGAAGTGAAGTTTATTAAGTGCTTTTAACCCCTTTGTTTGTGAATGCTTCAACGTGACCCTTGTTGACATCACTACTATTGTATGTTAAGGCATCTCCTTATCATAGAACCATAGAATCCTACAGTGCAGAAGGAGGCCATTTGGCCCATCGAGACTGCACCGACCACAATCCCACCCAGGCCCTATCGCCATAACCCCATGTATTTTACCCTAGCTATTCCCTCCCCTAACACTAAGGGACAATTTTGCATGGCCAATCCGCCTAACCCACACATCTTTGGACTGTGGGAGGAAACCAGAGCACCCGGAGGAAACCCACGCAGACACGGGGAGAATGTGCAAACTCCGCACAGTCACCCAAGCCGGGAATCGAACCCGGGTCCCTGGCGCTGTGAGGCAGCAGTGCTAACCACTGTGCCACCATGCCGCCCCTTGACCTGGCACCAGATTGAAACTGCCATAGAGGAAGGGGAAATTCCTTCCACAGTGATTGCTGGACCTTTGAGGGCAGTTTTCTTCGAATTCTGTGACTAATGCACTCTAGCAAAATCCAGGTCAATATTGTGCATTTGAATCAAACGGCTGAAACCACTTATTTAACCCCTGATCACACATACATGTATCTGTTTGATTGCATAACTGTTAAAGTGCAAAAGCTGAATAATGTGACATTACAATTCGCTGCTTGTCGATCTGATTTATAAGCACTGAGTAAGTGAATGAGTTTAAATTCACCTGCCATACTTCCCTTATGTCCTATAGGTGGATGTACAACAGTTCAAAGTTTATAGCAACCCAAATAAGGCAACTGAGGTGACTTGTTGTGAATTGCCTAGTTTTGTAAGTACAAAATCTGTTACATTTCCTCTTCCACAGGTACTTTATTGCTTTGTTGTTAAAGGTGAAAAATAGGCACTTTTCACAGTAATGGGATTTTCACAGTTACTTCATTGCAGTGTTAATGTAAGCCTACTTGTGACACTGATAAATAAACTTTAAACTTTAAATTAAACTTTCCGATGCATTTCTCTTCCTCTTTCAGAATAATTTGAGTTTATATTTCGGTCTTTCCTATGTTCTTTTACTGTGAGTTCTCCACTGGGGCGTCCCCACCTCTCATTCAAGAGATAAACAGCTTACTCTCAAGCCACTGTCAGCTAAGCTCTCCAGCTGTTAGAAAGTACGTGGGATGGGAGATAAGTCCGATGAAGTGTGGTTATCTTTATTTTAGTTCCCTGGCATTTGCCTTTGTCCAAATCCTCTGCAAATGAGATCAGGACTTCAGCACGATAGATGTGTTCGAACTTGGAGCCCCACCATTGTAACACTGTACACTGGTGCTAGGAACATAGGGGTCGGCCATTCAAAAGATGGAAATCATTAACAAGGACTTCAGTCCAGTGCCACTTATGGAGATCATGGCCGGAATTTTTCTGGCCATTAATGTCCCGCCACCACTACAAGCGAGGATGGAGAATTTAGCGCTCAACCAGGACCAGAGAATCCTGCTGGAGTGAACAGCCGGAAAATCCTGGCCCGTGAAACATATGTTTCCTAACTCCATTTGCCTCCCCTTAATACCCTTGGCTAGCAAGAGAATATTGATCACAGATTTAAAATGACTAGTTGATCTATGCATCTGTTTGAGGAAGAGAGTTCCACACTTTTACTACACTTCGTGTGAATTGTCTCCTGACTTCTCTCTTAAAACAGCTGGTTCTGATTTTAAATTTGCTGTGTCATATCATATGGTTGCCATAAAATGTAATAGTTTTCTTTCTGAAAGCGTTTGTCCAAATTGCTCTTGAATTTTTGAAAACTGAAGGTGACTAACTTGTGTTGTTGTCAATCTTTTGATTCATAAAAACAACCAATGTAGTGTGAAAGACAAAGATTTGATGGCACCTCATCAGGATGTCCTTGCAGATCTGCACTGCCTGAATTCCCTGGATTCCCTGGACCAAAGGTAAAGCTCTCCCATCACTTCAGGAAGTTTTTCAGAGAGTAACTTTCTTGTGGTTGCCTTTTTGTCTGAGATTTAAAGGTAATGAGGTAAATGCTGTGATGATATTGTGCCTTTAGGAAATGTATTTGAGTCATGTTCTTGTGCAGAATTTGTTGGAGCGGTTTTATGCACTTGGAACTGTTCTATCTACTGGCATCCTGCATTGTTGCTGCAGAAGCATAACTGCTTCGAATGGCTAGAATGTTGGTTTTAATCTGAACTAATGCTGTTCTGCTGTTTTCCCCTGGGATATTTGCAGTGTAGGACTTGATTGGGATGATTGGCAGGTATGGTCATGTGATGGGGGAGCTGGGCTTACACAGAAATTCAAGCTTAGATGCTGCTTTTGAGGTGAGAGAGAGCAGTGTCTCTCTTTTCCCCTCTCTGAAGTTGGTGACTGGAATCTGCCAGATATGTTTCTTTCTTGGAGATTCAGAGTGGATCTCTGTCTGAGAATTGCTGTTTTGAAAGATACAGAGAGAAGCATCCCTTCCTGTCTCTGAAATCTGGAGACAGGGAGCTGTGAGAGACTAAGTTTACTTCTCTGACGTTTTACTGTTTTGAGGCTATATCCTTCTCTGGAAACTGCTGTCTGGATATCTGTCCAGAAGTGTTAAAAAGCTGAAAATCCAGCATCACGTGAGCATACTTGTTTTTGTGTAACTAATTCTGAAGATGGTTTTATGTCTATGGGGTATTGCTTTAAATTGGAACAACAGAGATAGCTAGCTGTTAAAATTATACTTTGTCATGTCTAAGTATTTTAATTGGTAAAAGTTATGCTTTTTATTATATTCTAACTATGTTCTTAAGTAAAGTTTGTTTTGATAAAAGATTCCTAGTGGATCACTTGAATCATATCTGATGTGAAACACATAATGCTCACCCTGATGCCAAAACCAAGTACAAAAATTAGGTTCTAGGCTAACTTCATACAATACCTTGGAGTTTCTGATTCTGGTCCTTAACAATGCCATTGTTACAGGGTTACCGTGGTGACAAAGGCACTCCTGGATTGCCAGGACCTCAGGGTAGAAAGGTATGTAAGGACACTCTTGGGTAAGTTTACACCAATTCTTGTGTTTGGCTTCAATGTGGAAAGCATTCATTTAAATACCTCTCTGGAAAATGAAACTGTTCTTTCTAAATCCAACCCTAATGCCATCTGCACAATGAAATTGGTCACCTCTAGTTTAAGGTAATGAATAGTTTCACTTACCATGGATAGGATTAAAAATATGCATCTTCTGCCATTGGATTCATTGATCAGCATAGGTGTCAACAAAGCCTAGTGGCTGGTGTTGGGATCTGGCACAGATGGTTCCCTACATAGTAAATCTTCAGTTGCAGAAGGATTGTGAGAGGGCAAGAGTTGAACAAATAGCCAGGGTGACCAAATGTCCTGTATTTTAAAGGATTGTCTTGCATTTCAGCGC
The DNA here is from genome assembly GCF_964213995.1 of Mustelus asterias. Classification (NCBI taxonomy): domain Eukaryota; kingdom Metazoa; phylum Chordata; class Chondrichthyes; order Carcharhiniformes; family Triakidae; genus Mustelus; species Mustelus asterias. The sequence goes on from NC_135807.1 coordinate 128,583,421, forward strand.
TTTGTGTCACATCCTGTACTACATTTTTCCGAGGCACTTTTTGTCCCATATTTCCAGAGCAGTGATGTGGGTGTTTCCTCTTGCTGCTGCCTCTTTGACTCTCTTTTTTAAAAATTCATTGGACATGGCCGACATTGGCTGGCCAGCATTTATTGCCCATTCCTAATTGCCCCAGTGTAGTTGAGAGTCTGTGGCTCTGGAGTCACATGTAGGCCAGACCAAGTAAGGACGGCAGATTTCCCTCCCTAAGGGACATTGGGGAGGGTGTTGGGGTGGTGTGGGTAGCAGGAGATAACAGCTGGGAACAATCCTTTTAAGTTAATTTAGTTTTTATTTCTCCCACCTACATAGGAGAAACTTGATTGCTGTACATGTTTGCAATGAAAGCTAAAATCCAATGATTTGTGTATGTTGTAGGGTTACCGAGGCTTTAAAGGAGCCCAAGGAAGACGAGGTGACCCAGGACCAATGGTAAACTTCAAGTGTAATACACAACATAAGATAGCGCTGGAATGAGGCAACTTCTTGCAAGCTGTGCCCAGCATACCTTCTAATTCCAGTTTTTACTCTCATTCTATACTTCTAAAACTTCATTCTAACTCTTTTAAACTTTAATAATGCTCTAATTAACCCTAGCTATAACTGTAACACTATATTCTACACCCTCTCCTTTCCTTCTCTATGAACGGTATGCTTTGTTTGTATAGTGCGCAAGAAGCAATACTTTTCACTATATGCTAATACATGTGACAATAATAAATCAAATCAAAAAATCAAAAAATAATAAATACATTCCATGTCTTATCAGTGTGAGTGTTCACTTTCTATCAGGAGACAAAGATTTCTTTACAGGTTGTATTTTTTATCTCTGATGGGCAACAAGGATGGATTTAGTGATTTGAATTTATTTCTTTTTAAAAATTGCGTGCGATCTTACCAGCCATTCACGCCCTGCTCCCGCTAGAGTGAAGATGGAGAATTTGGCAACAATCCAAGTCTCCATTCACTGCAGTGGGTGGGAAATCCTGCTGGTGCGAACGGTTGAAAAATTCCAGCCGTTATGTTTAATTATATTAAAGAAAGCTCAGCATTTGGATGACTTCATCATTTTATATTAAAATGCACGTTAGGGTTTCACAGTAGCCAAGTATACTGCTGAGCCTGTCAAACTAGAAAGATCCCAAACCTGACCATTAATTGCTTAAGTTGATCTTAAGCGAGTCTGTGACGTGGTGTCTCAGAGACCCTGGACTGCAGAGAAAAACCTTTAAAGATGGCACCCCGATCTCAGTGTGGCCAGGTTTCTCTGGAGAGAAACACGCCGATTTTCTCACCAGAAACAACACTCAGCCATTTTTGTATGATTCCCTCCAATATATTTATATATAATATATATATATATACCCAAAGACAAATATGAATTGTTCCAGGGTAAATCTATACCTACTGTGGTGAACCATCGTTGGTTTCCACTAGATAGTACTGAGTCAGGGTCTGGCCAGTACTACAAGTATGTATATATGTTGCTGTTGGGGTTAGGGTTGGGCTGTTACACCTTGTATTATAGTTATTGTGGTACATCCCAGTCGGGCTCCGCCTCCTGGGAGAGGTATAAAGTTCTCTGCTCTGTCTGGGACCCCTCAGTCTGGGATCGTGTATATAATTACTAGCTGCCTTGTTACAGCAAATAAAAGCCTTTATTTCCTGAGCATCAAGCCTCGTGTGTGATAACGCGCATCACCTACAATAACCAAATCGTGAATAGAAACATTTGTTAGTGAAACCTTGAAATCTTGCAAGGGGCCATTAGCCTGTGTATCACTGAGCTAATGTTAGAAGAATTTTTAATCTGCAGAGTGGATGGAATAGAATCATAGAATCCCTACAAACAGACCATTCGGCCCATCGAGCCTGCACCGACAACAATCCCACCCAGGCCCTATCCCTGTAACCCCACGTATTTACCCTGATAATCCCCCTGACACTAATGGTCCATTTAACATAGCCAATCAACCTAACCCGCACATCTTTGGGCTGTGGGAGGAAACCAGAGCACCCGGAGGAAACCCACACAGGCACGGGGAGAATGTGCAGACTCCGCACAGGCAGTGACCCGAGGCTGGAATCGAACCCGAGTCGCTGGCTCTGAGAGGCAGCAGTGCTAACCACTGTGCCACCGTGTTTAGTTTTGCCAATCGATACATTAACACTGACTGTGGCAGCTGTTGTTTTCTAATTCTAAACTAAAGTAAAAGTAGAAGATTGGAATGTGAAAATGTGTAACAGAGGAAGAATTGGATTAAAAAAAGATGGTAAATACTTCAATCATCAGTGAGGAAGTAAAGAGAGCTCAGAAAGTGGCCTCGCTATGAAGGTTATTGGTCATGCTTGACTACATTGAGTATTTACCAATAAAAATAAGATGAACATCTTGTTTGCTGGTGAAACTGTGTTGTCCCGCGATATATCTTCTGTACATCACACATGGGTCCTATCATCTTATGTTTTCCAGGGTGAAGAAGGTGAAGAAGGTTCTCATGGAGATTCGGGTTACTCCGGAGATATGGTATACATGAATCTCTCTGATCAAAAAGACTAGAAAACTATTGAAGGATGTTCTCCTTTATATTGTGTGAAATCCTAAAATGAAACTGGTTTTCCGTGACAGGGCGATCCTGGTCCCCGCGGGGAGAAAGGTGTGCCTGGCGAACAGGGGGAAAAGGTACCAAGACAATATTGTACATAAGATTATGGGTGCCAACTTGTGGAAGACTTTGGCTGAATATAACTGATGGATCTTTGGTGCATACTTGGGGAATAGGTTATCAATATATTCAAAGTCTCCAGTAGGTTTGTGGGTTAGGGGAATTAGCCATGGTAAATATGTAAGGTTACAGGGATAAGGCAGGGGGAGTGAGCCTGGGTGAGATACTCTTTTGGCAAGTTGGTGCAAACTTGATGGGCTGAATGGTCTCCTTCTGTGCTGTATAGATTCTATGATTCTATGAGTACTGTGCTATGTATATAATAACGAGAAACTGTAGTGAAAAAGATTACATTTTTCTCAGTTTACTATTTTAATTAAAAAAGACAGCAGCATTGAGCATGTCCACACACACTTTATATTAAAATTACTGAAAAGGAAAGTATGTCGTTGTTAGTTAGAAACATAGGAAAAGGCCATTCAGCCCTCGAGCCTGCTCCGCTATTCAATGAGATCATGGCTGATCTGTGGCCGCCTCCATATACCTGCCTTTGGTCCATAAGCCCTTAATACCTTTGCTTAAGAAAAAAATATCTATCCCAGATTTTAAAATAACAACTGATCTCGCATCAACTGCTGTTTGTGGAAGAGAGTTCCAAACCTCTACCACCCTTTGTGTAGAAGCACTTCCTAACATCTCTCCTGAACAGTCTGACCCTAATTTTTAGACTATGTCCCCCAGTTCTAGAATCTGGAAATAGTTTATCTTTATCTACTCTGTCTTTTCCTGTTAATATCTTGAAGACTTTGATCAGATCACCCCTTAACTTTCTAAATTCTAGACAAAACAGGTCTAGTTTCTATAATCTCTCCTCAAAATTAAACCCCTGAAGTCCAAGTATCATTCTTGTAAACCTACGCTGTACTCCCTCCAAAGCCAATATATCCTTCCTAAGGTGTGGTGCCCAGATCTGCTCACAGTGACTCCAAGTGGAGTCCAGCCAGAGTTTTGTAAAGCTGCAGCATAACTTCTGTGTCTTTATTCTCCAGTCTTCTCGATATAAAGGCCAGCATTCCATTAGCCTTCTTGATTATTTTCTGCGCCTGTCTGTGACATTTTAAAGATCTATCTGCCTGAACTCTCAGGTCTCTTTGGACCTCTACTATATTTAACCTCATACCATCTAGAAAGTGCTCTGATCTAAGCTATTATTGTTGAATTGTTGTTGTTATTATTGAATTATTATTATTGAATTAATCTTTGATTTCTATAGCCACACATCTAGGGCATGAAGGTGCCAATGGTCATACTTTTAGAGGAAAAACTAATCTTTCAAACACTGTAAAAAAAATGTTACTGTGCAAAATTCTTCATTAAAGTGAGCTGGATTTGATAAAGGTAACAGGGGTGTGCTCCACCCCTTCCCCCTTTCACTTGCTTTAAACCCATTACATTTCTCACTCTTTCCTATTCTGATAAACGGCTATCGACCTGAACCATTAATATTGTTTCTTTCTCCACAGATGCTGCCTGTCCTGAGCATTTCCAACATTTTCTGTTCGTGTTATATACAGTTCTAGCATAACCTCTCTGATCTTATATTCTATGCCTCAGCTGATAAAGGAGTGTATCACATATACCTTCTTAACCACCTTGTCTATCTGTCTTGCTACCTTCATGTATTTGTGGACTGACCTCTAAGGTCTCTCTATCCTCTCAATGTCCTATCATTTTTTGAGTATTCCCTTGCCTTATTTGACTTCCCTCGCACAACCTCACACTTCTCCGAACTGAATGCCATTTGTCACTTTTCTGATTAGCCAGTTGATATCTTCCCGCATTTACAGTTTTTTCTTTATGACCAACAATATGATCAATTTTTGTATCACCTGCACACTTCTTAATCTCACCTCCTACATTTAAGTCTAAACTGTCAACTTGGTGCCATGAAAAGCAGACACAGAGACAACATGCAAACTCCACACAGTCACCCAAGGCTGGAGTTGAACCTGGTCCCTGGAGCAGTGAGGAGGCAGTGCCAACCACTGGACGGCTCTGTTTGTGTGCACACATTGCCAAGATGCTGTGGACAAAATGATGAGACCTGGGTTTATACTCAAGGTTCTTCGTATGGCAAATTATTTTCTCACCAGAAACATCTTAGGTGATGCCAGGGTCAGGGATTTCCACACAGAGAAGGAAAGATAGCAGAGCTGTTCATATATACCTCCTCATAGTATTGACAGACATCTGAGGGCAGGTTGCCACATGTGCTGATTAACTGAGAGACTATGTGACATGAAAGCTAAGAAAGGGAAAAATGGAAAAAAATAACATTTTATCCTCTGAAGCTTTCCTTGTACAGAATTTGTGATATTCTAATCTGTGTCAGAACAAGCTAATTCATTTCTTTCAATGGCAAAGAAATAATATACCTGTCGCTCTGAAAGATATTTTGTAGTATTTTCAATTTAGCCCTGGATGGGTAGAATTTGCAGGTCAGTTTCTCATTATAAAAGTGCTTGACTTTCCCTTCCATTGCTTTTAATAATGAACTCTGATCCAACACTGACTTTGTGATCTTGAAATTGAATTCCATTGTTTTGTAGCTCTTTGGAGAAGTTTACTTTGTGATAATTCATTCCAATTTATACAAACGCAGCATAAATGTGGTATCACATGGATGAGATGATGATGTTTTTGTTGACTACACATTGTAGGGCGCTGTGGGATTTTTAGGACCACAAGGGGAACCAGGACCCAAGGGTGAAATTGTAAGTACATCAAAATGTGCATCATTGTTAACTGTGTCAAACTCTCATCAGCATCAACTTAGTTATACTATGAGAGTCGGAATATTTAAAAGACAGGACAATGATTTTTAAATTTATTTGAAGGGTGATATTGGAGATGCTGGTGAAGAAGGGAGTGCCGGATCCTCGGGTGAAATGGTGAGTCTTGTTTCAAAGAATGATCAGTTCATAAATAAATGAATGCTCCCTCCCAAGAATTCCAAGTTAACAAGTCCATTGTCTCAAATCAGGGTGTAATTTGTGAGACTGGTTGACAGGTAATGGAGTTAATTGCTGAAGTAATTCTATTTATTGTTTGCAAAAGGGTTCTCCAGGAAACCCAGGACCACTTGGACCAACAGGCATCATGGGATTAAAGGTGATTCCCAACAAATTGTTGTTGGTTTGCTTTTGACCAATATCTGAAGGTAAATTGTATCAAGGAAACAGATCAAGAATCTAACTTTACAATAGGTTGCGTGGGTAGAACTTGATCATGAGAATATAACAGAGTGGAAATAACTTTACAATTGATCTTTGAAAGAAAAATGCACTTTTTGCAAGGCTAGATAGTGGAAGTTGGACACTATGAAAGTTGGGGTACTCCAGAGCTGGACATGAGAGTTAGGATTCTATAAGAATGGTTATTATAAGAGCTAAGGTACAATATAGTTGGAAATCATACAAGCTAAAGTACTATACAACGGGATAGTATGAGAGTTAGGGTATTTTACAGCTGGATACTATCAGATTTCAGATACCAAGTAGCTGGATAGGGTGATGGTTAATGTAATATGTAGAATAATTGAATGCCTACAGTGCATGGGGGGGCCATTCAGCCCTTCGAACCTGCACCGACAACAATCCCACCTGGGCCCTACATATTTACCCTGCTAATCCCCCTAACACTAAGGGGCAATTTAGCATGGCCAATCCACCTAACCTGCACATCTTTGGAGTGTGGGAAGAAACTGCAGCACCCGGAGGAAACCCAGACAGACACGGGGAGAACGTGCAAACTCCACACAGACAATGACCCGAGGCTGGAATTGAACCCGGGTCCCTGGCGCTGTGAGGCAGCAGTGCTAACCACTGTACCACCATGCTGCCCCGCTATGTAGCTGGATAGTATGAGAGTTCCGGTACTAGAATTCAATGTACCAAATTACTTTTCCTAACTTCCTATTTCTCTGAATTGTTAACTTGTCTTTGTATTTCCAAATGTGACAGGGATTCCCTGGTTACTCTGGATTCTCAGGAGATATTGGGGAACTGGGAGATATGGTAAGTTCTTCAAATCTCAAATTCCATTTTCAAGTGGTAAATTTACTGGAATGTGTGACCTATTTGAAGACTATGCAGTCAAATCGGTATCTTTACTGCGATGGTTCTTCTTTAACTACAGGATTATCAGTTATTCTTGCACCAAAGAACAGAATCAAAACTTCACATTCTGGAAAAAGTTACATAGAGCTGTCCACGTATAAAATCAGAACATAAATACAAATGTTGCCAAATGTCTGGTCTTGTGACTTGTTTATAGTCACATAAAGACAAAGACTAATGGGAGCTGTTAACTCCTGAGTTTAAAAAACAGTTTTATATCTAATGGGTACAAAATTATTTGAGGAATAAATACTCTTCAGCTGTTCCCTCTTTAGCATTCCTAACGTGCTCCTAAAAAATGGTGTGCTGAATGAAAACATGTTGTTCATTCCTTCAATTCCTGTAACTTTTACATTAAACGCCTATACACGTCCCTACACATGACTGCGTTGACCTTTATTGCAAGGGTGATGGAATATAAATTTGCTACAACTATGCAGGGCAGGAACTTGGTGAGGCCACACCTAGAACACTTGTCTCCTTACTTAAGGGGGGCCCCGATCTAAGGGGTTATGGGGAGGTGGTGGTGTAGTGGTATTGTCGATGGATTAGTATTCCAGAGACCCAGAGTAATGCTCTGGGGACTGTGATTTGAATCCCACGACAGCTGATGATGGAATTTGAATTCAATAAAAAAATCTGGTATTAAAAGTCGAATGATGACCATGCAACCATTGTCGATGGTCATAAAAAGCCATGGTTTCATTAATGCCATTTAGGGAAGGAAATCTGTCACCTGGTCAGGCCTATATGTGACTCCAGAGCCACAGCAATGTGTGGGTTGACTCTTAAATGCCCTCCAGGATGGGCAATGAATGTTGGCCCAGCCAGTGAAGCCCACATCCCATGAACGAATACAAAAGAAAGGAGGGATATGCTTATATTGGAAGCAGTTCAGAGAAGGTTCATTAGGCTGATTCCCCTCATGAAAAGGTTGTCTTTCGAGGCAAGGTTGAGCAGGTTGGAATTATATTCACTGGAGTTTAGAAGAATGCGAGGTGGTTCTATTGAAACATATAAGATTCTGAGGGGGCTTGAGAGGATGGATACTGAGAGGACATTACGCTAGGTGGGGGAATCTAGAATTGCAAGGGGAAGGGGACACAGTTAAAAATAAAGGGTTTCCCATTTAGGATGAAGATAGACCATAAGATATAGGAGCAGAATTAGGCTATTCGGCCCATTGAGTCTGCTCCGCCATTCAATCATGGCTGATATAATTCTCATCCCCATTCTCCTGCCTTCTCCCCGTAACTCTTGATCCCTTTATTGATCAAGAACCTATCTATCTCTGTCTTAAAGACATTCAATGACCTGGCCTCCACAGCCCTCTGTGTATTTTAGTTCTCTTAGAGGATTGTTAGACTTAATTTTCTTCCTCAGCGAGCAGTAAGTCTCTGCCATTGAATATATTCAAGGCTGAGTTACACAGATTTCTGATCTAAAAGGGAGTCAAAGATTATAGGAGACAGGCAGGAAAGTGGAGTTAAAACTACAATCAGATCATCCATGATCTGATTGGATGCTCCTATTTCTTATGATCTTATTATGATCCATTTGCTGCCTGGAACCTGACTGGCCCAAAAATCCTCTTACTAACTCTAATAACTTACCTCCCACTCTCCACTTCCCTACCCTCACTCGCCACTCACTGCTTCACTTCCCATGCAGGAGGGAAGCGGGAGAGGGAGCAGCACGGGGGAGGGTCAGACGAGGGCAATGACAAGCTGAATGTCAGCAGAGGGAAGTAATGAGTGGGAAGAAGGAATCGGTGAATGAGATAGTGAGGATGAGGGGGAGAATGGAAGGAGGGAAGTAGCGAGCAAAATAGATGGGAGAAAGAGAGTGAGTGGGTCAGTGAAGGGAAACAGCGAGTGTGAGGGTCAGAGAATGGAAATGGCGAGTGCGGGTGTTGTAGGAATGAAGCAATAGTTTTCTTTAGCTGGCTGAGCATTTCTAATAACTTCACTAAAACACTATTTGGGAAATCTGTGGGAAGTAGCACCTGATCTTCTGTATATCTAGGTCTGGGCCACTTTCCTCATGGCAGCCAAATCTCATGGGCCTATCTCGAGGTAGAACTTATCACGATTTCACCGCAGGACATTCCAGAACATTCTGTTTTACCTTAAATTGAAAGGGACAGTTTAAAACATAACCACCTTTCAAAGCCTCACATTTGTAACAATTTGCATGAACTGTGTGAAGTTGAAATTACAGAGAAGGAACAGAATGTTAGTGAGTAGAAGAAAATTAGAATTGAAAATAAATCACATGTTTTTTAAATTTATCAGAATTATAACAGAACTTTGTCACCAAAGAGGTAAAAATATTAAGAACAGTCCTTACAGAACATTGCAGCTCGGGGATGCCAAATAAAACGAAATGAATGAGCAGGAATCAAAAGTACATTCAGAAGCGAGTTGTTAGGTCATCTTTGGGCTATGTTCCCGCTGCTTATGATCCCCAGGGTTTAGTTTGCGCAACCTAATGATGGAGGATCTGCTATCTTTGACCTGATGTTAATGTGAGTTACCTGCAATACAAGATTATAAACACAGCTTTTGATAGAATAGCTAAATGTGTTGACGTGTTCCCATTAGGTCAACTTTATTTTTCTAGCCCTGAAAGTTGGGAATCAAGTAGATAAGGTTGTTAAGAAGGCATATGGTGTCTTGGCGTTTATTGGTAGGGGGATTGAATTTAGGAGTCGTAGCGTTATGTTGCAACTGTACACAACTCTGGTGCGGCCGCACTTGGAGTACTGTGTGCAGTTCTGGTCCCCACATTACAGGAAGGATGTGGAGGCTTTGGAGAGGGTGCAGAGGAGGTTTACCAGGATGTTGCCTGGTATGGAGGGGAGATCCTATGAGGAGAGGCTGAGGGATTTGGGATTGTTTTCGCTGGAAAGGCGGCGGCTAAGAGGGGATCTTATTGAAACATATAAGATGATTAGAGGTTTAGATAGGGTGGATAGTGATAGCCTTTTTCCTCTGATGGAGAAATCCAGCACGAGGGGGCATGGCTTTAAATTGAGGGGGGGTAGTTATAGAACCGATGTCAGGGGTAGGTTCTTTACCCAGAGGGTGGTGAGGGATTGGAATGCCCTGCCAGCATCAGTAGTAAATGCGCCTAGTTTGGGGGCGTTTAAGAGATCCGTAGATAGGTTCATGGACGAAAAGAAATTGGTTTAGGTTGGAGGGTCACAGTTTTTTTTTTAACTGGTCGGTGCAACATCGTGGGCCGAAGGGCCTGTTCTGCGCTGTAATGTTCTATGTTCTATATTGGATAATATACACTTGCATTATCGGTTTGAAACCCTGTCCCGTGGCATATTATTTTAGGGTATCTTGGTAAATGGCTAACAGTTCTAGCCCTGTTCAGGCAGCATTGCTTTCTCATTAACTCCCACCAGCTCCACTGTTATAGGTGTAGTTTACAGCTTACTCAGCTGCAATCGTTGTGGTATACACCCCAGTCCGTTTGGAACAGACAATAAAATGAAAACTGATGTAACTGTACACCTTCAACACCAGTGAGGCTGATAGTTAAATTGCAGGTTCACTGGTGAGACAAACCAGGCCAAAATCTTCCGGCCTCATTTGCGGCTGGGATTTTGCAATGCTGCTGAAAGTGAATGGACCGCCAAATATTCCGTTCTCGTTCACAACGGTTCCCGCCGCAGACAAAACCTGAGAACCCCACTCTTTACTATGGAATATGGAATACAACAGCCCTGTAAATGCTGCATGTTTCCTGTGCAAATGACATACATCTTCCTGCATGATGCATGTGATGCAGACATCATTGGCATGTCTTGCATAAGAACATAGGAACAGAGGAACAGGAGTAGGCCATTCAGCCCCTTGTGCCCAGATCATGGCTGATCTGTGGCCTAACTCCATGTACCTGCCTAGGCCTATATCCCTTGATACCCTTGCTCAATAAAAATTAGTCTAGCTAAGACTTAAACCTAACAATTGAACCAGCATCCACCGCCGTTTGAGGAAGAGAGTTCCAAACCTCCCCCACTCTTTGCAATAGAAGTGTTTTCTAACATTTCTCCTCAATGCTTTGGCCCTAATCTTTAGATTATGGCCCCTGGTTCTAGAGCCTTCAACCAGTGGAAACAGTTTATCCTTATCCACCCTGTCCTTCCCTGTAAATATTTTGTAGACATCTATCAGATCGCCCCTCAACCTTCCGAATTTGACAGAGTAAAGGCCTAATTTACCTAATCTCTCCTCGTAACTTAACCCCTGAAGTCCTGGTATCATTCTTGTAAACTTGCATTGAACTCCCTCCAGGGCATTGTTCCTAAAGTGTGGTGCCCATAAAGTAAAGTTTAAAAGTTTATTTATTTATTAGTCACAAGTAGGCTTACATTAACACTGCAATGTAGTTACTATGAAAATCCCCTAGTTGTCACACTCCGGCGCCTGTTCGGGTACACTGAGGGAGAATTTAGCATGACCAATGCACTTAACCAACACGCCTTTCAGAATGTGGGAGGAAACCGGAGCACCCAAAGGAAACCCACGGAGACACGGGGAGCACATGCAGACTCCATGCAGATAGTGGCCCAAGCTGGAAATCGAACCCGGGTCCCTGGCGCTGTGAGGCAGCAGTGACAACCATTGTGCCACCGTGCTGCCCATACCTGCTCACAATACTCTAAGTGGGGTCTAACGAGGGTTTTGTACAACTGCAGCCTAATGTCTGCACATACGTACACGGCATGCGATTACGATAGTTTTTTTAGTGCCTAGCAAAAAACTTTGCATTAGAATTTTCTGTAGAATGTTATTCTACGTATTGTTAAAAATCTTATTCTTGTAGGGATATCCAGGACCGATCGGGCATGTAGGAATTTCAGGCAGCAAGGTAAGTGTGTAATTTTTGATACTTAGTAATGTTTAACGTGTCTTGGATCTAAAGCTAATGCTCTCATATATTTTCTTTTAGGGTGCATTGGGGTTTGTAGGAATAGCTGGTAGTGACGGTGTGCCGGGTGGTGATGTAAGTTGAAGTTGACTGCAAACAATATTTTAAGCAATTGGCGTTGAAGGAAAAGGTTTGGCTGAAAAATAAAACATCCCGAATGATCCTCGTCTTTGATTTCAGGGCCCTCTGGGAATACCAGGACTACCAGGTGAAACTGGACAGATAGGAGAAAAGGTACTTTTGTAGATATAACGCTATGCTGCATATTAAATGTGTTTAAAATACACCACGTTTTGGTTGTGCTGGTAGTTTATGTGTCTACCACAGGGTCTTTAACAAAGGGCCATATTCCATTGTATTTATATAGGGAGATAGAGGTGACACAGGACCAAGAGGACCACAAGGCCCACGTGGGTTTCCAGTAAGTTTTATGACATTTTACCATGTAAGATATTGTACTGGAACAACAGAAATGTTAGAATATTTATTTATTCTAAAATTTTCTAATTGGCATTCAATCTGGGGGGCTGCTAAATGGATGCTTAGACAGTGAGTGTTGGTAGGCTACTGGCCCTCACAGCCCTAATGCCCAAACACACACTTTCCGCCAGGGATCATTGTTAAGGAAGAAGCTCTTCCATATGATCAGAGACTTTTGAGGCCAGTTACAGTACAGCTGTCTCAACGGCATGGTGGCACAGTGGTTAGCACTGCTGCCTCACAGCGCCAGGGACCCGGGTTCAATTCTGGCCTCAGGCCACTGTCTGTGCGGAGTTTGCACATTCTCCCAGTGTCTGCGTGGGTTTCCTCCGGTTGCCCTGTTTTCCTCCCACAGTCCAAAGATGTGCGGATTAGGTTGATTGGCCATGCTCAATTGACCCAAGTGTCAGGGGATTAGCAGGGTAAATATGTGGGATTACGGGAACAGGGCCTGGCTGGGATCGTGGTTGGTGCAGGCTCGATGGGCCGAATAGCCTTCTTCTGCACTGCAGGGATTCTGTGATCAACTAGCTGAAAAAGGGTTAGCAATTATGCTTTCAGAACTTAGTATTTCCCCAAATGCGGAACTTACATTGCCAGTTTGGTATGGAGGAGTGCTAAAGAGTATGTGGGAAGGCAAAGGGATATCTGGTAAGTGGGAGGCTTTTAAAAGTCTATTAACCAGGGTTCAAGTAAGCACATTCCTCTTTGAGTGAAGGGCAAGGCTGGTAGAAGTAGGGAACCCTGGATGACTCAGGATATTGAGGCCCTTGTCAAGAAGAAGAAGGAGGCACATGATATACATAGGCAGCTGGGATCAAGTGAATCCCTTGAAGAGTATAGGGGGTGTAGGAGTAGAGTTCAGAGAGAAATCAGGAGGGCTAAAAGGGGACACGAGATTGTTTTGGCAGATAAGGCAAAGGAGAATCCAAAGAGCATCTACAACTACACAAAGGGCAAAAGAGTAACAAGGCCTCTTAAGGATCAACAAGGTCATCCATGTGTGGATCCACAAGAGGTGGGTGAGATCCTAAATGAATATTTCTCATCAGTATTTACTGTTGAGAAAAGCATGGATGCTGGGAACTTGGGAAATAAATAATGATGTCTTGAAGAGTGTACATATTACAGAGAAGGAGGTGCTGGAAGTCTTAAAGTGCATCAAGGTAGATAAATCTCTGGGACCTAATGAAGTGTATCCCAGGACATTGTGGGAGGCTAGGGAGGAAATTGCGGGTCCCGTGGCAGAGATATTTGAATCATCAATAGTCATTGGTGAGGTGCCTGAAGATTGGAGGGTGGCAAATGTTGTGCCTTTGTTTAAAAAGGGCTGCAGGAAAAGGCCTGGGAACTACAGGCCAGTGAGCCTCACATCTGTGGTGGGTAAGTTGTTGGAAGGTATTTTGAGAGACAGGATCTACAGGCATTTAGAGATGCAAGGACTGATTAGGGACAGTCAGCATGGCTTTGTGAGTGGAAAATCATGCCTCACAAATTTGATTGAGTTTTTTGAAGGGGTAACCAAGAAGGTAGATGAGGGCAGTGCAGTTGATGTTGTCTACATGGACTTTAGCAAGGCCTTTGACAAGGTACCGCATGATAGGTTGTTGCATAAGGTTAAATCTCACGGGATCCAGGATGAGGTAGCTAAATGGATACAAAATTGGCTTGATGACAGAAGCCAGAGGGTTGTTTTTCAAACTGGAGACCTGTGACCAGCGGTGTGCCTCAGGGATCGGTGCTGGGCCCACTGTTATTTGTCATTTATATTAATGATTTGGATGAGAATATAGGAGGCATGGTTAGTAAGTTTGCAGATGACATCAAGATTGGTGGCATAGTGGACAGTGAAGAAGGTTATCTCGGATTGCAACGGGATCTTGATCAATTGAGCCAGTGGGCTGACGAATGGCAGATGGTGCATAATTTAGATAAATGCGAGGTGAAGCATTTTGGTAGATTGAACCAGGCAGGACTTACTCAGTTAATGGTAAGGCGTTGGGGAGAGTTACAGAGTAAAGAGATCTAGGGGTACAGGTTCATAACTCCTTGAAATTAGAGTCACAGGTGGACAGAGTGGTGAAGAAGGTATTCAGCATGCTTGGTTTCATTGGTCAGAACATTGAATACAGAAGTTGGGACGTCTTGTTGAAGTTGTACAAGACATTGGTAAGGCCGCACTTGGAATACTGTGTACAGTTCTGGTCACCCTATTATAGAAAGGATATTATTAAACTAGAAAGAGTGCAGATGAGATTTACTAGGATGCTGCCGGGACTTGATAGTCTGAGTTATAAGGAGAGGCTGGATAGACTGGGACTTTTTTTTCTGGAGCGTAGAAGGCTGAGGGGTGATCTTATAGAGGTCTATAAAATAATGAGGGGCATTGATCAGCTAGATAGTCAATATCTTTTCCCAAAGGTAGGGGAGTCTAAAACTAGAGGGCATAGGTTTAAGGAGAGATACAAAACAGTCCAGAGGGGCAATTTTTTCACACAGAGAGTGGTGAGTGTCTGGAACAAGCTTCCAGAGGTAGTAGTAGAGGCGGGTACAATTTTGTCTTTTAAAAAGCATTTAGGCAGTTACATGGGTAAGATGAGTATAGAGGGATATGGGCCAAATGCAGGCAATTGGGACTAGCTTAGGGGTTTAAAAAAAACGGGTGGCATGGACAAATTGGGCCTAAGGGCCTGTTTCCATGCTGCAAACCTCTATGACTCTATGAGTTATCTCATGGGAGTCTGAATTGCAAATATATCGCCTTTCCTTCACTGCCGCTGGATCAAAATCCTGGAACTCTCTTCCTAACAGTATTGTGGGTGCACGTACACTGCATGGAAGGCAGCAGTCCAGGAAGGTAGCTCGTCACCACCTTCTCAAGGGCAATTTTAAATGGGCGTTAAATGCTGACCTAGCCAGCGACCCTCACATCGCGTGAAAACACAGAGGCACGGGTGACAAGTTGTCCAGTTATTTAGAAGCCCTGTGGTTTTTCTGGATAGTTTACATATTTACTCATGAGCAATTTATCATCAAGTGTAAAATGTTATCCACCTGATGTGAAAAACAAGAATAATTAAGTGGCTTACATTAAAAAAAACACAATGAAATGCCAGTAGTAAATCCTGAGAATGTTAAGCAATTATCTGCATGTATTCATGCAAGCAGCACAATGGTTAGCACTGGAATAGGGCCTGGGTGGGTTAGTTGTCAGTGCAGATTCAATGGGCCGAAAGGCCTCCTTCTGCACTGTAGGGATTCTATGACTTCTATGATTCTATTTCTGTGGCTTGTCCTCAAAAACATCTGTCTGAAAATCATCCCAATTGGAGCTCTGCTCTGGTGCCTTATTTACTCATTAACAATCAGGCAGCCATGCCAGTGCCGGGGCGGCACGGTGGCACAGTGGTTAGCACTGCTGCCTCATAGTGCCAGGGACCCGGGTTTGATTCCTGACTTGGGTCGCTGTCTGTGTGGAGTCTGCACATTCTCCCCGTGTCTGCGTGGGTTTCCTCCGGGTGCTCTGGTTTCCTCCCACAGTCTGAATGACGTGCTGGTTAGGTGCATTGGCCATGCTAAATTCTCCCTCAGTGTGCCCGAACAGGCGCCAGAGTGTGGCGACTAGAGGTTTTTTACAGTAATTTCATTGCAGTGTGAATGTAAGCCTACTTGTGACTAATAATTAATGAACTTTAATAAAAGCTTTAAACTTTAAAACAATGATACCCAAGTGAGAATGAGGGAAGGAAGGAGAGACGCAGTGGGACAGGGGGCGCTAGTGAGGGGGGGAGGTGATGGCTTGAAGCTGGTGTTACAATCAGGTTAGGAGGGGTGAGCCAACTCCTCTCTTTGTCCCGCTCCTGGGTTTGTTATAACAGAGTTTGACTTTTACAAAAGATGTGATGTTGGTTGTTCAACACGTACTTAACTGTCTATAGCTCAGGATAAGAATTAAACCAGATAGCTTGAGTTAACTTGCAATGAGTTAATTTTATTACTGAAACTCATTCAGGTAAAGAGTAACAGAAATTATTAACAAAGAGGTTTAAATGGTACAAATAGTCCAACTTCCCATTAATACACAAAACACACACACACACCCGTAGGCATGCATGGGAAGAAATAAAGCTTTACAGAGTATCAGCTGTTAAGACTTGGCCAAACAAAGGTCAGAAAAACTATTCATGGCTTGTCCAAGTTCCCATTCACAGTTAGAGAGCCACTTTCCAGCTGGCTGCTTGTCCTTTGATTTCTCACTGGAGCAGTCGCTTTGCAGTCATGCCTGGTTGATTCTCTTTGCTCTAGAACGCAATGGTGTTGAGTTGGAATCCTCCTTTAAGTACCCTTGGTTTGCCGCAATGAGGTCTTCTGGTGTGCTTTCCAAACCACAAACAGGGCTCAGCTTTGTTGAGAGAGGTTTTCAGAGAGTGGGGGGAGGGTGTAAGGCTGTTGCGCCAATTGCAAACTCTGTTAGTTCAAATCCGGTTTATTTTATACCTAAGAGCTAGGTCACATGACCTCTCTCTGGTTTTAATTTGGGGATTATTTTAGCCATTGGGGCGAATTTTCCCATCTCCTGCCCGCCATGGGAATTGTAGCAGGTGAGGGGTGGACCATGGAAAGGTCCAATGACCTCAGGTGGGATTTTTCGATTTCGGGGTGAACATGGCCGGAAAATCCCACCCAGTGTCTCTGAGAGTTCCATAATGTGTCTCCGAAAGTGCTTTGTGCCCTTCAGAAATGCAACTTAATAACTTAGTAGCTGGGAGGCTAGGGAGGAAATTGCGGGTCCCCTAGCAGAGATATTTGAATCATCGACAGCCATAGGTGAGGTGCCTGAAGATTGGAGGGTGGCAAATGTTGTTTAAGAAGGCTGCAGGGAAAATCCTGGGAACTACAGGTCGGTGAGCCTAAGGTCTGTACTGGTAAGTTGTTAGAAGGTATTCTGAGAGACAGGATCTACAGGCATTTAGAGAGGCAAAGATTGATAAGGGACAGTCAGCATGGCTTTGTGAGTGGAAGATCGTGTCTCACAAATTTGATTGAGTTTTTTGAAGGACTAACTAAGAAGGTGGATGAGGGCAATGCAGTCAACATTGTCTACTTGGACTTTAGCAAGGCCTTTGACAAGGTACCACATGCTAGGTTGTTGCATAAGGTTAAATCTCACGGGATCCAGGTGAGGTCGCGAATTGGATAGAAAATTGGCTTGATGACAGAAGTCAGAGGGTGGTTGTAGAGGGTTGCTTTTCTAATCAGAGGGCTGTGACCAGCAGTGTACCTCAGGGATCGGTGCTGGATCCACTGTTATTTGTCATTTATATTAATGATTTGGATGGGAATTTAGGAGGCAAAGTTAGTAAGTTTGCAGATGACACCAAGATTGGTGGCATAGTGGACAGTGTAAAAGGTTATCTAGGATTGCAATGGGTATTTCATCAATTGGGCCAGTGGGCTGATGAATGGCAGGTAGAGTTTAATTTAGATAAATGTGAGGTGATGCATTTTGGTAGATCGAACCAAGTCATGAATTATTCAGTTAATGGTAGGGTGTCGGGAAGAGTTATAGAACAAAGAGATCTAGGGGTATAGGTTCACAGCTCCTTGAAAGTGAAGTCACAGGTGCTCAGGGTGATGAAGAAGGCATTCAGCATGCTTGGTTTCATTGGTTAGAACATTGAACGCAGGAGTTGAAGACTTGTTGAAGTTGTACAAGACACTGGTAAGGCCACACTTGGAATACTGTGTACAGTTCTGGTCACCCTATTATAGAAAGGATATTATTAAACTAGAAAGAGTGCAGAAAAGATTTACTAGGAGGCTACCGGGACTTGATGGTTTGAGTTATAAGGAGAGGTTGGATAGACTGGGACTTTTTTCACTGGAGCACAGGAGATCTTACAGAAGTCTATAAATTAATGAAGGGCATAGATCACATAGATAGTCAACATCTTTTCCCAAAGGTAGGGAAGTCTAAAACTAGAGGGTATAGGTTTAAGGTGAGAGGGGAGAGATACAAAAGGGTCCAGAGGGACAATTGTTTCATACAGAGGGTTTTGAGTGTCTGGAACGAGCTGCCAGAGGCAGCAGTAGAGGCAGGTACAATTTTGTCTTTTAAAAAGCATTTAGACAGTTACATGGGTGAGATGGGTATAGAGGGATATGGACCAAACGCGGGCAATTGGGACTAGCTTAATGGTAAAAACTGGGTGGCATGGACAAGTTGGGCCGAAGGGCCTGTTTCCATGCTGTAAACCTCTATGACTTTGTGACTCTATAACTGCTGTAGGACTGTGTCCCTTGCTTAGCACAAAATGGTCTTTTTAAAAAGTTCTATAATGTATACCTAGCAGATGCCATTACAAATTATTATTCTAAAGGCACATTTTGATAACATTATGAAACCAGATTTGTGCAGAATGAAAAGTTTTCTTTTAATTTTTAAATTTGTACTTATTCTAATAGTTGGAAATCAGGTATTATCTCATTGCAAAATAAACATTGATCACTGAGGTGAGCTTTACCTGAACCATCACCTGTTATATAGCTGTTTACGGATTATGTTTTTTCACTCACAGGGGCTGAAAGGTGATACAGGGGAACCAGGGATTCCTGGAAGGCCGGGTGCAAAGGGAGTGAAAGGCTTGCCGGTGAGCAGATCTGACATTGAAACTGCAATCAGTTACGAAACATTTCTCGTGCAGAGTAGATATTACATGTTGCATGTTTTTTTTCACAGGGTGTGGAGGGTGAACCAGGTCCTGATGGCCAGAAGGTAAGAATCTGCAGTGGGAGTCACAGGAAACATAGAAACACAGAAACTAGAAGAAGGACTAGGCCATTCGGCACCTCAAGCCTGCTCCGCCATTCATTATGATCATGGCTGATCATCAAACTCAATATCCTGATCCCGCCTTCCCCCCGTATCCCTTGATCCCTTTAGTCCCAGGAGTTATATCTAATTTCTTCTTAAAATCAGACAAATGTTTTGGCCTCAACTACATTCGGTGGTAGTGAATTCCACACATTCACCACCCTCTGGGTGAAGAGATTTCTCCTCACCTCAGTTCTAAAGGTTTACCTCTTATCCTCAAACTATGACCCTTAGTTCTGGACTCCCCCCGCCATTGGGAACATTCTTTCTGAATCTACCCTGGTCTGACCCTGTTAGAATTTTATAAGTTTCTGTGCGGAATGCCAGAAAAGGTTAACAGTTACCCTGCATAACCATGACTTTTATATTTGTGAAGGTAGAGATTATTGTTGACAATATGAGCAGAAAGATGCTGAATAAATTGGGCTGCATGTTCATTCTAGTGCCAGGACTCCGATGTCGGGGCCACTTCAGTGAGGTGGGAATGTGCCAAGAAATTGGGATATCGCTTGGCATCATGATTTTCCCAGTATGCTCATTTCCGCCTCAGGGTGAAAATTCAATCCATTGAATGATGTTCTTGAGTTTCCTATTTCTACAGGGCATTAACCCACTTAAAATAATGGCTCAGTGCTTTTGTAAACCTTTCAAACTCAGGACGGTCAAACAGAAAGCATTTGTCAATGGACCACTGACAGTAATTCCTACCCTATGGCCTTACCCACAGGACGGTGCTTTACATTTGCTAAGATCTGATTGTGACAATCCACATAATGTGGTGTTGAATGAAAAATAACATGTAGTTAATTTTATCGAGTTATTTAAAAAAAAATCTTTGTCCTGAATGACTACTCCTGGCCACTAATGTTGGCTGACTAACCCCATCATACTTTGGCCAATGCTGCAATGTAGAAACATAGAAGATAGGAGCAGGAGTAGGCCATTCAGCCCTTCAAATCTGTTCCACATTCATTATAATCATGGCTGACTATACAACTCAAAAGCCTGCTCCACCTTCCCCTCATATCCTTTGATCCTCTTTGCTCCAAAAGCTATACCTAACTCCTTCTTGAAAACATGCTATCTTTTGGCATCAACTGTTTTCTGTGGTAGTGAATTCCACAGGCTGACCACTCTCTGGGTGAAGAAATTTCTTCTCATCTTAGTCCTAAAAGGTCTACCCCATATCTTTAGACTATGACACCTGATTCTGGACTCCTCCACCATCGGGATCACCCTTCAGCATCGACCCTATCTAGTCCTGTTAGAATTTTATAAGTTTCAATGAGATCCGCCCTTATTCTTCTGAACTCCAGTGAATATAATCCTAGCCAACTCAATCTCTCCTCATACATCAGTCAATGGTGTAGTCAGTCAGAGTACTAGCTATGTCCCTGGGATCAGCCTGGTAAACCTCTCTGCACTCCTTCTATAGCAAGCATGACCAGGTACTCAGAGGTGCTCAAGAATGATTGGGATGAGGTGAATTCTCCACTGTCTTTAACCTCTCCCAATGCTTGAGAAACATCTATGCCGGAATTCTCCTGCCTCGCCCGCCCGAGGTTTGTTAGATCCCGCCCGGAACCAATGGAGAATGCCGTTCTGCGAGCCTCGCTCGCCCCAATTCCAGGGCGGGTGAGGCGGTAAAATTCTGGCCCTAGAGTCCACAGTAAACCTTTCCCCATCCTGTGGCTGGATTTGGAAGACGAGGAATCGAAGACGTGAACCGGAATTCTGCCAGAGTGCTAGCTATGTGTTGCACCATTGGATGCCATTTTGTATTGGTGTTATATTCCTGCAACTTTGTGTGAATGAACACTCAGGTTTTTTTGTCAGCATATGGAAATGTTAATTTTAGCATTCAAACTTTTATTAGGGCGAAGCTGGAAGAACTGGATTTCAAGGCCAAACTGGACCCAAGGTATTTCCTACACAGTGGCCATCAAATCGACAATTCCTGCTTGAAAGTTTGCAGATGGATACATCTTAATCTCTTCTTTCTTTATACAGGGCGACAAAGGTGACATTGGCGACAAAGGACAGGTTTGTAATTGTTATTTTCAAGATCTATCCAGCCATGGAAATTGTTACAATGGAAACAGTTTCACTGTAATTGAATTTTCTACAAATAGAATCGAGTCAGTGTACAGAATAAGTTGGCACCAAAAACTAACATGAAACGCTACAAAAGCAAAAAGCCACAAAAGCATGTGGACACACTAGTTAGACCTCAGCTGGAGTATTGTGCACAGTTCATAGAATCATAGAAACCCTATAGTGCAGAAAGAGGCCATTTGGCCCATCGAGTCTGCATCGATCACAATTCAACCCAGGCCCTACCCCCATATCCTTACATATTTTACCGCTAATCCCTCTAACCTACGCATCTCAGGACTCTAAGGGGCAATTTTTAGCATGGCCAATCAACCTAACTCGCACATCTTTGGACTGTGGGAGGAAACCGGAGCACCCGGAGGAAACCCACGCAGACACGAGGAGAATGTGCAAACTCCACACAGACAGTGACCCAAGCCGGGAATCGAACCCAGGTCCCTGGAGCTGTGAAGCAGCAGTACTAACCACTGTGCTACCGTGCCGCCCATTGTTCTGGGCACCACACTATAGGAAGGATGTGACCACATTGGAGAGAATGCAGGAGAGGTTTACAAGAATGGTTCCAAGGATGGGAAACTTCAGTTATGAGGATAGACTGGAGAAGAGGGGACTGTTCTCTTTGGAGAGGAGAAGGCTAAGAGGAGATTTGATAAAGATGTTCAAAATCATGAGGGGGCTGGACAGAGTAGATAGGAGGGAACTGTTCCCGCTCGTAAAAGGATTGAGAACGAGAGGGCACAGGTTTAAGGTGATTTGCAAAAGAAGGAAATGTAATATGAGAATAAAGTTTTTCATACAGCGAGTGGTTGGGGTCTGGAATGCGCTGCCTGGAAGTGTGGTAGAGGCAGGTTCATCGAGGCATTCAAGCGGGCACTAGATGTTTACTTGAATAGAAACAATGTGCAGGGGTACGGGGAAAAGGCAGCAGGGGAATGGCACTAAGTCATGATGATCATGTGGAGAGCTGGTGAAGACACGATGGGCTGAATGGCCTCCTTTGATGCTGTAACAAAAAAAATACTTGGGAAGAAATTAAAACTATCGAGCTGGACATGGAGATGTACATGAAATAATTAACATGTTGAATAGCTACTTTGGAGTTTTCTTTTAACCCATGGGGATTCTAACAATATACAGCAATCACAGGTCGTGTTGTCTCTGTGACATTTAGATCGTCAGATGTAACTGCAAACCATTAAATCTTTCCAGTTTGATTAACTAATCCCTGAGATCCTTCAAAAGACAAGAGAGAATGTGCGGGTAGTGGTTATTTTAATTATTTAACCAATGTAAATCCCCGAAGTCAAATTATAGCCTCCTCATTGGCTGAGTTTAGGGGGATTAGTCCACCACATAGTCAGTAGCGGGGATGTGTCCTGGGTAATTTGCAGCATTGTCTGTGCCTCTTCAAACAAGTAAGAAGTCTCACAACACCAGGTTAAAGTCCAACAAGTTTATTTGGTAGCACGAGCTTTCAGAGCGCTGCTCCTTCATCAGGTGAGTCTGTGCCTCTTCACATAAGGGATTTGTACTGAGGCCCCAGCAATGGCATCTGGCTGCACAGTCTGAGCCTTGGCATGCCCTAACCCTATTTAGCAAGGATCACTCTTACCATGGTAGTCCAAAGCTCTGGCTTTATGGGTAGTGATGGAGGTCAGTCTGTGGGAGCCAATGACCATGGGGGTGTGGGAGCCAATGACCATGATCAGTACTTAGATTGACTGGAAACAAGTACCAAACATAATTTCCTGACCCAAGTAGGTCAATAGAGTCATATATGGTGTCCCTAGATCATCACATTGACCTCAATTTATAATAAAACTAATAGAATCAGATCCACGTTGGAAATACATCAACATGAAATTCTCATATTAAAGCAGAATCAGCTTTAATATTTGTTTGACCAATCTTATAAATCTATTTAACAAAGTGACATCCCAGGAATTCAGAGCAGTCACATAATTATATCTAGACTTACAAAAAAATCTTTGATATAATACCTCAGAATCTTATGACTAACTTGGGTTAATGGTTATCAGAGATGACAGCAAAAGTGGTACAGAGGCTACAGGAGAACTGGGTTACAGGAGAATCTTGAACTCAGTATCTCCAGAATTTTCTGTACTTCTTTATTCTTTCACGGGATGTGGGTATCGCTGACAAGGCAAGCATTTGTTGCACATCCCAAAATGCCCTTAAACTGAGTCGCTTACTGGGCCATTTCAGAGGTCATTTCAGAATCAACCACATTGTTGTGGGTCTATAGTTACATGTAGGCCAGACAAGGTAAGGATGGCAAATTTCCTTCCCTCAAGGGCACTAGAGAACCAGATGGGTTTCTACAACAATTGTTGTCATGCTCACCATCACTGAGATTAGCTTCATATTCCAGATTTGTTATTATTTGAATCCAGGTGCCTGGAGTATCAGCCCAGACCTTTGGCTTACTATTCCAATGCGTCGGTGCAGACTTGATGGGCTGAAGGGCCTCTTCTGCACTGTGGTATTCTGTGATTCTGTGACATTGCCACTATTCCAATGACTCCCAACCCAATATTTTGAATTTCAGCGTTTGCAATGATTTGCTCTTGGAGCTAGGATTTTGACTGGGCTGGCCCAGGAGCCCATAATAAAGTTTAAAGTTTATTTGTTAGTCACAAGTAAGATTACATTAACACTCCAATGCAGCTACTGTGAAAATCCCCCAGTCGCCACACTCTGGCACCTGTTCGGGTTCACTGAGGGAGAATTTAACACGGCCAATCCATCTAACCTGCTCTTCTTTGGATTGTGGGAGGAAACCAGAGAACCCACACGAAACCCATGCAGACACGGGCAGAACATGCAGACTCCACACAGACAAAGACCCAAGCCGGGAATCGAGCCTGGGTCCCTGGCACTGTGAGGCAGCAGTGCTAACCATTGTGCCACCGTGCCGCTCAGTAACTGAGACACAAATAACCTGAATTTATCACTTCAAATCAAGTTTCTAACTGACACCAAGATAGCTCAGAGTGTGAACTTGGAATACACAGCTAAGGTCTCACAAAGATAACTCAACACAGGATAGAAGAGCGTGAGGGAGCGACGGAGACACAGGATAAAAGAGCACGAGGGCAACGGTGGAGAGACAGGATAGAAGAGCATGAGGAGAATGTGGGAGACACAGGATAGAAGAGCATGAGGAGAGCGACAGAGACACAGGATAGAAGAGCATGAGGAGAGCGACAGAGACACAGGATAGAAGAGCGTGAGGAGAGCGACAGAGACACAGGATAGAAGAGCATGAGGAGAGCGACAGAGACACAGGATAGAAGAGCGTGAGGAGAGCGACAGAGACACAGGATAGAAGAGCATGAGGAGAGCGACAGAGACACAGGATAGAAGAGCATGAGGAGAGCGACAGAGACACAGGATAAAAGAGCATGAGGGCAACGGTGGAGACACAGGATAGAAGAGCGTGAGGAGAGTGACAGAGACACAGGATAGAAGAGCGTGAGGAGAGCGACGGAGACACAGGATAGAAGAGTGCAGACATTTTATAGATTAAAAAGCAAAAACGTAGTTGAAAATGTTTTTAAAAACCAAATGAAAAACTAATTAAATAAAGTGGGGATGGAGGGTCAGGCGATGTGTTGTACCTGCATGATGTGGGAGCTGGTGGACCCCATTGTGGTTCCTGGTGGACACATATGTAATAAGCGTTGATTGCTCAAGGAAATGCGGCTCAGTGTTGATGAGCTGAATTCCGAGCTTCGGACATTGCGGCACATCAGGGAGGGAGAAAGGTACCTGGACGTTGTGTTTCAAGAGGCAGTCACACCCCTTAGATTAACTACCTTGAATTCGGCCAGTAGTCAGAGACAGGAGTGTGTGACTATGAGTGAGGCAGGTAGAGAGATCCAAGGGATAGCACTGCAGGAGCCTCAGCCCTCGACCCTGTCCAACAGGTAAGAGATTCTTGCTCCTTGTGTAGATGAGAGAGGGGACTGTAGGGGGGATGAGCAAACTGACCACAGCACCATGATTCAGGGGGCCATTCAAGTTGGGGGAGGGGAGAAAAGACAAATGTAGTGGTAATTGGTGATAGTATATTCAGGGGAATAGACACTGTTCTCTGTAGCCAGGATCGAGAGTCTCGAAGGCCATATTGGCTGCCCGATGCTGACATCTGCTCTGACTGGAGAGGAACTTTCAGTGGGAAGGGGCGGCTCCAGTGGGTTGTGGTCCATGTAGGCACCAATGACATTGGTAGAATGGGGGTGGAGGTTCTGTGTCTGCAGTTTGAGGAGTTAGGCACGAAATTAAAGAACAGAAAGTCTAAAGTTATAATCTTTCAATTATCGCCTGAACTACATGCAAATTGGCAAACATAAAATTAGAAGGATGAATATGTGGCTCAAAGACTGGGAGAAGTGGGTATCGGTTCATGGGACATTGGCATCAGTACTGGGAAAAGTGGAGGCTGTACTGTTGGCACGACCTACATCTGGACCATGCTGGGACCGAAAACTAGCGAAGGAAAGAGGGCTTTAAACTAACAAGTGGGGGTGAGGTTTCAGTTGCTTGGAAAATTAGGAAGTCAAAGTTAAAGGTAGGATTGCAGGATAGTGATCAGTCTGAGTGTCAATGGAAAAATACAGATAGGGACAGATCATATGAACATGATAATACAGCAAGGACTCATACAAGAGCCCCAACTAGGAAGGGGAGGGTTCCAAGAATGGAAGGTTTAATAAATCAGGGGTATACGAGGGAGCGGTGGCACAGGATAGTGAGGGGACTTTGATTGTCAGTGTGACAGGCCAGGGCAGGAAACGTAAAGGAAAGTATGCAGCACAGAGCAAATCCAGAGTTATAAACTAAAAAAAAGCTAAATGTTCTTTATCTGAATGCATGAAGCATTTGCAACAAGGTAGGTGAATTGATAGCACAGACTGAAACATAGGAATATGATGTGTTAGCTATTACAGAAACATGGTTGCAGGATGGCTAGAACTGGGTGCTCAACATTCCAGGGTATACAATGTTCCAAAAGAACAAGCTAAAGGGAAAAGGAGGTGGGGTAGCATTGTTAATCAAGGAAGGTTTTAGAGCAGTGCCGAGTCACGATATAAAGGCAGTGGATAGTGATGTAGAATCGGTTTGGGTTGAAATCAGGAATAGCAGGGGAAGGAAGACAAGGATGGGAGTAATCTATAGACCCCCAAAATGTGACCTCTGAAGAAGTCAGAGCATAAATGGGGAGGCGATGGCATAGTGGTATTATCACCAGACTATTAATCCAGAAACTCAGTTCTGGGGAGCTGGGTTTGAATCCCGCCACGGCAGATGGTGGAATTTGAATTCAATAAAAAAAATCTGGAATTAAGAGTCTACTGATGACCGTGAAACTGTTGTCGGAAGAACCCATCTGGTTTACGGATGTCCTTTAGGGAAGGAAATCTGCTGTCCTTATCTGGTCTGGCCTACATGTGACTCCAGAGCTACAGCAATGTGGTTGATTCTCAACTGCCCACAGGCAACTAGGGATGGGCAATAAATGCTGGCCAGCCAGCGACGCCCATGACCTGTAAATGAATTTTTTAAAATGGGGAAATATCGAGGGCATGTTTATCAAGGGGTATTCATGATTTGAACCATGCTGTGGCACTCGCTGATTTAATTCTCGATTACAAAAAAGATGCAACAACAATGATCTTCCATCTGAACATATCCTTGTCAGTACAATTGCCTTTTGTTTAAATGGTTATAGTAACAGTGATTGATAAGAATTTCCTTCCTGGCTGAACGCATGATCAGTGCTTGACGTGCAGGTTTTAAGTAGTTAAACTGCTGTAAATGTTGTTGACTATTTGTTTTTAATTCAGCAAGGACATCGTGGCTCTCCAGGAGATGTTGGAATGGAAGGCAGACGTGGTGTGCCTGGACTCCCTGGGCCACGAGGTGATCCAGGGCCCATGGGAGAGCAGGGTGAAGCTGGGCTGAGGGGTGAACCAGGACCTGTAGGAGCACACGTAAGTTCAAATTAATCTCCAAATAAATTTAGAAAAGGAAACCTTCAAACAGCAAGGACGCAAGCCAGATTTAGATACATAAATATTAATTTAAATATTCAAAATCAACTCTGAGCCACGTTCTCCAGCCTTTTTAAATTCTCCCACCCACCGGTTTGATGAAGTGCTGGCGGGAATCATTACTTGTCTTCAGAAAGGAAGACCAGACATGATGACCACATGTGGAGGGAGGGAGGCAGGGCTAGGATGCCATTGTAGTCTCCAGGTAGTCAGGCCCATGGTTGGACAGTGTCCTGTCCGTGCCCCCTGGCACTCTGGCAGTGCCAGCGTTCTTGCGCAGTGCCAGGATGGAGTGCCAAGGGGTGGGGCCTGAATAGGGTGGGACCTATAGACGAGCTCATAGTGGGGTTTTGCACATGTGGGGGTGGGGGGGTCTCTGATGCTGGCGATGAGGGGGGGGTCTTAAAGATTAATCTGAGATAGGGGCGCCCTTTAAAAATAGCGCCTCAATCTTGGAGGAGCAAGCCTTGCTGACATCTTTAGACCCTGCCCCTCTCATTCATGGTACAAATCCACCGCCCCCCTGTTAAGCCATGTCTAATTTACATTGATTCTGATTTATGTGAAAATTGCAAGAAGTGAAACCTTGTTGGTAATTTCTTCTCTGGGGTCATTTGGTAAATCTGGTTAGTTTGGTCTATTGTTACTGAAGGGGATTATAACAAGTGAAGTATTATTTTCAGATTTCTTTTAATAATCATTCTTTAGGTAACATATTCTTATCAGTCGCATTTTCTGATATGGTGTCGCCGGTAACAAAAACATAAACTGTTTTGAAAACCGAAACATTGCAAAGTTTTCAAGGTGCAATGCTGTTCAATGTCCATTAAAACGTTGATGCCTATCTTAAGAAACTATTTAAATTAATGTATTTGTGTTTCTGCTAGGGTCCAGGAATGCCCACGGAACAAGTTTATGAATTGTGCAAAAGTGTAGTGAATGAACAAATAGCAATCTACGCTTCAGCAATCAGGCGGACATGTGCAAGGGCATGTCCCACCAATAATGTAACATTGATAGGGCCCCCTGGTTCTCCTGGATTACCAGGGAAACGAGGAGAACAAGTAAGTTACCCACCAGTATATAGAACACTGAGCAAACTTTGAATTTTGCTATGTATATATTTTTTGTATGTATCATATATTATCACTTTCATTTTTGTTTGTTCATTATTGAATTCTGGAATCCAGATGCAGAATCGTCCAATAGTGTTAATGGAAACCCAAGGGCAAAACATTCAGGTTGGGTTCCAGCTGACTGCAATATTGGTGCTCTGCCCGTGGCTTCTGCCCTGCATGGTGATCGTGAGGCTCGAACCACCTTTGCAAATACAATATGCTTGGGCCAGAATTCTCTGACCTCACTTGCGGCTGGGATTCTCCGGTCCCGCTGCTGTGAATGGAGATTTTCCATTCTCACTGGCAACAATAGCGGAGACCGGGGAAATCAGGCAAGTTCTTTAGGTAATCTTGCCCACTGGTTGACTGACAACTCTAAAGTAAACACAGTAAGAAGTCTCACAACACCAGGTTAAAGTCCAACAGTTTTATTTGGTAGCACAAGTGGCTTGTGCTACCAAATAAATCTGTTGGACTTCAACCTGGTGTTGTGAGACTTCTTACTGTGTTTACCCCAGTCCAGCGCCAGCATCTCCACATCATTAACTCTAAAGTAAGCCATGGGGTAGATTTTTGTGAAGGAGATGGGAGTTGAGAAAGTTCCATTTAGGAGACTCTTGCCCAGTGTATCTTTGTTCCAGGGAGGCTGTAGTGGGATGGTGTTGAGTCGCCCACTGGAAGCAGGCCAGAGGTAGACGGATATCGAGGCTGGCATGCTGGAATAGCTGTATCATAGGCCCAGTTGTAATGTCAGACCCTCATCATTCCCCATCCACTTCGCATGCTCCCCTCATTTCTCCCATGCCTTCTCCTATCTCCCATGTCCCCTTTTCCACCATGCCCAGTCATATACCCCACGTTGCTTCCATGCCACCCCCTTACATCCTCCATACCCACTCTCCCTGTATCCACTATGTACAGAACCAATGAGCCATTGGCAAGGGAAGACAGGGGCTAGTAATCCTAACTCTAATGCTCTCGGGACATGGATTCAAATCCCACCACAGCAGCTGGTGGAATTTAAATTCAATTCATAAAAATCTGGAATTAAAATCTAGTCTCAATAAGAGGGACCATGAAACTGTTGTCGATTGTTGTAAAAATCCATCTGGTCCAATATCCTTTAGGGAAGGGAATCTGCCATCCTTACCCAGTCTGGCCTACACGTGACTCCAGAGCCACGGCAGTGTGATTGATTGTTAACTGCCCATGAAATGGCCCAGCAAGCCACTCAGTTCAAAGGCAATTGGGGGTGGGCAACAAATGCTGACCCAGCCAGCGACGCCCACATCCCATGATAGAATGAACAAAAAGTCTTTGAAATAATCTGGAAATAATCTGACATAATAAGCAGAAGTTTTGAAAAGATCCTTTGAAAGAAAAATGGCACAGCATATAACCTCTTAAAAGTGCCAATCAACCATAGCCAGAATGCTTTTATCTATTTTGGACCTCTTAGTCTTGTGTAAATAAACACAGGAAGTGGTCCCACATCAGGGTGTTTCAGATCAGGAACTCTGGACTGAAGCTCGGTTTATTTTCTGGTCTGATGTTGCATGTTGATGTTCAATTGGACATCATTGGACATAGACTAATGTATGCCTGCCTTCCTTTTTTTGATGTGGAGTGTCTTTTTGTAACAAGTGGTTAGTACTGCTACCTCACAAAGCAAGGGGCCCAGGTTTAATTCCAGCCTTGGGTGACTGTTTGTGTGGAACAAAGGACAAAGAACAAAGAACAGTACAGCACAGGAACAGGCCCTTTGGCTCTCCAAGCCTGCGCCGATCTAGACCAACTGCTTGCATCCCCCTATTCCCCGTTTGTTCATGTGTCTATCAAGATAAGTCTTAAATGTCGCTAATGTATCTGCCTCAACCACCTCACTTGGCAGTGCATTCCAGGCCCCCTTCACCCTCTGTGAAAAACTTCCCCCGCACATCTCCACTGAACCTTTCCCCCTTTACCTTGAACTTGTGCCCCCTTATGATTGTCATTTCTGCCCTGGAAAAAAGCTTCCAACTGTTCACCTTATCTATACCCCTCATAATTTTATAACTTCTATCAAAGGCCTCTCAGCCTTTGTCTTTCCAGGGAGAACAATCCCAATTTATTCAATCTCTCCTCATAGTTAATACCCTCCACACCAGGCAACATTCTGGTAAACCTTTTCTGTACTCTCTCCAAAGCTTCCACATCCTTCTAGTAGTGCAGTGACCAGAATTGAACACAGTATTCCAAATGCGGCCTAACCAATGTTTTATATAACTCTAACATAATTTGCCAATTTTTATAGTTTGCACATTCTCCCCACATCTGCATGGGTTTCCTCCCACAGTCCAAAGATACGTGGGTTAGGTTGATTGGCCATGCTAAATTGCCCCTTAATGTCAAAGCGACTAGCAAGATGCAGGCTCAGTGAGCCAAATGATCTCCTCCTGCACTGTAGGAATTCTAAATTCTCGAACTGGGAAGTGTTTTAAAATTAAATTCAATATGCAAATAAAATTAAAGCAGAAATTCTTCCAAATCTATATTTACAAATAGTTATATTAAAACAAAACATCTAAAACTTTTAAAAATAAATAGTCATTTCTCAACAGGGTGAACCTGGCAATGCCGGAAATCCTGGTAAACCTGGGCCAAGGGGTAGACAAGGACTAGCTGGATTAATCGGTGCTCCTGGAGAGCGAGGTAATTTTTTACTTGTTCGTACACTGAAGCTGCACTTGGACTCTCTCTGTACAGATCTTTGGCAGCAGTAATTGGTGCTGGTTGTAATGACTGTTCTTCCATACTTTAGGAGATAAAGGTGAAAAAGGCGTAAAAGGAAGGCAAGGGGTTGGACTTCCCGGAACAGAAGGATTACAAGGACCTAGAGGTTCATTCTGTTATTCTTCATTGTGCTTTACTGATGAGTGATGGGTGCCTGGGAGTACCACTCAACCCTAGTTTTCCATTAATTTGGACAAATTATGGCAACATGTGTTAGGGACCAGATCAGAAACTCCAAGGTATATTATAAAGTTAGCCTAGACCTCAACCTTTTTAGGTTTTGACATTAGGTTGAGCATAAGGTATTTCACTCCAGGTATGATTCGATTGACCCACTAGGGAGCTTTTATTAAAATAAACTTCAGTTACCAACACAGTCAAAATACAACCAAAAGAATTAGCATAACTTTTAGAACATAGAACAGTATAGCACAGAACAGGCCCTTTGGCCCACGATATTGTGCCGAGCTTTATCTGAAACCAAGATCAAGCTATCCCACTCCCTATCATCTTGGTGTGCTCCATGTGCCTATCCAATAACCGCTTAAATGTTCCTAAAGTGTCTGACTCCACTATCACTGCAGGCAGTCCATTCCACACCCCAACCACTCTCTGCATAAAGAACCTACCTCTGATATCCTTCCTATATCTCCCACCATGAACCCTATAGTTATGCCCCTTGTAATAGCTCCATCCACCTGAGGAAATAGTCTTTCAACGTTCACTCTATCTATCCCCTTCATCATTTTATAAACCTCTATTAAGTCTCCCCTCAGCCTCCTCCGCTCCAGAGAGAACAGCCCTAGCTCCCTCAACCTTTCCTCATAAGGACTACCCTCCAAACCAGGCAGCATCCTGGTAAATCTCCTCTGCACTCTTTCCAGCGCTTCCACATCCTTCTTATAGTGAGGTGACCAGAACTGCACACAATATTCCAAATGTGGTCTCACCAAGATCCTGTACAGTTGCAGCATAACCCCACAGCTCTTAAACTCCAACCCCCTGTTAATAAAAGCTAACACACTATAGGCCTTCTTCACAGCTCTATCCACTTGAGTGGCAACCTTTAGAGATCTGTGGATATGGACCCCAAGATCTCTCTGTTCCTCCACAGTCTTCAGAACCCTACCTTTGACCCTGTAATCCACATTTAAATTAGTCCTACCCAAAATGAATCACCTCACATTTATCAGGTGTTAAACTCCATTTGCCATTTTTCAGCCCAGCTTTGCATCCTATCTATGTCTCTTTGCAGCCTACAACAGCCTTCCACCTCATCCACTACTCCACCAATCTTGGTGTCATCAGCAAATTTACTGATCCACCCTTCAGCCCTCTCCTCTAAGTCATTAATAAAAATCACGAAGAGCAGAGGACCAAGCACTGATCCTTGTGGCACTCCACTAGCAACCTGCCTCCAGTCCGAAAATTTTCCATCCACCACCACCCTCTGTCTTCGATCAGATAGCCAGTTACCTATCCAATCGGCCAACTTTCCCTCTGTCCCACACCTCCTTACTTTCATCATAAGCCGACCATGGGGGACCTTATCAAACGCCTTACTAAAATCCATGTATATGACATCAACTGCCCTACCTTCATCAACACACTTAGTTACCTCCTCAAAAAATTCAATCAAATTTGTGAGGCACGACTTGCCCTTCAGCTTTTACCAGTTGAAATGCTTAAACATGACATGGTATAATTCTCAACAGCTAGATCTCTCTATAGTTCCAATGTAAGCAAGATTCCCACAGACATACATCCTTCTTCAGAATCAGTTAGCACAAAAACAGGTATATTCACATAGGTGCCAAATTTCCAGCCTTTAACCCCTCTTCACAGAAACAAAACATCTGTCTTCTGACTCCCATACAGCAGCCTCCAGAGAAAGAGACTTATTTCCAGTCTCAAAATCCAGAGAGACAGAGAAAGCTACCTCTAAAAGATCTTCACTGACTGGGGACACGGTAATGCCAAAGAGTCTAGCTTCTTGAAGTTGAAAATGTTCTCTTTCTAGTAATAAGTAAGCTTTAGATTTCATGGACTCGCAGGATAATTATTCCTTAGCAAATAAATTCTCTCTAAAGATCCCAAGCAGCAACTGACTTGATTTTTCTGTGTAAGCCTGGTCCTGCCCAATCAAATGACTTTTCCTCTCAATCAATCTAATCAAGCCCTACTCTGAAATACCTGAGGGGAAAACACTAAGTAACAGAACTTTATTTGTCCAGATTTAAAAAAACACTTTAGCAGTTAAAATCAATTGTGCTGCTTCAGTAACAACAGGGGCTGCCGGTTACAGGCAAAGTGGCACTGGTTAATAGAACTAACTGATAAAGAAATCTCGCACAAGAAACATGACACAAATTCATTTCTCAAAGGCACAGTATCATGGCACACTGAGCTCCCAATCCAAATCAAATTTCGAGGGCAAGTATTGTCTTCATATAAAACACTGGAAATTCTACTGTTATTTCAGGGAGAGGCATGTCTATTGTTTCCATGACAAACACATTCACATGATGCAATGATCCTCAGCAATCTGATGCGTGTCATTCTACTGTGTTCGTAAAAGCAAAATTGATGAAAGATTACTAAAGCAGGAAAATTGTGTCATTTTTTAAAGAATACACACTCGCAGATATTCGTGTCAATAAGGAAGGATTTTCCCCTCCATCTGAAAACTTCCTTCCGGCATCAATCTATTATTTTTGATTTTGAATATTTTAGCGGAATATGTGGAGAATATGAATAGAAGCGGATTTCCAAATGAATTTCAGCCATCAATCCCTTACACATGGAAGGAGTGTGTGTAAGGAGCATCTAAAAATGAAGCCCCAGTCCCCTCTCATATTCTAATTTAAAGATCAGAGAATGGGGAGGCGATGACCTAGTGGTATTTTCGCTAGACTATTAATCCAGAAACTCCACTAATATTCTGGGGAACCTGGGTTCGAATCCTGCCATGGCAGATGGTGGAATTTGAGCTCAATAAAATAAAAATATCTGGAATTAAGAATCTACTGATGACCATGAAACCATTGTCAATTGTTGGAAAAACCCATCTGGTTCACTAATGTCCTTTAGGGAAGGAAATCTCCTGTCCTTACCTGGTCTGACCTACATGTGACTCCAGAGTCACAGCAATGTGGTTGACTCTCAACTGCCCTTGGGCAACTAGTGATGGACAATAAATGCTGGCCCAGCCAGCGACTCCTATGTCCCACAAATGAATTTAAAAAAAAATTAATGAGTGGGGTGGAGGTGGGGGCAATCTTTTCAGCAGGGATTTTACTTCTGGTCGTTAGGACTTCTAGACTGATGGAGGAGAAAAAAAAGCAGATTCACATTCATTCTGTGGCAATTAAACAGTTGTTTGAACGGATGGACAACAGGATTGGAGAGGTTTGTGGTATTATATCAGTGGACACGTTAGGGTCTCATGCTGATTATTGATAGGCTTCAGCATACGCCAGGCACTGATATGAGACCTCTCCACATTTTTCACACGGCGCTCCCGAATTCCTGTCCAGTTAACGATCAAATCCGTCTTAAAGAACTCGTGCAACCCTTTTGTTCTTATTTTTGTAGCGTTCTTAGTTTTCAGACTGAAATGGAACTAACCACCTCTCTCATTTTATTCTTCAGGATATCCGGGGTACCCAGGCTCTGCTGAAGAAGGCCAGCCTGGCCTACAGGGCCCAGTGGGATATGGTGGACATTCAGGTCAGCCTGGATTGCCTGGTGAGCCAGGGGCTCCGGGGATTTGTGAAGCCGGTGACTGCGGAATGCATGCTGCTGCTCTCCAAGCTGGTATGGGCTTCTGAAAGGACCAATTTATTAGTGTTCAGCCATTGATAAAGACATGGCCTGGAATTAAAGCAAAATGTGAGGTTGCAAGAACTGATCATCACTCTGAGAAACACTACACTTAACGTTGTATTTTATACCCTTACATTCCACAGTAAAGTAGACGTTGGGCAGGATTATCCGGCCTTGCTCATCCTGAAACTGGAAAATCCCACCTGAGGTCCACAGACCTTTCCATGGTCCACCCCTCGCCCGATCTGATTCCCGTGGCAGGCAGGACAGTAAAATTCACCCCATTGTTTGAGTTGATAACAAATGGTTTTCTTAACTGTTTTCTTTAAGAGTCAAGGTTGTATCACAATAATAAAATTGTACTTAATAATTATTCTACAAATTACCTATTTATGAAAATAGCTAGTCAGATTTCTTCCTGTAATATATTCTGGCTTTTATTGTCTTTAGGACATTTTAATGTCATTTTTTTAATGGGCTGTTTAAAACCCAGTTTATGATTTTTCCAGATATTTTCAGATCTTTTTATAATAAAAAGAACATCATTCGTGGAAAACGTAATTTCAAATTGCTCAAGGAAACAAGTGAGCGGCTTCAGAAACCAACAAAAATAAATAAATGTCAACTCATAATTATTAAATTAGTTCATGGCACCACTTTTCGAGGGCTCTTTCACACTCTCACTTAGAATCAGATGTTCACAAACTGTTTTGGTTGTGATCCATGTTCAGGTTTACCAATTTTATTTGTTACCCGTACAAGCAGTTCATTTTCTAATTCCCCTTCGAATGCCAATATGTTTTTTAAATCAATAATAATTACACCTTACACGTCTGATTATAATAATGATTTACTTATTGGATGAGCATGTTTCCTGGAGCATAAGCACTTCAAGTTGAGCAAAATACATAAATGAACTAGTGAACTCTTCCTCCCTCCATCAAGGAATCACTCAGTCAGCAGCCCCTCTCCCCAACACCCTCCCAATCACTCACTCACTCACTCAGCAGCCCCTCTCCCCAACACCCTCCCACACACTCACTCACTCACTCACTCAGCAGCCCCTCTCCCCAACACCCTCCCAGTCACTCACTCACTCACTCAGTCAGCAGCCCCTCTCCCCAACACCTTCCCAGTCACTCACTCACTCAGTCAGCAGCCCCTCTCCCCAACACCTTCCCAGTCACTCACTCACTCACTCAGTCAGCAGCCCCTCTCCCCAACACCCTCCCAGTCACTCACTCACTCACTCAGCAACGCCTCTCCCCAACACCCTCCCAATCACTCACTCACTCACTCACTCAGCAGCCCCTCTCCCCAATCCTCCCACTCACTCACTCACTCAGCAGCCCCTCTCCCCAACACCCTCCCAGTCACTGAGCAATCCCTCTTCCCAATTCCCTCCCTCCCTGTCACTCAGTCACTCACTCAGCAGCCCCTCTTCCCAATACCCCAGCCCTACTCACTCAGGAATTCTTCTTCCCAACCCCCTCCCTTTCACTCACTCACTCAGCAACCCCTCATCTCAGCCCCCCCCTCTCCCCCCCCTCTCCACCCCCTCTCCCCCCCCTCTCCACCCCCTCTCCCCCCCTCTCCCCCCCTCTCTCCCCCCTCCCCCCTCCCCCTCTCTCCCCCCCCCCCCCTCCCCCTCTCTCCCCCCCTCCCCCTCCCCCTCCCCCTCTCTCCCCCCCCTCCCCCCCCCTCCCCCCCCTCCCTCTCCCCCCCTCCCTCTCCCCCCCTCTCCCCCCCCTCCCCCCCCTCCCCCCTCTCCCCCCCCTCCCCCCCTCCCCCCTCTCCCCCCCCTCCCCCCTCTCCCCCCCCTCCCCCCCCCTCCCCCCTCTCCCCTCCCTCCCCCCCCTCCCCCCTCTCCCCTCCCTCCCCCCCCCTCCCCCCTCTCCCCTCCCCCCCCTCTCTCCTCTCCCCTCCCCCCCCCTCCCCCCCTCTCCCCCCCTCTCCCCCCTCTCCCCCCCCTCCCCCCCCTCCCCCCCTCCCCCCCCTCTCCCCCTCCCCCTCCCCCCCTCTCCCCCCCTCTCCCCCCCCTCCCCCCCTCCCCCCCCTCTCCCCCTCCCCCTCCCCCCCTCTCTCCCCCCCCTCTCTCCCCCCCCTCCCCCCCTCCCCCCCCTCTCCCCCTCCCCCTCCCCCCCCCTCTCCCTCCCCCCTCCCCCCCCTCTCTCCCCCCCTCTCTCCCCCCCCTCCCCCTCCCCCCCCCTCTCCCCCCCCCTCCCCCTCCCCCCCCCCCTCCCCCCCCCCCTCCCCCTCCCCCCCTCCCCCTCCCCCCCCCTCTCCCTCCCCCTCCCCCCCCCCACCCCCCACACGCATACAGGAGCCCCTTTTCCAAAACCCCACTCAATTCTTTGTATCTTTGCGAGAGGGCAGTATGAGGGTGGTCAGGCAGGACGTGCGCACCCAGCTGTCCTCTCCCCGGTGCACCAAGCAGCTGCA
This sequence comes from Mustelus asterias, assembly GCF_964213995.1. Classification (NCBI taxonomy): domain Eukaryota; kingdom Metazoa; phylum Chordata; class Chondrichthyes; order Carcharhiniformes; family Triakidae; genus Mustelus; species Mustelus asterias. The sequence continues at coordinate 128,620,951 of NC_135807.1, forward strand.
TCTCCCACTGGGGCAGTGTTTGGGCCAGCAGCGGTTGCTCATACATCACCGCCACACCGGCACTCACATGCTGTCTGTCCCCTTTCCCGCTGCTCTTCCAACCAGGGGTTGTTTCAATCTCCCATGTTTGCAGCCAATAGGCACAACTGCATCTCACCAATGAGCCAATTAGCAGCACGCGCAGGAGATAAACGAGCTGTGATAGGAGGAGCAGGGTGGTGAGTGGCGAGTGGCACATCAGCCTGAGTGCCAGGGCCTCCTGTGTTTGGGAACCTCAAGACTATGGAGGAGAGAAAACATTCTCATCTCCAAAAATCCATGTTGACACAAATAAAAGTACCCCAGTCACATCTGCCGTACCCCACTTTGGGAACCACTCCTCTAGATAGCTTTTTTGAAATTAAAAAAGCTTATAAAGAAACTCTGTTTATTGTTGTGGCTCTGGCCAATTATCTGTCACTACGACACTGAACTATTTAAAAATAACTGAAGATAATGTAAAGGTGAACTATTGTGGCTTTGATTATAATTTAAAAATGCCTTGGTCCATGACCTGAGTCAGCCTCTGATTGATGACCTAACTTCCAGGTAATATCAATGTGGCCATTGCACTCACACACTTCTCCTCCTGCCTCAGACATTATTAGAATCAAAAGACTGACATTTGATGTGGCAGTGATCGCATCTCTACCTCTGAGCCGGAAGCTCCAGGATTAAGTCCCACATCAAGACTTGCTGGCCATGGAAGGCGTGTGTTCATAACATAAACATCCTTCGTGAAGCAAAGACATTTCCGGTC